>NC_090815.1:116738747-117052122 GCF_000390325.3 Nicotiana tomentosiformis | reverse complement strand
CCTATAGACTTTGTGATGCTGCAATGAGGAGGCGATGACCCATCTCGCCTAGGGGAGGCATTGGGCGTTGCGCCTTCGTTTTCCATTTCGCAGCTTTTGTTGATGACGTTCATGAGGTTAGTTGGGAAGTCATTGATTATTCTCGCCATTTCTTCTCGGTTACCTGCCATGTTAGGATTTTGTACGTACAAAGAAAGGATATCTTGTTTTTCGCCTTCTCTTCTTTTTTTCTTCTTTTTTTTTTTTTTTTTTTTACGTTAAAGGCTCGTGTTGCCTGTAGATCTAGAAGAAACTAAAAGCTTAACTAAGAAATCCCTACAGACGACGTCAAATTATTTGACCAAAAGTGCAACTTTCGATTTAAACAATTAAATTTATATAATAATGGATTAAACTTAGTTTATAATAATATCTCTAGATGTTATTTCCAAAAAGGTAACTAATGTTAGTTAGATCTAGTGGAGGATTGACAACAATATTCATTAATGATTCCAAAAAGTATGAGCAATAATGTATCAACTACTAGCAGTAAGTAACAATAAATAACATTTAAGTAAATAGAATGAGTGATTCACCCAATAAAGTATGAACTGGTTGATTATCTCTCATGACAATGATGAGTGACAGAAAATCCCAGAATATTCAAATTATTCTTGGATCTGATGGAAGGGTGTGGGATAATACGAACAAGAATCTAGATGAAAATGTAGTGTTTGTATCTGTGTAAGAGAGAGAAAGAATTTTCGATCAAAAGTGTGTTCTTGTCCAATGAATGTCACATGCCTTACACCATTGTTCCCTTTTCTATTTATATGAGATATTTTCTTAACAAATCCTAATAGTACACGTGCAGAGAATATCCACTAGAATATTCTCTTTAATATCCTATTTCGAACACTAGTCGTTACAGCTTTGTCAATGGTGCTCGACCTCGACCCTTGTTGACATCTCGGCCACGAACCTCGCTGCTTCCTGGTCGACCTCGACTGATAACGGCTTGAAGACTTTTTCTTTAGCATTATCTTATCTTAAATATTCTAGAGCAGATTTTGACATATACAATAGTTTGTCGCATCATATTTTCCTAGTGTGGTTTATATTTCCTGTGTGATTTGAAAGTTATTGCACAATGAATAGATTACCCAATACGCAACCGAAGGATAACGACTGCCGATTTTCCTTAGAGTTTTCCAAAAACAAATATAGACATAATTGTGACTGAATTTGAACTGAGAAATTTTTTTCACAATATACTGTCATTTGATTTTTGTATGCATATCAAATACTAGTATTCTTTTTTATACCTTTAATTTTTACAAATAGAACTAGTACGTATTGACAATTTTCGTGCGCTATAACGGTACAGATTAGAAGGAAAGGACAAACATGAGAAGAACGATACTAGCTCAACATGGATAATCCGTTGGGTTCTTATATACTATCAAATACAAGTATACCAAATTTTGTACTGGTAAAAGATAACGGATACACAAAAGATTAATCAAAATACACATAAATTAATTCGAACGCCATCATCCCAAAAAAGAAAAAACACGTACACGTCAGACCGTATAAAATAATACATTATTAAAGAGGCATACAAATATTGAAATTTGAAATACAAAAAAAGCGTGTTTCTAATTTAGTTGATAGAGTAATTTTTTAATCTATAAAGAAATTGAAGAACTAAATATTGGAAAAAATGTGCACTCGTGGTTTAAGACACGTGAGGTGGCGGCCTAAAGGAGGAGGGGACGGTAAGGAGTACGGGCAAAGGACAGAAGAAGTAGGTGAGGGTGCCATGTGAGAGCTGCATGTTTTTGTGGCACACCCTGCACCTCCACATTTAGATATTTTACCACACCTGTCTTCCCTTTGCCTCACTTGTACTAACTCTTCTTTTTCAACAAACAATTACTCTTTTTTTGGTTTTCCGCCGGTGTTTATGGGTATTGAAGTTCGATTAAATTTAAATTTGTATAAGATAATTTTACATTGCTCCCTAATAAAAGTGACGTCATCTCCAATGTTTCAATCAAAAATTATGATTACGAGCCCGTTTGGACATAAGAAAATTTTCTCTTTTTTAAAAAAAAAATTTACTTTTTTTCGAAATCAGCGTTTATTCATAAAATTTTCAATTTTCACTTGAAGATGCAATTTGGAAATTTTCGAAAATTTAAAAAACTCCAAAAAACTATTTTTCAAAATTTTCACTCAAATCACTCACAAAATTTCAAAAACAACCCAAAATTATATTCATGAAAATTATCATTTTTACTTGAAATTTTTTTTCCCCCTATTTTAGAATTTTACAATTCTTTTGTCCAAACGCCCACTAAGAATGGATGAACTAGATTGATCAGCACAATCAAGATTCAAGTGATACTAACTACTAATACGTAGTTCAGAGTGATATTATGCAACTTGTTTAACTCTTTTGTTTCCCAATTTTTAATTTTTTTGATAAAACTTTATTTGGGACTGATAAACACCTGTAAATAACACAAAAACTATGTAGAAACAAAAAATACGAGTTAACGTTTAACGAACCCCACACGAAAAAAAAATAAAATAAAAAAACAACCCTTGCACCAAAGAAATTAGCTGAATATAAAAGAGAATAAAATAGCACTATCAAATATAAAAGCCAGTTATACTAACAATTGACAACAGAGGGATTTAAGCATTTATATTCCAACACACCAATTATGAGAAAATAAGTTAGTTATTAGTCTACGGTTATAGACTTTATTAGTATCATTTGAAAAAAGCCGGTAAACATTACTATCAAGGAACATATTTTGCATGATTATACACATTACCAAACAGGTAAATCCCGTGAGTTTTTTCTTTACTTACACTTGTATTACTTAATTATGGATAATTCATCTGTCTTGACACATGATGAAAAATAAAAATAAAATAATAACTTATATTTATATTAAAAGTAACACAACATAATACTTCTATAAGAAAAAATAAATCTCTTAGTACTATCATAGTTAAAGGGAGAAGAATTGAAAACTGATTTAACTCCTCCCAATTTTTGAGTAGTGCTGCTTTAAAATTAGATTAACCAAACATAATGTAAACATTGGATGAGGATATTACATTAACCTTTCCATAGAATTTTATTCGGAGGAGGAGCCTTATAAAGATTGTATTGATTCTTATAATAAAAAATATGATTAACCGAGGCTGTTCAAACAGACATAAGTCAAGCCAAATATAGACAATAAAAGTTTTTATCCTAGTATAGATAGTGGGCAAAGCTACAACTTTTTAGAACCCAAGAAGTAATTTGGCTTAGAATTTAGAATTTTTAAAGTTAAAATTCTAGTTCTACGTTTCATTATAAATTTGATTTCAATGCATCTACAGACATTTTTAGTCTAAAAGAGAAGTTTCTTCCAAATAATAGCGCAAGAATAAGAAAAGAGATAATTGCATTCTTTGTTGCTATGTTGTGGTTATTTATAAGAGGTAAGCATAAGTAAAGTCTTTAATTACATATCCAAACACTTGGCAGACAGATATTTGGCAAAGGTACATCTCGGAAACGACAACACACACTCCATTCATTGCATGTAGCCGAAATGAGTGCCATTCAATTTGTGGTTTTCGATGATTGAAGATATTTCATTCGCCACATTTAAAACACGTTGCGGTGGTTATTTGAGACCGCTAAACACAAAATTTTACAGTATAAGATCAAACCTTTCCATAACCGTGTTTGTTTGTTTCGAATATTTTTAGATATTATAATAAAGTATTGTTATAGAAAATATATATTATAATATAACATAAAAATTAATTTCGAAAAAATTTTTATTTTATAAAAAAATATTATTATATAATAATATTGTTATAGAAAAATTTGACTATACATATAAATTGCATAAATTTCAAAGAGTAACGATCAATCCTAACAAAGAGACTGGCTATTGCCTATTGATAATTGGTATGGGTAATGACAATATTAGAGCAAATTACTATTTTAGTTTTTACTTTGTGCATCGTTGACGATCTTCAAAGCTCAATTAAGCTATATAAAGAAAAAAACTTTGACTATCTAAATTTCGAAATCATTTAAAAAGCGAGACAATCTCATTATTTTCCAAAAGTATGAATAAAGAAGTGAATGTTGCATATGAGAGTCGAATGCATGGATTGGTTCCTAATTCGTTTACGATATTTATGGTAGATTACCATCTCATTTTTGAAGATTTGCATTTTTAAAGGAAAATAAAGCTAGTGCTTTTGAAACAATTAAGTTGAAACTCCATCTATAAATCCGCTCATATTTTTGATTAAGAGAAGTGGAGAAACAACCTTTCCGTTACCATATAAGTTGCGTGACATGTTTTTTCCTAAATCTAGGTAACAATAATAATTAATTGTTCCAAAATCTAATCTGATATCATTAATTAAATCAAGGAAAACGTTAAAGTCGGTTACGGCAGTTCAAAGTGGCCGCGTGTGACTGGCACGTGGAGGTAGGCACGAAGGCCGTTATGATGGGTCAGGTTTTACAGCCTGGCTTCCTCAGAGTATTAGTACCATTCGTCCTCCGATTCTACTACGGTTATTTGTCGTCTAGTGCCAGCTCATCACCACCCAAAATCTTTTTTAAAATTGAAAAAATAACTAATACTAACTAATATAGGAAAATATCAAAGCCCATGAAAATGCTCTCCAGCCTGGCTTTAGTCAAAGCCCATCCACTCATCTTCCCGTACAACAATAACAACTCAGTATAATCTCACTAGTAGAGTATAAAGAGAATAATGTATACACAAATCTTATTTCTACCCTGAGATAGAAAGGCTGTTTATTATAGACCCTCGGCTCCCTCCCTCCAAAAACTTCCAATCTTACTCTTGGGGTGACTCGAACTCACAACCTTTTAGTTGGAAGTGAAGAATACTCACCACTAGAGCAGCCCACTCTTGTCAAAATAAAATTATTATTATTAGCTTCCAAAACGGTCGGTTATTGAATTTTTTTTTCCCATAATAATCTCTACCCAAAATTTAAAACCAACTACTCCTTAATTAAATAAATTCAAAATTCCCGAGATTTTCGTAATGTGATATATATGGGTGTCTATTTGAACCCTTCATCTTTTGACGCGTGTCCTTTGCCAGCCTGTATAGTAGTAACTGCCTTTGCTTCTCTCTAACCGGTCACTTCCACCTCCTCAACCGGTGATCCCTATCCTCTTTGCCTCTTGTAGTATATAAACCCCCCACTCTCCCCCACAAGTCTTCGTTCAGTAAAGGCGAGGCTCCGCCTCCCACCACCGTCAAATTGTAAATATTTCCTTCACTCTCCGTTTATCGCCGGAAATCTCTCGATTTCGGTTTTGTTATAATCTATCTGCTTCACCTTTTCTGACGGTTGCCGGTTGCTATGGCGGCGAATACACAGAGAAAAGAATCGGATCGGATTAAAGGTCCATGGAGTCCTGAAGAGGACGAGCTATTGCAGAGTCTAGTGGAGAAACATGGGCCCAGAAACTGGTCTTTAATAAGCAAATCGGTTCCGGGTCGATCCGGGAAATCCTGCCGGCTCCGATGGTGTAACCAGCTTTCCCCTCAAGTGGAGCACCGTGCTTTCACTTCAGAGGAGGATGAAACCATAATTAGGGCCCACGCTAAATTCGGTAATAAATGGGCTACTATTGCCCGTTTACTATCGGGTCGGACTGATAATGCTATTAAGAACCACTGGAACTCTACTCTTAAACGTAAGTGTTGTTCCATGTCTGAAGATTTAAGCTTTGAAACTCCTCAACAGCCTTTGAAAAGATCGTCTAGTGTAGGTCCTAGTACCAACTTTTCTTCTGGTATGAATCCGGGTAGTCCTTCCGGATCCGACTTGAGTGATTCGAGTCTTTCGGGGTTTCCCCAGTCTCTTGTTTATAGACCTGTACCGCGAACCGGCGGGATTTTCCCTCTTCCTCCTCTAGTTCAACCGATCGAAACTGCTCCATTTATACCCGACCCACCCACTTCTCTTTGCCTCTCACTACCCGGATCCGGCACCCGTGAAACCTCGATTCAGACTGCACAACCAACACAGCTAACTCAGCCTCCTCAATCACCACCACCTCCTCCTTTGGCTTTGCCGCCCGTTGATAAACCCGTACCACCACCAACAGCTGTTTTCATGGCTCAGCTTCCTCAAACTAAGCAAAGTTATGATTTTTGTGTACCAGCTTTACCCAAATCAGGAGAGAAACAGTTTTTTACTCCGGAGTTTTTGGGAGTTCTACAAGATATGATAAGAAAGGAAGTAAGGAATTACATGTCTGGTGTTGAACACAATGGGCTTTGCATGCAAACTGATGCAATAAGAAATGCAGTAGTTAAGCGTATTGGCATTAGCAAGATTGAGTGACGATTATGTGAGATTACTGTTGGGAAATATTCATATAACAATGGCAGCAGCTCAGCGAAATGATGTTGAAATGAGACGGAGGAAACAATGCAAGATAGTAGTGTTTTTTTTTTTTTTTTTTTTTTTTTGCCTTTCGTGGAACTCCAATATCGGGTCTACACAAAAATAATTTTGCAGTAATGTACAGATGAGAGAGAGAGAGAGAGAGAGAGAGAGAGGAGATAAAAGAAATTGAAAAAAGTATCTATTGTTCTGATTAGGAAAATGCACTGAAAAATCCATTCCACCAACCAAGAAAATTAAGAAAACAATATTGAGAATCTCAAGTCCCGTTTCCACTGATGAAACTGCTGCCTTAAATTAATATTTGACTAATATTGTGAATAAGAAATCAATCAATCAGTGTGCAAATTTAATCATTTTTAACAGCTGATGAGTATTTAAGAGAATTTTCTTTTAGATCTTTGCCAAAATATATTATTTGATGAATTTAAAAACATGGTATTTTGCACATACTTCATCAAACTACTGAATTTGTTTATGTTGAATTGATCTGAACTGAGCGGAATAATAATACTTAATTCATATGGTTATATTTTTAATATACTGAATTCATATAGTACTGAATTCATATGGTTTAGGATTAAAATATAGTTTTGATTGATAGATTGAGTAACAGTATATTGGGAAGTAATGAGAATATTGGGTAGTAGTCGTTCTTTGTATTATTCAGTTGGACATGGGATTAGATTGGGTGAGAAACAAAGTAGGTCCGGTTTTAAATGAATTTTGTTTCGTTATCAACTAACACCTAAAATAGATTCACTATTTATTTATGGACGGCGAGACAAGTTTTTCATGACTTAAAGATTTTGATAACTGAAATTGTTTATTCAGTTGCTGATCTCCAGCTAATGGCAGCCTGTTAATGCGTTATTAGTCAAAGACATGCTAAGTTGCTTAGTTTGTGATATGATGGTTAAGTCACGAATGGTCGTCATAGTCGGTTAAAATTACCCCTTTTTGTAATCTAGTTGTGAGTTAAAGGAACATTCGAGAAAACATGTGAATAATCGGATTTTTTATTTATTTATGCTATAATAACTAGACTTTAATTGTTTGGTTGGGAAAAAAAAAATCACAGACTTCAATTATTGATTACTAACCTTATCTTTCATGCTTAATGGTACATGTTATTGGGCACCTAATTGGCGGATAGAGACCACAGAGCCTCTGTTATCTTCACATTAGTTTTCTTTTAGTCGATCTTATAGTACAAGTAATTTTTTATTCAATTTTTTATGTGCACATTGTTTTCTTGATATTGGCCTATAACTTTAAAGATATGAACTTGAATCTAGCGTAATGCACAAAGTGCGACTTAGCAAGCACCTAGTTGACAGAAAAATAACCACAAACATCGATTGCTTTGTATTACGTTATCCCTTCCAATACACTTCAAGAATGTGCAGATTAATTATGCTTTGTTGCTACAATTGCAGAATTTGATGCTACAGATGATTTTTTTTCTGCGTTTTGGACAGTACATTCTTGTTGGAATAATTTGTTACTGTTTACCCACAAAATTGGATAACAATTAAACTTATAATGTGAATTTAAGGACACGTGATTTCACTTAATACCGATTGATAAATATGAAGATTAAAGATAGAATTATACAATAAAGTAAATCAAACCAGTATTTGAGTAGAACTCATTCTTTGAGTTAGAGTATAGTCGAACTGATTGATGCAAGGACGAATAAAACACAAGAAGCTGAAGAACAAGAGTGTGAGCGAGGAAGAAAATTAAATTGCTTTGTATAGTAGATGAATTCTATATATGGTACAATTCTAATTAGAGAAGGAAATCTCACGATTAACTAAACAACTGTTCTTGATTCGATCTGTTCCGGAAATTTTGTCATGATTTTCGACCGGTCGCGGATATCTCGCTTTTTCGTTATTACGCAATCTCCTGTATTGCTAGATACCTATCTCGTTCAGTCTCGATTGCTGTCGGCCTCGATCTTGGCAGGTGCCTCGAATCCCGATCTCGGTACCTTGTCTTCGTGCCTCGATCCGATCTACTTTGGAATCGTCCTTCGATGCAAACTCCCGGTCTCTGTCGAACAGTAAAATTAGGTGGGCTTGGTTTTAACCGTATACAGATAGTCCCCTCATTTTTTTGGAGTGTAATGACAAGAAACGAATTGAGCCTTCGATTTTCTACCTCGACCTATCATGACGTCATCCTTGTGACGTACGCGACAGAAGTGACTGAAACGTCCCGTCTGTACAGTTTCCTATGCATTAAATGCGCGTCAGTCGATGGTCGGCTACCGCCAATATTGAATCGTCGTTGTGAAATTTATAAGTAGCCCCTCTCTCCACTATTTCGAACTTTTACTTTTGAGATTCTTAATCTTCAAAGCTTTTTATATCTTCTAAACTCTTCATCACATCTACGATTTTCACTCATACCATTTTCTCAAAACACCAAATTATCATCTGCATCTATTTTTAACTTCAAATTCATACAAAAATGGTAAAAACATAAAAGATTGTTCCTCAAAAGGAAACGCTTCTTCATCGTGGCCGGCCTGCGATAAAATACCCGTAGAGCCACGACCTGAAGAGTGTGTTCCCAGGGATTTTGTTATCACTTCTAACTTCAAAACCGATAAAGCCTCATCGATTCCCGGTCGATACGAGCCAGTGTCGAGGTACATATGCTCGATAACTGAAGGGTACCTTAAGCAGGTAAGGAAAGACTGCAACTGGAAAGGTAAAGAAGTGGTGATACCGACCCCGGAAGAAGACATTACCACCCATGTAGAGGGATTTTTAAGTGTTTATACTTACTCTTTCACGTTAGGCCCCCTCGTCCCTGTCGTCATCGATTTTTGTCGTCAGTACCAGATAACCCTAGGCCAAATCCATCCTTCTTTTTGGTGAATTATTATTCTGTTTAGTTTCTTCTTAAGCAAAGTCGAGGGGATGCCTTTCACCCTCGACCACCTCATCAGGTTATACAGCCCCTACCTCTATAGAGACGGGTTGATAAAACTCCAACGTCGGGCTACCAAAGTGCTGTTCTCGAGCATAGACGAGGATAAGGACCGAGGTTGGATGGGCCGGTTCGTTCGAGTGAGGACTTCCGACCTAATCCCGGTCGAAAAGATGCCATTTCCTGAGAAATGGAATATGAAGCATAAGTATAATTCTATTGTTAATTCTTATTTATTATTTTACCCCTTTGCTTCTTCTTATCGATATCTTTTTCCGTGATGTAGCGGTTACTTGGAAGCCTGGTGCAATTCCTAACCTCAAGAGTTGGGTTCGGGACCTGGCCTCGACCTCTTCGTACTCTGAGCACTCATGGCGTGATTTATCAAGGGGCCGATGGGAGGCCAAAACTCATGGTAAGCCCCTTTCCTATGTCCTTGATGATTCGATCAAAATATTTTTCTTATACTTAACCAATTTTCCTGTGTGTAGGCCTCGACAAAGATGCAGTCACGAGGCCCCCTTCTGGTGAGGAAGAGACCTCGGCCCCGGTTACGAAACCGTCGAAGGACAACAAGAGAAAAAGGGTTTCGGCTTCCAAGGATCCAGAACTTAAGGCAAGAACGGCTCATAAGCCGAGGAAGAACACCATCCCTCTGACCGAAGAATCTGTTCGGCATATGAGGGATGAAGACGAAGAAGAAGAAGAAGAAAACGATGACGGCTCCATACTGGTGGCTCGAGTAAAGAAAACCAATGATGCCCCAAAGATAGTTGGATCGATGGTGGTTGATGAGGCTCCGCCTCAAACTGAGGGGATATTAGAGAAGGAATCGGGCAAAGTCCCCAAGTCGTTAAAGTTCGATGATGTCTCCCACCGAAATGAACAAACAGTGAGTATATCTGAAGGGACCTGCTCTGAAGCTCTTCGAACCGAGGAGAACACACCAAGTGACTCCCTTGGGGCAATAGTAATCGAAGACTCGCCCACTCTCCCTGCTTTTTCCAAAGGGGCGATTCGGGAAGCCCGAGCTTTGGGAACCCTCGAGGTAGACGGAGCTCATGAGGGAGTGGACCCCTTCCGTGATTTGTTTACCAGTATCGAGGATGCTGCCGGCCCGAGTGATGCATCGGGTCTTTTCTTCGAGGCTCAATGAGTCCTGAATCAGGTAAGTATCGATTCCCTTTATTGATGCCATATTCTTCCATTTTCTGCCTAACTTTTTCTCTTTTCATATAGACTTTAGCTCTACATCAGGAGGCATTTTCCAAGTCTCGGGTGGAGCTGAGCCGATGTGAGGCTGACTTCCGAGGGCTTTCGAAGGAAGAAATGCCCTCAAACTTTTTAGTGGGCAAAAAGAGGAAGAGATCAAAGATCTTCGAGCCTAGTTGGCCAAGGCTCACCAAGATGAGATAGATCTGATCGAGCAGGTAATGAAAATCTTAAAAGTTCATGGGCTCGATTCGGGAATGGTGGCTAACATTTCAATCTCACAGTTGCAGCAGAAAATCGAGAGGATCGAGCAGTTCTATGAGGAGGTCAACATAATAAAGGCGGAGTCCTTGGATTGGAAGGAAGGTATGGACCGCTTTGATGCAGAAAAAGAGACTACTCGAGCCCAATTATCAGCGGTCGAAAGTTAACTTCAAGGCATGAAAGAGAAGAGCTCGACTCAAACAAGGAAAATAGAGGAGCTCGAGGCTCGGTTGGCTTCTGAACGTGACAAGGCCAAATCTGAAGCCGAAAAAGCAAAGGCCGAGGCGGATGTGATTTGTGGCCCTCTATTGGGCCGATGCTGAAGCCGCTCAAGTCCAGGCAAGAGAGGAATCAGAGTCCGCTTAAACTCGAGCATATTGGATTATTGAACTCGCCAAATGCCAATCTCGGAGGGAAACCCTCGAGGAAATTTACGCTCGGGGTTTCGATCTTACCAATGAGATAACAAAGGCTAGAGAGCATGAAGCCGAAGCCGGAGTGCTGGCCACTTCCGATGACGATGATGATGATGGCAGCAAGAGCGGTTTCAAGAATGGGGAAGACCTCGATGTAGAAGAAGCTGCCCCAGGAGGAGATCAGGGACCTTAGGATTTTTTACTTTTAATATTTTTTGTATATGATCCCGATCGAACCTTTTAAATATTCATATATATAAAGATAGCTTTCCTTTCTGACTTGTCTTTATTTCTTTTATGCCTTGTGAAAGTTTTGTTCATAAGTTCGAGGCTTAGGTATTTTGATTGAAATCGGACTAGTGTAGTTTTTATAATCGAGTGAGTACTTGCTCGAACTCGGAATAGGGTGACCCTCAGGTTTTAATTGAGTGAGGATGATTTCTTCGAACTTAAAAATAAACTGGCCTTTTAGGCTCTTAAATTAGGCTGATACGACCATATCAAAAAGAATGGCTTTCTCTCCCTTTTCGGCTTGATAAATTTATCGTTTAATCATATAAATTTTGTTGTGCCATTTTCTCAGATCGATCTTGCTGTTGGCGAGAACAAAGCGCTTGGTGGACGAAATCTTCTCTCCTTTTAGAATTCTTTCTCCCACACACCTTTTTTGCCCTCTTTCACCGAGGAGGAAAGAATAATCTTCCAAGCGGACAGAGACTCTTTCCATTGAGCCGGGGAGACAATCCAAATCGTAGTCAGTGTCCTTAACACAAAAGAAAGGATTTGCTCGAGAGTTCGAGCGGTTCCGTACCCATTAGGATTTTTAAGGGTCGATATTATCGAGGCCCTTTATTTCGTAGTGCCTTAGCATAAAATAAAGAATTTGTTCGAGAGTTCGAATGCCTTTGTATCCATTAGGGTTTACGAGGGTCGATATTATCGAGACCCTTAGAAATTTAGCCGAGGGTAGCCTTTCTTTTAACCGGTTTATGAAAATATTCGAAGGCCTATTTAATAACGGAAATCGGACGTCTCCGAACCGTGTTGATTTGGCCGTAGTCTTTAACTTGGGATTTGCCTTTTGGGCTTGTTCCCCTGTTATACTTCTAACTTGTTCGAAGTATCAGTACCCGAGTGGGGTGGCCGCGACCGTGGCCTATAAAATCGAGGATTGCCTTTTTAAGATCTTACGATCTCGAGGTTTAGTAATTTGGTAATGTCAGATTTTTGGACGGCAGTCTCGAGTATCAGGTAAATTGTTTGAACGTCAGTTGTGATCGACCCTTAAGCCAGTTTCCACCATAGATCATAAGTATGAGATTGCACAATATAAATTTTAAAACATGGGGCATCTGGTAAGGAAAAATACTTCTTCCAATAAATTATACATGCGTACATATTTTTCCATTAGGGCTCGAGTAATCTACACGGACACGATTCATTTGAGCGTTTGGTCCTCTACAAAACTTACCTATCAAGACCCTGCCGACACGAAGTATTTCCTTGTAACTATCTGAGGGTGATGTCCCCCATTATTCGAGGTTGATTGTAAAGGAGCCTTGGATACTGTTGAATTGCTCAAAGTTAGCACGAACAATGGTTGCCTCGTTAAAAACCTCACCGGAAAACTCGTTTGTGATAAAAAACCGGTCTAAGGGAAAAAAAGTGCAACGCGTGCTTTCAGACCAAAGGACTACGTTTGAAGGATCCTTTGATGTCTTCGATTAAACACCTGCAAACGATTAGTATAAAATATAAATGAAAATAGATAAGGTTGTACCTTAGCAGTAATATCGTTTGAGGAGTGACACATTCCAATTATTTGAAAACTGTTCGCCGTTTATCGTGCCGAGTTTGTAAGATCCTTTTCCGACGATATCGAGGATCTGATACGGTCCCTCCCAATTTGGGCCGAGTTTTCCTTCATTTGGGTCTCGAGTATTGAGGGTGACTTTTCTCAATACTAAGTCCCCTGTTCTAAAATGTCGAAAATTGGCTCTTCGGTTGTAGTACCTTTCGATCCGTTGCTTCTGTGCGGCCATTCGAACGAGGGCGCTTCCCAGTTTTTCATCTAGCAATTTAAGACTTGTATTCATAACCTCGTGATTCGACTCTTCCGTTGCATATCGAAACCTGATGCTAGGTTCCCCAACTTCGACCGGGATTAGAGCTTCGGCGCCATATACTAAAGAGAACGGTGTTGACCTCGTACTGGATTTTGACGTTGTTCGATACGCCCAAAGGACCCCGGGTAACATTTCTCCCCATATTCCTTTTGCGTCGTTCAACCTTTTCTTTAGATTTTGAATGATGGTTTTGGTCGTTGACTCTGCCTATCCGTTCCCACTGGGGTGATATGGCATTGACAAGATCCTTTTGATTTTATGATCTTCAAGAAACTTTGTAACTTTGCTGCCGATGAATTGCTTTCCATTGTCGCATACGATCTCGGTAGGCATTCTGATCGATATATAATGTGGTCCCAGATGAAGCCGATAACTTCTTTTTCCCTGACTTTTTTGAAGGCTTGTACTTCAACCCATTTAGAGAAATAGTCAGTCATAAATAAAAGGAATTTAGCTTTACCTGGGGCCGATGGTAGAGGGCCAACGATATCCATTACCCATTTCATGAACGGCCATGGTGATAGGACCGAATGGAGTTGCTCCCCGGGTTGGTGGATTATCGGCGCATATCTTTGATACTTGTCGCACTTTCGAACGAATTCCTTCGTATCTTTTTCCATATTGGCCTAGTAATATCCCGCTTTGATGACTTTGTGAACCAATGATTAGGCACCAGAATGATTTCCGCAAGTTCCCTCGTGAATTTCTTATAGGACGTAGTCGGTGTCTCCGGGACCCAAACATATCGCCAATGGTCCATCGAACATCCTTCTATATAGTGTTCCATCTTCGATCAATGTGAATCGTGCGGCCTTCGTACGTAGAGTCCTTGATTCCTTAGGATCCGACGGAAGCTTTTCGTTCTTTAGGTACTCGATATATTTATTCCTCCAATCCCAGGTCAGACTTGTGGAGTTTATTTCAGCGTGGCCTTCTTCGATCACTGACCTCAAAAGTTGCACGATAGTCCCTGTGCTAATTTCGTCATCTTCAACCGATGAGCCCAAATTTGCGAGGGCATCGGCTTCGCTGTTTTGCTCTCGAGGTACATGCTGTAGGGTCCATTCTTGAAACCGATGTAATGTCACCTGTAATTTATCCAGGTATCTCTGCATTCGATCATCCAGAACCTCGAAGGTTCTGTTGACTTGGTTTACCATAAGTAATGAGTCACATTTGGCTTCGATGACCTCTGCTCCCAAACTCTTAGCTAACTCGAGACCTACAATCATGGCCTCATACTCGGCCTCATTGTTAGTTAACTTGGAAGTTTTGATAGACTATCTAATTGTATTAAACCCTTCACGTTCGAAGCGCCTCTGTGAATAGGGTCCACACCCCTGATGTTGTACCAGATTTTAATAATAGTTCTTTTTCGACCTCATGTACGAGGGCTGGCGTAAAGTAGGCCACGAAGTCTGCTAAGATTTGAGAATTGATGGCCTTTCAGGGTTGATACTCGATATCGTACCTGCTGATTTCGATGACCCATTTGGCCAATCGGCCCGAGAGTTCGGGCATTTGCAAAATATTGTGAAGGGGATAAGTGGTCATTACACAAATTAGGTGACATTGAAAATATGATTTTAATTTCCTAGAGGCGCTTATTAGGGGAAGCGCCAACTTTTCTAACTGTGGGTACCGGGTCTCAGCCTCGCCTAGAGTTCGACTAACATAGTAAACAGGAAATTGCGTACCTTGCTTTTCTCGAACTAGGACTCCACTTACCGCAATTTCTGAGACTGCTAAGTACAACTAGAGTTGCTCTTATGCTTTTGGAGTATGAAGCAGCGGCGGGCTCGAGAGGTACCGCTTTACTCTACCAATGCTTGTTGGTATTCCGGGGTCTATGCAAAATTGTTCTTCTTTTTTAGCAGCGATTTCCGACGGGATCCTTGTCATATCTAAATGGGACCAAGTAAAACAATCTATATTATTGATAAGAAATTTAACAAGTTTTTCGCTGAGCTCGGGGATTAACCCCGTTCCAAGTATACCCTTCGATCGGGTAGATGCCCAATCAGTACGACCTGCTCCAGCTCCTCAACTGTCAATTTGGTGGCATCGGAATCCTCGGGGATTACGAAGGAACGAGGGATCCAATAGTCATTGTCCTCGTCCGTTCCCTGCTCCTCCGATTGAGTCAAGGCTGGTAGCGGTGGTTGCTATTTAGCTTCCTGATTTCCTTTGGATTCTGATCTTTTTGTTGACAAAAGTGCCGATACCGGTATCACTTCATCGACTGCTAACATCTCTTTGGTAGCATGCTATTCCCTGTATACTGTTTTTACTCTATCCGGTGTTGGCAACTTCAATATTTGGTGAAGTGCTAAAGGAACTGCCCTCATATTGTGAATCCAGGGTCTTCCGAACAGGGCGTTGTATCTCATGTCGCCTTCGATCATGTGTAACTTACTTTCTTGAAAAGTCCCAGCTATATTTACTGGTAAAATGATTTCTCCTTTAGTCGTTTCGCTTGCCATGTAGAAACTATTGAGAACTCGAGTTGCAGGCACGATCTGGTCTTGTAAGCTGAGCTTCTCCACAACCCTCGATCGAATAATATTGGCCGATCTTCTTGGATCAATTAAAACACGTTTAATCTAAAATTTTATTCACAGGGATAGAGATTACCAATGCATCATTGTGGGGTTTTGAGATTACTTCTGCTTCCTCATCGTTGAATGATAAAGTGCCTTCTGATGTATAGTCTCGAGTTCGTTTTTCCCTGGTGATCGATACCTTAGTGCGTTTGAAAACGGGCCCTTGTGGAATATCGATCCCACCAACGATCAGATGGATCACGTGATGTGGTTCTTCATGCTCGTTCTTTCTGTCTGCATCCCTATCTCTAAAATAATTTTTAGCTCGGTCGCTCAAGAACTCTCGAAGGTGACCCTCGTTGAATAGACATGCCACCTCCTCACTTAGTTATCTGCAGTCTTCAGTTCTGTGACCATGCGTACCATGGTATTTACATATTTGATTGGGGTTCCTTTGGAATGGATCGGTCTGTAGGGGCCTAGGCCATCTAGTATCTTTGATTCTCCCAATAGCTGACACAATACCTGAGCGTCGATGCTGATGTTATATTCTGATAATCGTGGTGCCTCTGTGGGATCATCACGTTTATCAAAACCGTTTTTGCTCACGAGACCTCGAGAGCTCTGTCCTCGATCTTTCCTTCAATCATTTCGGATGTGATTGCGTCCCGGTCCGTTGGTTCTACGATTTGCATTGTATGGATGATATCGGTCTCTGTTCGATCGAGGTTCTCTGTCGATATCTCTATGAGTTCTTCCAACGGGCCTGATCAGATAAGCGGAACCCGAAGGAGTCCCTAATTGATCATCCTCGACCCTGATATTTAACTGGTATCGATTATGTACATCGGCCCAGGTTACCGCCGGGTATTCAATTAAATTCTGCTTTAGCTATCGTGAGGCCACCGAACTTCGATCGTTCAAACCTTGAGTAAAAGCTTGAACAGCCCAATCGTATGTGACTGATGGTAGTTCCATACATTCCATCTGAAACCGAGATACGAACTCCCTTAATATTTCATTATCTTTTCGTTTTAGCTTGAAGAGGTCCGACTTTCTAGTCGCAACCTTTATTGCTCCGGCGTGTGCCTTTATGAAAGAGTCTGCAAGCATGGTGCAGGAATCAATGGAATTAGGTGGCAGATTATGATACCATATCATTGCCCCCTTTGATAGAGTTTCTCCAAACTTCTTTAGTAGAACCGATTCGATCTCATCATCTTCTAAATCATTTCCTTTTATCGCACATGTATAGGAGGTGACATGCTCATTTGGATCGGTGGTCCCATTGTACTTGGGGATTTCCGGCATGCGGAATTTCTTCGGAATGGGCTTCAGAGCTGCACTCGGGGGGAATGGCTTCTGCACGAACTTCTTCGAGTTCATACCTTTTAAAATTGGCGGTGCTCCCAGTATTTGATCAATTCGGAAGTTATATGTCTCTACTTTCTTGTCATTTGCCTCGATTTTCTTTTCTCCCGTTTCAATTCGTTTAGTGAGCTCCTCGAACGTTTTCATAATGACGTGGTCAATCCCCGATTCATTGGCATTTGGCCTTTCCGGCATTGGCTCGGTACTGTGGACGACTTCAGGTTCTACCCCACTTGGCGCTCGATGTTGATTTTGTAATTGTGCTATAGCGGCTTGTTGAGCGTGTAACATTTCAAATATCAATTAGAGGCTTACTCCACCATCTCCTCCGCCTTGCATACTTCGACCACCAGATCGACCTTCTCTACGTACGCTACCTTCGGGATCAACGCCCAAATTTGTATTTAGGGCGATATGTGAAATGACGTCGATGGGGTTTGCAATTGGTACTCCTTCGAGATCAGCCTTAGGCACTTCAATTTCTTGGGCGACTATATTGTCGTTTTTCCCGTGAAATCCGAAACCGTTGTTACCATATGTGGGTGTTGTTGTGAGTTTGACATGCTTTTTCTTGAAAACAAAAATACTTACAAGAACAAGTGTAAAGTAGGGTGTGTTATCAGAATCAATATTAAGCAATCACTATTATCCTTAGCCCCACCGTGGGCGCCAAATTGTTTATCCTCAAAATTGGATAATAATTAAACTTATAATGTGAATTTAATGACACGTGATTTTACTTAATACCGATTGATAAATATGAAGATTAAAGATAGAATTATACAATAAAGTAAATCAAACCAGTATTTGAGTAGAACTCAACCTTTGAGTTAGAGTATCCTCGAACTGATTGATGCAAGGACAGATAAAACACAACAAGTTGAAGAACAAGAGTGTGAGCGAGGAAGAAAATTATATTGCTTTGTTATCAGTCGTCGCTACAAATGATTAGAACTCCCCTTTATATAGTAGAGGAATTCTATATATGGTACAATTCTAATTACAGAAGGAAATCTCATGATTAACTAAACAACCATTCTTGATTCGATCCGTTCCGAGATTTTCGCCATGATCTTCGACTGGTCGCGGATATCTCATTTTTCCGTTATTACGCAATCTTCGGTATTGCTCGATACCTATCTCGTTCGGTCTCGATTGCTGTCGATCTCGATCTTGGCAGGTGCCTCGAATCCCGATCTCGGTACCTTGTCTTCGTGCCTCGATCCGATCTACTTCGGAGTCGTCCTTAGATGCAAACTCCCGATCTCGATCAAACAGTAACCCGATTTTAACCGCATAAAGTTACCCTTTTCATCTTCACTTGGTTGTTCATTTCAACTCTAAATTAAGTTTTGCTCGGGATCGGAGCAGATGCATATTGTTGGTAGTAGGAGCACACATAGCTAAATGTGAACTTATGGTGATTTCTTACCTATTGTTAGAGGAGTACACTGTACCACTCTCTTAAAATCTTCAATTCACCTCTACCTTTGGAATGTTAGACATACACATCGTTTTAAACATGTTCAGCGGAGTAGTATTATTCGTAAGAAAAGTAGGAAGACTTTGCTGCCAAGAAATTCACTCAATCTTAAGATGCTTTTACCCAAGTGAATAAACAATCAAAAGAATGACCGACACTATTAAAAGTTAAAAATTACGGGTTAGTGAGATAAGGCTTACCAGCTTTCTTATAACCGGTCCAAGCTTTTCCAAGCTTAAAAACACTTTATTTTTTTTAACTTTTTTTTTTTTAAATTTTGAAGTGTTTGGCCAAGTTTTTAGGAGAAAAAAATGCTTATGAAGAGAAGCAAAAGCAGAAAAAGTATCTTCTTCCCATAAGCACTTTTGAAAAAAATACACTTAGAAGCATTTTTTAAAAGTTTGGACAAACACTAATTGCTGCTTAGAAGTAATTTTTAAATTAATTAGGCAAACACAAACAGCTTCTCACCAAAAGTACTTTTGAAAAAAAAAAAACAGTTCTCAAAATAAGCTAATTTTCCTAGCTTGGCCAAATGGGCTATTAGACGCTTCTCATTAATGGAAAAAATATACAACGTAGCCGCTCCCAAAATTAATAGTCGGAAAAAATATATATTTACTGTATATTAATGTATAATAAACATATTTTTTATACATTTAGTTAGCGAATGTAATTATTTTTGGCGAGCCAATCAAATGTAATGGCCTGATTGGCCAAGCTTCTAAAACTAACTTATTTTGAGAAGTATTTTTCTCAAAACTACTTTTCAAAAAAGTATTTTTGGTGATAAACAATTTGTATTTGACTAACTAATTTAAAAAACACTTTTCAACAATATTTTATGTTTGACCAAGTTTTTAAAAATTGCTTCTAAGTGTATTTTTCTCAAAAGTGCTTTCGAAAAGAAACTATTTTGTTTTTGCTTCTAAAAAACTATTTATGTTTCTACTCAAAAATATTTTTTTTCCTTCTAAAAACTTCACCAAACATTTTTTTTCTTTTCCCAAACACATTAACTTTTGAGATAAAGCACTTTTGGACTAAAAAAGTACTTTTGGTAAAAAAAAAAAGAAGAAGGTATTTTTTCGTTCCTATACAATATTTTAAACTTATTCACCAAAATTATTCTAATTTTGTATATTACCCACCTTAAACAAGTATTACTTACAAATTAAATACATTTCACCTTAAAAGGCTCCCAATCCATTATCAGTGCCTTCAATCAAGGGATTTAGTTACACCCCTTTCCTTTTTTTCTCTCCTCTCTCCCCTCTTTTCTCCATATCGAAAATATTTAGCAATCAAATCCAGTAACAGCTTTCATCACAAAAATTCAAGGATTACGACACAACAAATGGGTTAGCAATAATTAACTTAAAATAAGATAGGAATTTTCATCCCAAAAATTTTAAACGGGAAAATTGATTTAATCATTTAAGTCGATTACTTCAATTGTCTCAGCATTGAAAGTCAATCAGATACAATTTAAAGGATTTTGTAAGTTCATTGATCAAGGTTTGACGGAAGAACTTTATAAGTTTCCAAAAATTGAAGATACAGATCAAGAAGTTGAATTTTAATTATTTGTGAAAACATATAAATTAGTCGAACCCTTGATAAAGGAAAGAGATGTTGTGCATGAATCACTCACATATTCTTCTGAATTATATGTATTCGCGGGATTAATTTAGAAAAACAGTAGGGATATGCAAGAACAAATAATTTTTATCGGAAACATTCCTCTAATGAATTCCCTGAGAACTTCTATAGTCTTTTATTGGTGAAGTCGAGAAAGGAAACTAAAATTTGTAAAGTTTCAATTAAAAAATCTGAGAATATTCAACTTCAACTTTGAAATCTGAAATATATCAAATGAAGAAATATTGGGGGAAAAAACAGAGAAGGAGAGTAGAGAGACGAAGGGAGAGAGAGATAGAAACATAGACAGAGAGAGAGTGTGGGCAAGTATAAAGTGATAAGGAAATAACTGATATTTTTTATTCAATTTCTAATATAAAGGGATACTCATTTAAAACTTATTTGTACATAATGGTAAATTGTATATGACCATATAATTAAATTGAAACTTGAGTAGGGAGGGTAATAAGTTTTCAAATAATGTATAGAAAGGTAAAAATTTCCCCAAAAAAACTTGGCCAAACAGGGTATAGGTTGCCCCTCTTTCTGATGGTAGATATCAGTTTATGGGGACCATGTTGGGCTGGGCTTAGAAATTTTCGCACCTGAGAATTTCTCCGTTTGGTCTAATAACTGACAACACTGGCATTTTCTCTGGGAAAATGACATTGTATAATCGTTCTCAAAATAATAATCAAAAATATGTATAAAACTAATATATTTTTTGTATATATACAGAGGCGGATCCAGGATTTAAATCATATGGGTTCAATTTTAAGATTTTTAACATTGAACCCATTATATTTTTAAAGTTATGGGTTCATATCTACTATTTTTGTAATTTTAATGAATTTTTACATACAAATTTTTACTCCGCGTCGAAAATTATGGGTTCAGTTGAACCCGTACCTAGTATGCTACATCCGCCTATATATATATATATATATATATATATATATATATAGTTCTTTAAAATTATTTTGAAAGCTACCCAGGAAGTAGTCCTATATCCACAGAAGCCCTCAGCTTGCCTCGTGAAATTCTGTCCCTTTCATTTTCTATAGGGCAAGAGTTGAGGATTTGGCTGCAAAATTAATTTGGCCTTAACAATCCACAGAGTATGGCAGGTTCTCTATTACACTCTCCTAAATACATTTCTTTCACCTTTTCCTCACGGTACTTGTAGCTATCGGTCATCGAGGAATACTTAAGCTTAGAGGGTGGTCCCCTTTCTCGCGTAAAAGCGATAATGAATTCGAACACGCCGCACATAAAAGAATGCCAATTAGTATATACAAGGAATTTTGAAAACATGTCAATCTACTTATATTAGTTTTTCTCTTTCAGAATCCTTTTGAATACTGAATCGAATTTGATGTTAACTAGTTTAAGATTGAAATAGTTAATAGATTAAAAAACTAAGATACGAAATAATGATAAATATCCAGTAGTTGTTCTTATGATTATTGAGTAGTATGGTCAGCAATTGAACCTGAGCTTAGATTGGCGGAGCTTGAAAACGAGTACGTCCGATTTGAATGATTTTGTTTGCTTATCAACTAACCCTATGTACATTCATTTATTATTTATTGACTATGTGACAGTTGATCATGACTTTAAGATTATTAATAACTGAATTTGTTTGCCCAATAGCTAATCTCTCCAGCTAATGGCAGCCTGTTAATTAGGTTTTGGTCGAAGTCATGCTAAGTTTAGTTAGTATATGCGTTATCATGGTCAGGCGGAAATGGTTAATATTACCTTTTATGTTGGTATGCACTATTTTCACTACTTAATTTTCTTTTCCTTCTTCCTTTTTTTTTCTTCTTCTTATTTCTACTTCTTTTCTTCTTTCTGCTTTCTTACCTCTTCCAGGAGTTCTTGATTTCTTCACTGATTATGAGAAAGGTTCTGAAACCAACGGGGCCTATTCCTTCGGAATAAGGTGAAGCAATGCAAAAGGTCAGCTCGGTAAATTAAACTTTCACTATCAGGGGCGGAGGCACGTTGAGCCAACCGGTGTCATCCGACGCCGCGCGGTAGGAAATTTTATTTAATTATAATCTCGAAAAGGAAATATAGTTTAAATATAATAAATGGTACAATGTGACATGATAGATATATCGGTTCGTTGGTGAAGCAATTCTGTTCCTACTTGTGGGTCAAACGTTCGACTCCCCGCCAACTAAATAACTTTTTTCTTAATTTTTAGTATTCTTCTGGAAAATGTTAGAAAGAAGCAGCGTCCATTATGCACATATCACAGCCAAGAATAAACAATTTTAATATACAAACTTCATACCTAAAAAGAGTAATTGAACAAAGTGAGCGGTCATGAAATTGATTAAAAGAGTCTATTATGATCACATTTTAAAAAATGTAAGATCGCCTGGGAGAGTTGTACTAATGTATTTGAATTAGGGGTGGACATTCGGTACTTCGGTTCGGTATTTAAGAATTTCGGTTCGGTATTTCGATATTCGGTTTATCAATTGTATTTACCAAATACTACAAAGTATTTCGGTACGGTTTAATATTTCTTATTTTGGTTCGGTACGGTTTCGGTTTAACACATATTCATGTGTCACGTATTGCTAAGTGCTAAGAGCCTAAGCATTAAGCAAGCAGAAACAACCACTAACGAGTAAACAATCTGCCATTCTGCCTAACAAAAGGCAGCAACACTAAATAAACAATCTGCCATTCTGCCTGACAAAAGGCGTGTAAGAAACATTCGATGCTCTCGATTATCGGACTAGCTACATTCTATACTGAAATTAAATGCCTAGATTCTGTGAATAACATGGCAAGCTATTAAGTTTAATGATCATAAAGGTGGATCAGCCGAGGACTAGTACCACTCTTTCACACAATGAGACTATAACCGTAAGAATTAAATAAACAGTTGAAAAATATGAGAATTCTACAAATACTACAGGCCATATCCTATTCTATTCACATAATAGAAGGGCGAGTGGAGTAACATTTCTACCTCAGTCTTCTTGTAGTAAGCATAGATGTCGTCGATGTACTCCACAACTACAAGCGTGTTCTTTTTTTCAGCGCTGTCTATATCCACAATTGGCCAGTTTTCTACATCTTCCATCTCTATCTCCTCATCCTGAATCATATAATACAACATCAATGGCAATCCACAAAAACAATCAGAAGCAAAGATATATATATCATGTCAGAATTTACCATCCTATCAATTTCCTCCATCATTGCTTCAGTATGTTGCACAAACATTAGCACGAAAGAATAGCCAACGGCCTTGTATTCTTCAGCATCGATTATAATGCAGTCTTCTGATTCATTTCTATTTGGTGCCACTGAGACTGGTGGCTTTTTTACCTAAGGAAATACAACAATATTAGCTGCAGCTCAGTTATAAAATAAACCAAGATCGCATAAAAAAAATGTACCTCGACTGTAGGTTGCTGCTATTTGCTTGCGATTTGTGCAGCTAACTTCCTGAAATGTCAAGGACTCCATATTAACTTAAAGGGAATTTGAGATCAGGCGTAAACAAATGTTTAGGACATGAAATAGAGTTAAACCTTGTAATTGAAAGTTGAATCAGAATAGGAGGGATTTTGTTAGCAACATTAGACTTAAGTAAAGCTACATAAAAAGGCCTCAACAACTTCAGAAGTTAATAATTCTGGCCGACAAATTGTTATAGCTAAATAATGTGATTATAGCTCGCATGAATGAAGATCAACAATGAAGAATGAAAAAGTTATGAACCTGAATAAAGGTCAACAATGAGCAAACAAGCAATCGTCGAGGAGAGGAGTCGCCGTCGCCGAGGTTGTAGTCGTAACTCGTGAATCCGACCGCCGTAGCAACCAAGCAAAATCGTGAGGGTTTTTTGAAATTCTTGTGTTCCTCTAAGAAACTAAGCCAAAAGGGTAAGGGATTAGGGAATTAGTGGTTTTGGACTTTTGGGGTGTGGGCTTAAGGTTATTGGGCTAAAAAATAAAAATAAAGTTGGGCTTGGACTAAACTATTTCGGTATACCAAAATATCAAAATATAAAAATCCCAATACCGTATACCGTACCGAAATGCCGTAATTTCTGTACCGAAATAAATTAAAATACCGAAAAAATCAAAATTAAAATATCAAATTAATTCGGTTCGGTTCGAAATTCGGATTTTCGGATTTTATGCCTACCCCTAATTTGAATTGTATTTTTCTAAAATATGATTTTACTAAAGTGATCTCTTCGTTTGTATGCCTCTCTAAATTTCGACACCGCTTACGAAAAATTCTTCGTACGCCCCTGCCCACTATGTGTGGGTTCCGAGGAAGGGGCGGACCACAAGGATATATCGTACGCAGCTTTACCCTGCATTTCTGCAAGATGCTTGTTTACCCTTAAAATGGATAATAGTTGAATTTATACACGGTTTTAAGGATATGGGGATTAATTCAATACAAGTGATCAATGGCGTTAGATTAAGCAAATAAAAGACGTAATAAATTGTCAAACTAATGATAAGAGTGAGTCCGAGCTCTGTTAACGGCTTAACGAGGAACCTGCCTTCGGTTCCGAGCTTGCACTCATGAAGAATAAAAACAAGAACTTTGAATAACTTTTAGAAACAGAGAGAATATAAGTATATTGCCTTGGTATCCGTGTTACAATGTGTCTAATGAGTAATTAGTTTTTCCTTTATATAGTAGGGTAGCTTTACCCTAAGTACAATTCTAAGAAAGGTAAAAATCTTTTTTTTTTGCTAATCACTCATTTTCTGCTGATACGGGCCGAGATTCACGCCGTGATATCCGACTGGGCACGAATATCACGGCCCTTTATTGGTCGTATGCAGTCGTTTGGTAATGTTCTCCGACGTCTTGGGACTCGAACCGGACCTGGGGAACGTGGTCCTGATGGCTCCGAGGGTAGGTATTTTGCTCGGGCCCTGATACGAGAGGCTCCTAGTTTTGATTCCGATACCTAACAGTCACGTTCCTATTCCGTTTGCCTCACCGGAAAATCGGGGTGCTTGTTGGACTCATTTTTACCTGTATACAAATAGTTCCCTCGTTTCTCAGAGAGAGGTTTGTCGAAACGAAGGGAAATAACATACGTTCTTCAGTTCCTTCCTTCGTATATTACGACAAAGGAGCCGAAACACCCCATCAGTCGCGTCGTTCTCACTTCGACTATGTGTTGCTCAATGGTTGGTTGCCCCCGAATACGAAGCATCGCCTGTTTCCCTATAAAAGGTTCCACCCTTTGTTCTTTTTTCTACTTTTCGACCAAGCTATTACCTTCGATCTTTCCAGCTATCATCAAACCTGTTTCAAAACTTCATATCCTCATCCTTGTTCTTCAATTTTCACAGTGATTTCCAGGTTTCTACCCATATTTCCTTCAAACTTTCATACTCTGTTCATCATCTCCAAACCTTGTTCTTTCAAAACTTCGCATTCTTTCTTCAAATTTTCAAATCTCCCCAGATAACAATGGCTAAAACATTCAAATTTTTTCCTTAACAAGTTGCCTCTTTATCTTCCCAATCGCCCGCCGGTACTGAGGTAGTTTCCCCTGAAGTAGTTGCCCTTGAAATAGCTTTCCCCGAGATGGCTGTCGATGAACCGGCCCCCGAGCCTCCCTTGAAAGTGTTCATTCCCGGGGGCTACTCAATTGCAGATGACTTTAAGGTTGAGAAACCCTCACGCAAACAGGACGGGGTGAAGGAGCATCAAGGTACATATGCTCTATGACCGAAGACATTCTTCCCATGGCTCGAAAGTACTATAATTAGGAAGTCAAGGATGTAGTAGTCCCCAGGCCCGATGACGCCATTACTACCTACGTAGAGTGGTGCTTAAGTGTTTACACTTACCCCTTCACACTAGGCTCGGTGGACCCGATTGTTCTGGACTTTTACAAGAGGTATGAGGTGTGCCTTGGGCAAATCCATTTATTGTTATGGAGGATCCTGATTCTCCTTCGCTACTTCGTGAACAAGATCGAGTCTCGTCGGTTCATGATCGATCATCTTCTTTAATTATATAGTCCCTGAATTTTCCTAGAGGGACTGATCAAGCTTACTAGTCAGGCCAGCAAGACCCTCTTTTCGAGTATGGAAAAGGACTGAGACCGGGGCTGGCATGGACGCTTCGTTTGGGTGAAGATCGATGACTTGATTTCCCCCGAGTACATATCATTCCCTTAGAAGTGGAACATATCTCGTAAGTGCAATTTCTCTTTAAGCATCAAAGATTTAGTTTTCCTTCAATTTCTTTCTTCTCATTCATACTTGTGGTTGTGCAGCTATCACCCGGGTTTCGAATGCGGTCCCACGGCTAAAGGAATGGATCGAGGCATTTTTAATCACATGACGTACTCCGAACGTGCATGGCACGGGCTCTCGAAGGGACGGTAGGAGACCCGTTCTCATGGTAAGGCCTCTTTCAGAATAGTTAATACCATGCTTACTTTCTTTTCCTTCTGTTGTTGCACGTTTGCCTAAGACCATCGAACTTAGGCCTTTGGAAGAGGACGAGGACGTGTCCTTGCCCGTTGATTCCTCCGTTGCAGGGCAGCCCGGGGATTTCATGGATGAAAATAAGAAAAGGAAGAGAAAACCTTTGGGCTCCCCGGGTTTCGAGGTGAAGAAACCAAAGAAAAAGGTGGCCCGCAAGCCTAGGAGAAGCTCTAGCTCCCGGGTGCCAGGCTCCAACTCTCTTTCCAGCTCAGGGACGAGCCAGAAGATGAACTCATTTTCATTACCCATAAGACGACCTTTCTCGGGGAGAAGGAGGCATATGAGGGGGATACTCATGAGGTCGACCCACCCCAAACTCAAAAGATCGATGTGGAGACCTGGGGTGGGACTCCCCAGGATGCCGGCTCTGCTCCGAAGGAAGCGCCCAGTATAATAGATATTTTCGGGATGCCCTCCTACACTGGGTCCATGCTCGAGGAGGCCCAAGCAAGTAAGGAGAACTCCAATGAACGGATCCATGGTGCGGATGATCCCCTTCACTCCCTTTTCGATGGTGTGGACTCGTATGATTTTGGAAGATTTCTCTGGGTTGGGCGACTTGGAAGTTCCAAAGAAGGACACATCCTCAAAAGTCGACGGGCCGAGTTCGAGCCCAAAATTGATCAACCAGTTCCCTGATCCGAGTGTGGAATTCTGACCATCCCGGAGGATGCCCGGGTTTTGTCTGCTCCTGTGGGGATATCTAGCTACGTCCGATGCCTTGTGACCGATGATGTCCAGGCAAAAATGAATGAGGTGAACGTGTCGTGCCTTTTCAATGAGGCGCAACGGGTACTGTACCGGGCAAGGCATCATTATGCTCCATCGAACTTTACTTAGGTTTTGATATTTCTTACATTTTTCATTTTTTTGCAGGCCTCGGTACTTCATCACGAGAATTTCCTTCGGTACTGGGTCGAGGTCAATCAACTTGAGCTCGAGTTCAAGGAGATTTCCCAAAAAGGGAAATGTACAAGCTTCTCATCGAGTAACAAAAATGGGTTATTAAGAACCTTCAGGCCGAGCTGGATGGAGCTCAGAAAGAAGCATCAGTCCTAAGGCGGGAGCACACTAATTTTGTTAAAAAGGTAAAGGTCTTCAAAGTTTGAAACGAGGATATGCTTGTAGTGGCTAATGACAATACCTCACAGGTCCAGCAGAAGATTGACCAAATCGACAAACATCGGAAAGTAGATGGACAAGATCGAAGCAATGGCCCACGGGTGGAAAAGCAAGATGGATCTACTGGCCTCAGAGAAAGAGACCGCCCAGGCCAAGCTGTCTTCGGTAGAAGTTCAACTTTGGGTGGCGAAGGAGAAAGCTGATAAACGGGCTCAGGAAGATAAGGATCTCCGAACACAACAGGGCTCGACGACCGCTAAACGGGACGTTGTTGGTAAATAGCTTGAGGTAACGAGGTCCAAGTTCGAGATAACCTCGACCGATACTGACGAGATGGTGGCTCAATACAAGGCTGATGTCGAACCGGCCGAGGCTCGCCTGAAGACTACTGTTGAGAATGTGAGGCGTCTATCTCGAAGGGAGACCCTCGAAGAGATACATGCCTGACGCTTCGACCTATCTGCCGAGATCGAAGAGGAAAAAAGACTTGAGGCTGAGGCGAACAAGCTAGCTGAACCCGAAGGTGAGGAGGGCTACAAAGAATCCGAAGGCCCCGATGGTTCTGGTGACGAATCGAGCTCCGGCGGAGATCAAGTGTAAATGCCTTAGGAGTTTTTAGTTTTTGTATTTTGTACATTATTTTTGTTCAGTTCGAGGCCGTTTTTGTTGGGCCTTTGTAAATATATTCCGGAATATATAAAATTTACCCTTTTGGTAATTTCAAGTCTCTACTATTTTAACATCTTTTCATAATGAATAATATTTCTAATGCTTTAGCACAAAATCAAACGTAGTAATAAGTCATTTATTTTTTGGAGGTTTGAACAAAACCTGACCTTGATGCAATTTTTGCTTAAAAGGTTTGAAAACTCAGAGTGGCCAGAACTTTTCCCAAGATGCTTAAGTGTTCTTAGACGATGCCTTTGCCGAGAGTTACCATTTACCAAGTTTTGAATTTTTATTGAAGGCCTTGCGTTTTGATTACGGGCTTCAGACGTCTCCGAATCATTTTTTGGGTGGTCGTAGCCTTTTAGGTTTAGGCACTGCCTAATAGGTTCTGTGCCTTTAGGTTTTGATGGCCCGAGCCGCCCAAACTTATTTCGAATGACAGTCCCCAAGTGGGGGTAGCCCTTTGGGCTCAGATAGGGGTGGCCCTTGGGCTTGATAGTCCCCGGGTAGGAATAGCCCTTAGGCTGGACGTTTTAAGAAGCAAAAGTATGTAATAGCAAGGTAGAAACTTTCTTTCATTTGTGTGTGTAAAGTACAAGATTGAAAGCGTGTAAAAGCTTGTATTATGGCTAAGGTGGCCTGCGCGGGCACGATTCATTTGATCGTTTGGCCCTTACAATAAATCTTAACAACCGATCCTAAACTGTTCAAGCACAAAGTTTCCTTCTTTCCTTTATAAGAAGCTTGACCCAAGGGTGAGGACCCCTAGTATTCGAGGTCGATCTTGAGAGGGCTCGGATACTGTTGATGAGACCATTGACTCCGATTTTAAATTGGTCTTTGATTCTTAGTTAGCACAATTTATTGTTGCTTCGTTTAAAACCTTGCAGGAAAAACCATTTGAGATAAAACTGGTTTAAAGGAAAAAGAGTGCAACGCGTGCATTCAGACCTAACAGTAACGTTATCCTTTTGGTTGTCGCCTGCAAGTATTAGTCCGATTCATAATATTACAAAAAGGTGAACAGGTCGTACCTTAGCCGTAGTACCACTTTAAGTGTGTTACATTCTAGTTGTTTGGTAGTTGTGCACCGTTTCATGCTTCGAGTTTGTATGAACCTTTATCGGTAATCCTGGTGACTCGATATGATCTTTCTCAATTTAGCCCCAGCTTCCCTTCGTTTGGGTTCTTGGTGTGCAATATTATTTTTCTTAACACCAAGTCCCCGATTGAAGTGTCGGAGGTTGGCTCTTTGGCTGTAATACCTTTCTATCTGCTGCTTCTGAGTAGCTAACCAAACTATGGCGGCTTCACGCCTTTCATCCAATAGTTTTAGGCTTGTGCTCATGGGCTCACCGTTTGATTCCTCGGTCGTGTATCGAAACCTAAGGCTCGGTTCTCCTACTTCAACAGGTATTAGTGCTTCGGCACCGTAGACCAACAAAAATAGAGTGGCCCCGGTACTAGATTTAGAGGTTGTACGGTATGCCCACAGTACATCGGGCAGAATTTCCTTCAATTTCCCTTTGGTACAGTCAATCTTTTCTTTTGGTTTTGAAGTATGGTCTTGTTTGTTGATTCTGTCTGTACGTTCCCACTAGGGTGATTAGGTGTTGACAAGATCATTTTGATCTTATAGTCTTCGAGTGTTTTTTTACCTTGCTGCCGATGAACTTCTTCCTGTTATCACACACTATCTCGGCCGGTATTCCGAATCGACATATTATATGGCCCAAATAAAGTCGACGACTTATTTTTCCCGGACCTTCTCGAACGCTTGAGCTTTGACCCACATAGAAAACTAATTGGTCATAAATAGTATGAATTGAGCCTTATCGGGTGCCCATGGTAGGGGTCTGACAATGTCTATTCCCCACTTCATGAACGACCAAGGTGATAAGACCGAATGTAGTAGCTCTTTTGGCTGATGGATCATCGGTGCATGCCTCTGACTGCCGTCGTATCTTCGTACAAAGTCCCTTGCATCTTTTTTCATGTCGATCCAGTAATGGCCGGCTTTGATTATCTTATGAACTTGTCCCTGAATGGTTTTCGCAGGTGCCTTCATGAACTTCCCTCAAACCATATTTGGTGTCTCCTGGTCCCAAGCATATGGAAGCAGGACGTCGAACATTCTTCTTAATAGAGTACCTTTGGACAGGCTGAACCTGGCCGCCTTCGTGCATAGAGCTCTCGATTCTTTAGGATCCGAGGGCAACTTCCCAGTCTTCAAGTAGTCTATATACTTGTTTCTCCAATCCCAAGTTAAACTTGTTGAGTTTATTTTGGCATGGCCTTCTTCCACTACTGATTTCATGAGCTGTACGACAATTTCTGAGATAAATTTCTCATCATCAACCGACAACCCCAAGTTAGCCAGAGCATCGGCTTTGCTATTTTGATCCTGGGGTACGTGTTGTATGGTCCATTCCTTGAATCGATGCAACGTTACCTGCAATTTGTCTAAATACCTTCGTATTTGTTCTTCATTTAATTCGAAGGTACCATTAAATTGATTTAACAAAAAGGAGGGAGTCATACTTAGCTTCGATCATTTCGGTCCCCAGGCTTTTAGCCAATTAGAGACCTGCAATCATGGCCTTATACTCGGCCTCATTGTTAGTCAATTTCACAGTTCTAATAGATTACCTAACTACGTTACCCGTGGGCAGCTTCAACACGATGCTGAGTTTGGACCCCTTTGCGTTCGAGGCACCGTATGTAAAGAGGGTCCATATTCCCAAGGAAGTCCCCGAGGTTAGCAATAATTCCTTTTTGACTTCGGGTATTAAGGCTAGTGTAAAATCGACCACGAAGTCTGCCAAAATTTGTGATTTGATGGCGGTTCGGGGTCGATATTCAATATCGTACCCGCTAATTTCTACGGACCATTTGGCAAATCTGTCCGAGATCTCGGGCTTATGCATTATGTTCCTTAGTTGGTAAGAATTTACGATGCATATGGGGTGGCATTGAAAATACGACTTTAACTTTCTGGAGGCGCTTAGCAAAGCAATCGCCAAATTTTCTAGGTGAGGGCACCTTGTTTCGGCCTCACCTAGAGTTATACTAACATAATAGATAGGAAATTGCGTACCTTCCTCTTCCCCGACTAAGACTCCATTTACTGCTACCTCGAATACCGCTATGTACGGGTACAACTGCTCATCCGCCTTCAGAGTATGGAGTAAGGGTGGACTCGAAAGGTACCGTTTGAGTTCTTCCAATGCTTGTTGGCATTCCGAGGTCCAAGAAAAATTATTATTCTTCTTCTTCAATAGCAAGAAGAAATAGTGGCTCTTATTGGAAGACCTCGATATGAACCGACCAGGGGCGGATATGCGCCCGGTTAGCCTCTGAATGACCTTGACACTATCCACCACGATAATGTCTACTATAACTTTGATTTTATAGGGATTGATCTCAATCCCTCGGTTGGACACCATGGATCCAAGGAATTTCTCGGATCCGGCCTCGAATACATATTTCTCCGAGTTCAACTTCATATTATATTTCTTCAGTATGTCGAAGGTTTCATGCATATGTTTCAAATGGTCCTCTGCTCGCAGGGACTTAACTAACATGTCGTCAATATAAACTTCCATTAATTTTCTAATTTGTTCTTCCAACTTCAAGTTTACTAGGCGTTGATAAGTGGCACCAACATTTTTTAGTCTGAACGGCATTACGTTAGAACAATAGGTGCCGAATTTAGTGATAAAGTAAGTTTTTTCTTGATCGCGCGGGTCCATACGGATTTGGTGTTACCCGAAATAGGCGTCGAGAAAGCTCAGTATCTCGTGCCTGGTTATTGTGTCGATCATGCGATCGATGCTAGGCAAATGAAAAGAGTCCTTGGGGCACGCCTTGTTAAAGTCTTTATAATCTACGCACATTTTTAATTTATTTCCCTTTTTAGGCACTACTACTACGTTGACCAACAAATCCGGGTACTTAACTTCCAGAATGGTACCTATTTAAAGGTGTTTGGATACCTCGTACTTGATGAATGCATGCTTGACTTCGGACTGAGGCCTCCTCTTCTATTTAACCGGGTGGAACTTCGGATCCAAGCTTAGCTTATGTGTGGTTATTTCTGGCGGGATACCTAAAATTTCAAGATGGGACCAAGCAAAACAATCTACGTTAGCTAAAAGGAATTTAATGAGTTTTTTCCTAAGCTCGGGAGTCAACCCCGTGCCTAGGTATACCTTCCGATTAGGCAAGTGTTCGATCAATATGACTTGCTCCAGCTCCTCGACCGTTGATTTGGTGGCATCAGATCGTCAGGGGTGATGAACAATGTAGGAACTCTGTAATCATCGTCCTCGCCTGCTTCTTGCTTCTACGGTTCGGTCGGGTCCGGTGTCACTCGTTACTATTTAGTTTCTTCCTTCCTTACTGACTCTGGGTTTTTTGATGTTGAGAGTGCATACATCGGGATCACCTCATCGACAGTGAACATTTCTTTTGCGGTCGGCTGCTCTCCGTAAACCGTCTTTATCCCTCCCAACGTGGGGAACTTCACTGCCTGGTGTAGTGTCGAGTGTATTGCCCTCATGTTGTGAATCCATAGACTTTTGAATAGAGCATTATATCTCATATCCCCTTTAATCACGTAGAATTTCATTTCCTGAATGGTCCCGGCGGTATTCACCGGCAAGGTTATCTCCCCTTTAGTAGTTTCGTATGTAATCTTGAATCCGTTTAAAACCCGGACTACAAGAACTATTTAGACTTGTAGACCCAGCTGCTCTACGACCCTCGATGTGATGATATTGACTGAGCTACCTGTATCAATTAACACACACTTAAATCAAGATTTATTTATGAGTACAGATATTACTATTGCATCATTATGCTGTCGCACGATGCCTTCAGTGTCCTCATCGTTGAAAGAGATGGTCTCCTGCAGTATGCAATCTCGGGTTCGTTTTTCCCCTGTAATGGACACCTTAGTGCGCTTTAGCATTGGCCCCTAGGGGACGTCGACTCCACCAATGATCATGTTAATAACGTAGTGAGGTTCCTCTTGCTCGGTCTGTTTGTTGGAGTCCCTATACCTGAAGTGATTTTCGGCTCGATCACTCAAAAATTCCCGGAGGTGACCTTTATTGAATAATCGAGCCACTTTTTCTCTTAGTTGTCGGCAGTCTTCAGTCCTGTAGTCGTGAGTGCCATGATACTTACACATCAGGTTGTGGTCTTTTTGGGCAGGATCGGATTGCAATAGCCAAGGCCACTTGGTATCTTTGATGCGTCTGATGGCAGATATGATGCCGCCAGCATCGACACTGAAGTTGTATTCCGTTAATATCGGTGCCTCCCTGGCCCCGAGTGGCCTGTCAAAACCGTATTTACTCATGAGTCCCCAGCTATTGTAGCCACGATCGCTCCTTTTTTATTTCCTCGCAGGGTTACGCCCGAATCCGCTACCCCTTTGATCTCCGTTATACGGTTGATACTAATCTCTGTTCGGTCTTGGTTCATGATTGACGACTCTTTTAGACTTGTCATTAGCTCTGATGGGATAAACGGACCCGGAGGGGGACCTGAGCTGATCATCCTCAACTCTGATTTTCGATTGGTACCTGTTATGGACGTCAACCCAAGTTACCGCCGGGTACTTTATCAAATTTTATTTTAGTTGGTGTGAAGCCAAGGAGATTTTGGGGTTGAGTCCTTGAGTGATTTCCTGAACGGATCAATCATCCGCAACCGGAGGCAGGTCCATTCATTCCATTTGAAATCTTGACACGAATTCCCTGAGCATTTCATTATCTCTTTGTTTTACTTTGAAAAGGTCTGATTTTCTGGTCTCGACATTGATGGCCCCGGCGTGAGCTCTTACAAAGGCATCTGCAAGCATAACAAATGAATCGATGGAATTAAGGGTATACGGAACTTCTTCGGGATTGGCTTCGGTACTGCGTTTGGGGGGTAAGGCTTTTGGACAAATTTCTTGGAATCCAGGCCTTTCAATATCGGGGGTGCTCCTGGGATCTTTTTCCTGGTTGGCCTCGAGTTCAACTTCGCCTAGCCTTCCCATGACCTGTTCATTTCTTCGAGTGTTTTTCGGGATGATTCGGGCTCAACTCTACTAGGGGCGCGGCTTTGGTTCTGCAACTGGGATATCGCCGCTTATTGAGCTTGTGACATTTCAAAGATCACCCGTATATTTATCTCATCGCCTTCACCGTCGTGCGTACCCCGGGTTATTGATCGGGCTTCTCCGTAAACGCTGTTCTTGGGGTCGGTTGGCAGGTTTACATCGATGGCCACATGTGTGTTGGCATCGATCGGGTCCGCAACTGGGACCCCGTTGGGGTCAATAGGGGGCACCTCGTTGCTAGGCACTATATTGTTATTTTCGCCATGGTGGCCACACTCAACATCAACGTTGAAGTGTGCAGATTGAGAGATTCACATTTTTAAGTTGACCTGAAATTAAAATCTCAAAGAACAAGCATAAAACATAGTTCGTTATGGAAATTTGTATCAAATTACCACTATTATCCTTAGCCCCACAGTGGGTCCCAAACTATTTACCCTTAAAAATATAACAATTAAATTTTTGCGCGGTTTTAAGGATATGTGGATAAATTCATTACAAGTGATCAATGACGTTAGATTAAGCAAATAAAAGACGTAATAAATGACCAAACCAATGATAAGAGTGAGTCCGAACTCTGTTAATGGCTTAAGAGGAACCTGCATCCGGTTCCGAGCTTGCACTTATGAAGAACTTGTGAACAAAAATAAGAACTTTGAATAACTTTTAGAAAGAGAGAGAATAGAAGTATATTGCCTTGATATCCATGTTATAATGTGTTCAATAAATAATTAGTTTTCTCTTTATATATTAGAGGAGTTTTACCCTAAGTACATTATAAGAAAGGTAAAAATCTTCTTTTTCACTAGTCACTGATTTTTTGCTGATACGTGTCGAGATTCACGCAATGATATCCGGTTGGGCACGGATATCACGACCCTTTATTAGTCGTGTGCGGTCGCTTGATAATGTTATCCGAAGTCTTGAGACTCGAACCGGACCTGGGAAACGTGGTCCTAATGGCTCGGGCCCTGAGACGAGAGGCTCTTGGTTATGATTCTGATTGATACAATGATATTATCTTTTTAACATTATTGTTTATACAATGGCCAGCCATGTCAACTCTGAATTATCGGCACTTAACATCAGCTTGAGCACATTCTACGCACCTCAATTTCTGTACAGAGATCACATTATGTGATCTACAGGTAACTAATAGTAGGTTATTTTTTTCAATCATTTTAGAAATCAAAAGAAGAAAAGTGAAACTCTGGAAGCATAACATTCTAAAGCTATTGAGTGATCACATTTTAAGATGAGGCAAAAACAACTGAAGACTACTCTAGTTGAAACGTGCATTAACTTAGATTTTGAAGCTACTTTACTTGCAAATAATTAAAGAGGGCACCAACCTACATCATCATTCTATGATCAGCTTTTGCAAGAGATACAACTAAAGATTAACTTAGATTAATACGTCTTTTTTCAACTTGAGATTTTCTGGATGAAGCATCTTATCTACCACCTCGCACATGGTAGGTCTTGCATCTCTATCTTCCTCTGAACACTGCAAAGCTACTTTCAATAGAATTTTCATTTTCTCCAAGTCATATTTACCACTTAAAGATGGATCCACAATTTCTTGAATCCATGATTTTGTTTCACTGGCCTCGCGTATCTTCTCTCTAATACAAGTGACCGACACCCTCCGTCCCAATAGAATCTCATATGCTTATTGAGTTGTTAGTAAGTGTCAGTGTCGATCCTTCTCACTACTTATTTGAGACTAGACTTGATATTTACTAAGTATCATGGTATTGTATTCATACTATACTTTTACATATTTTATACAAGTTCTGAGGCTGGTGTTAGCGGTACCCTTTGAGCCGAGTAGGAGCACTTTTATTGGAGACTTCCTGGTGAGCTTCCTTATACTTGATCTGATCTGCAGCACATGGAGTACCCCTTCCCTACTCATATTTATCTGTCTATGTATTTTCACTTCCGAACAAATGTTGTGGATTAGTTGAGACTATACTTTTATTTGATGCTCGTAACATTGTTGTGACACCTGTTCTTGGGAGAGTTGTGAGGCAGTTGTGGTCGTACTTTGATCCTGATTGTGATTTATATACTTTGATGTTAAGACTCGTTTCACCTTATTATTTATATCATGAATACATTAAAAGATTAATAATTAAATCATATTGTTGTCACTGAGTATTGACTTGCCTAGCAAGTAGGTTATGCACCGTTACAATCTTTCTAAAGATTTTGGGTCATGACAAAAACAACACAAGCAAAAGCACAAGAAACTGTAAACACCCGAAGACAAATTGATTCATCACAATCCCATCAACAACCAATGTCCAACATGAGGAGGCGTAACATGTAATTTTTTTTTTCTTTTGCATTCTATGAGCAGTCCGTGCGACGATCAACAGATTTAGTGTTCGTACCAGAAGTTGATAAAGCAGTGGTTCCTAATTTTGGTTGCATTTTCCGGCAGTGCAAGCTACTGGAGTGATGAACAGGAGTAGATTTATTCCTCTATTTTACATCAAAGATACTATGGAAAATTTTCTATTTTGTTTGTTTATTTTTGGTAGAATAGCCTAGGAGATACCTATACTTATTTCAGCTTGACATTCCCGTCCCTGTACTCTACAAAGTTTCATCCAGATACCTCTACTCGTTCAAAACAACTCTTTTAAACCCTCTCGACCTCGTGTGCTCTTCAACGATCCTATGTGGATGACACATCCATGTCCACCTCAGATTTTTTATGCCACATCATTATTTTTTCACTTCATTTAAAAAATTTCTACTCCATCTTTTATTTTATTTTCACTTCACTTCACTCCTCCCCATTACTCTCTATCTCTCTGGTTATTCCCATCTCTATGCCGCCACCAGTGGCGGAGCCACCTTATAGGATGGGGTGTCAAATGATACTCCTTTACGGAAAAAATATACTGTGTAGTTAGTTAAAAATTCTCTAGCTCAATTAGCCCAAATACACCCAATAATCATTTTTCAAAATGCTCATTAATAAATGAAAACAGAAACAAAGAAAGAAAAAGAAGAAAATCAAATAGTTAATAGAATTAATACTTCCTAAATCCTTATAAATCGCAACCACCCCATCCAAAATAAAACACTTCGGAATCATGCAATTCTCACTCTTCTATGGAGATCTCAATCCTACTTATGATGATTTCAATATATTGTTTCAACAAGAAGACCCATATAATCTTTATCATTTTTATGAACAAAAAATATTTTAAAAAAAGAAAACCCATGTTCATTTGGGTCTTCAGCTTCTATTATCTCAATGAAATTTCACTTATTGGCCTACATTGTTAGCAAATTACGTGTTGTTTATTGACTTACCTTTAGATTTGGTTTTCTTCTTTTACAAACAAAATGGAAGCAAAAATCGGATGTGAGACAATTTTTTTTTTTTTTTGCGATGTCAAAGAGGTAAATCTTGGGACTGAACAGTATATGAAGGCAAGCATGAAGGGAGAAGAAGAAGAATATATGAAGGGGGGAGGGGTTAGCGAAAAAGAGCACTAACCACTAAGGAAGAAATTAAGGGAGGGTAGCTGGATTTGGGGGAAGAAGAAACACCAAGGGGAGGGGAACTTTTTAATAATAAAGTAACAATTTCTTAATTTATTTTCTTTTTTAATTTCTTTTATTTAATCTTTTTTTAAATCAAATTCGTTGTTTAAACTCACTTTATATGTTTGCATTTTACACATTTTGTCCAACTCAGTATTTCACACATCCATATATTTTAAAATACCAGTTTTTATCGAGTAGAGGTGTCTGAAGAAAACTTTGTGGAGTACAAAAACCTGAATTTTAAACCGAAATAAGTACAAATGTATCCCACGCTATTATGCCTCTACTTTTAAAACAGAACTCATTCACTAAGATCCAAATAACATGGTAATAACTTTCAAGCCATGACCTATAGATATAGAATACCAGTCTCACAATGACCGAAATACTTCTAATTGGCCATCCCTTTTTTTTCCTTCTCTTCATCACGTCAGATAGTCGTTTAACCAAGGTGGAGATCCCACTAGCATAAACATATTTTAAAGTTAGTTCAAATCCCAGTTGAAGTCTGTTAGTGAGGAGGGGTATAATTGAATTATTTCAAAAGGAGAGTAAATGTAAATCTGTTAGGAAAGTACAAGGGTAAATTTGACCATTTTCTCAAAAATTCACATTTAAAAGGGTTGAGTTAAAATTAGGCGGGTTGAGTTAGACTACTTTTTAGCCCATCTAGACCCGTTCATTTTAGTCCGCTTAAATGTTGAGCGACCTATTGATCTGCTCATTTATTAATTTATCACATTTTGATCTACTTAATTTTAGCCCAAATCGCCCATTTGATACCCCTACTTACCATAGTTAAAAATAACATTAAAAGTACGTACGAATTAAAAACGGGTTAAAAATTAATATCGATAAAAATAACTCATGCGTTAAAAATAAGTATTATTTAATAACAATTATAAATAGGCAGGGTTAAATATGATTGAAAATTAGCCATCTTTAATGAACTCACATAGATGTTAAGATCAATAGAAGCTCGAATAACCATTGTTAGAAAGTCAAAGCAAAACAAACGGAAGAATCCACAGAACTAGAGAATGAATGAAAACTCATTGTATGGTTCATTGGGATGATTCTAAAGTAGAATACTCCATCATTAAATGTAGGTAACTAAAGGAAATAAAACAAAATTATTTTCAAATTAAAGAGCAAATAAATTTATAGTTTTATTACTAAACTAAAAGAAAGTGAAAATTCATAAAAGGAGGAAATTATGTTACTTTCCTTATAAATCCTAAACTAAAGGAAAGTAAATCTAAAAATATTATTCCTAAATTTTTCTACCGCGTGTACATTACCATAATGGTATTTTTCCAAAATCAAACTTTGTTGTTCAGCATCTTGAACTAGCCATCCCTTAGAAGGTATTGTTAAAAGATCATCAATTCCTAATGAGGCCACCGCTTGCTGACGACGGAATGCATCGTTATTTAACGGGTCCTCGCCTTGGACTTAGTTGGAAAGGTAGGTGTTCGACATGTCCCTTGCTCGTTGGGGCTCCGCGCACTGGGAAAAGGCTTACGCGACGGGAAACCGACCACTAGTATTAATATTAATACCTTTTATCTTAATCTCATCTACTGAAAAATGGAGCCCTTTGATCACTTGAAGAGATTTTTAGCTAGAATTGGCATAATTATTACTGTGAGGATTGAGCTGCCAAAAGAGATTATCCTCCTTTGGGATGGAAGAGAAGATTTATGCCGTCCATAGAAAAATAAAAAGAATAAAGTATTTTGAAGCTTGGATTTGTTTGAAAATTACTAAGGTGGCATTCATTCAATCAAATTACTATCGGATCGGGTATTACTTAGATGTGAAACTTGCAAACTTCATAGGTTGTAATATTTTTCTTACAGGGGGAACGAAATCAAAGAATATATAGACAACTAGAAAAGGAGAGAGGCGATGAGTACAAGGCCCTGGAAGGAATTCACCGTCCTATGGCTCACCGGCGATTACTAGCGATTCAGGCTTCATGCAGGCGAGAATTGCAGGCAGGTTGAATGGGAAGTCTAGCTAGTTTTGATTGAGCTCCTGGCCTTTGACTCACCTGATTCCGAAAGAGCTCCACTACTTGTGCAGGTCCCCGTCAATTCCTTTAAGTTTCGGTCTTGCGACCGTACTCCCGAGGCGGAGTGTTTCACGCATTAGCTGGGCCCACTCCTCAAAAGCCCGTAGGAACGGAGTTGATGCTCCTACATCCATAGCATGAGTAGTTAAAGCAAGTGAATGATTTGAAATTCGACAATTCGACTAGAGTGTAAAATTCTTTTTTTATTTTGACTTCTTTCAAATGGCAATGAATGGGAAGAAAGGAGTTCAATGGAGTTCAATTTCTCGAAATCTTTGAATGAATCTTCATTTTGGACAGTTCTTAGGTTACCCTAACAGACAGGAGATAAATTTTCTACCATTAATGTAGATCCTAAACTAGAAGAAAAATAACTATCTTATAATATCTCTAAATGTATTTTAATAGTATTATTATTACACAAATCTTAATTATATTATATTTAATTCTAATGTAATTACTAAAATTCTCTCACCATTGTTTTATGGCCCTATAAAATGTGAAGCTCCTCCATTAACATAATCACAAACAACTTAAACATGGAGAGAAATATAGCCCTTTTTCTTGGTTTTCTATTTATTTCTCACTTCATGATTTTAATCCAATCAAAAATTTCATACCCTCCTTGTCAGCCATGCACCTGGCGTTGTACTTACAGTTGATTGTGTTGTTCCACAGGACGTGTGTTGCAATCGTGTGTGGCTTTGCCCGATGAACATGGTCTTATAAAAGTCAAGTCAAAGGTTGAGTTAAAGAGGAATTAGATCAAATTTTAGATTGAAATTATCATTCTCGGTCTTGAAATATATTATGCAAAAGTCTCTTTATTTTTGAATAATATCATATGGATATGATTTTGTTCTAAATGAGAGACATGAAAAAATAAGAAATGGGAGGTTTTTGGTGTGCAAACAAAATTTCACATTGGTAACTGAAAATATTGAGAGTCTACATATAAGGTGTAGGGATCTCTTAATAGTGTGGTGCCTTTTGGGGAAAACCGTGCAGACTTGGCCCAAAGCGGACAATATCACACCATGTTAAGAGTGTTTTTGGGCCGATTTAGCCCATAAGGAAGGAAAAAAAATCTACTAGCAATCGAACGTTAAATATATGATATTCACAATATTAACACTATCATTAAGCTATACTCTAGAACTTCCAGGAGTATAAGAAAAATTCCTACATGAAAATTTATTTTATTTTAAAATAATAATAATATCCCGAATTTACAATAAGAAAAAAATCCTTCAATTAAAAAACATAAAAGATATAGCTTCGAATTCTTTGGCAAAATTAAAGAAAAGGTAAAACAAAAAAACAAGTTTAACGAGAAAAAAATTAGGGAATATTTTCTCATTAGTATACAACTCTGTTGTAAGCTAAAGAGACCCTAGAATCCCATTCTTCATCTTTATTTTTCTTGATAACATGAGAAGGAGGCAAAAAGCAGTTCATTGCTATTTTCGTTAGATAATTCGATGAAATACTTATACTCTATGCGATATGTTACCAAACGACCTATTAATGATGAGTCAACTCATTTTATTTTTTGCAACTTTCTTTTATGATCATGGATACATATGTATAACATGCTATGTATGAATATAAGATCAAAATTTAGTTGAATCTCAATTCTTTAGGTGAATTTCAGGATCGAGCACTTAGAATAGATCAAAGTGAAATTAAGGTTTTGATAGCAACACAAACCCTCAGAGTCAAGGCTCTTGAAAAGCTATTCTGTAACGAGTAAGTAATTATAACTTTCCTTTGTTGTGCTTAGATATATAACCAAAAAGAGCAAAACTAGATAATACGAAAAGAATGAAAATAGTTTAATCCGCATAATATAGTATACTTCTGTAGTTGTGTTGGTAAAAGAACAATTTTTTTTCTTTCTATTAGTAGACTAAATTGATAGCACATTGTTAGTATTTGTTCATTTTTCCTGTATGTTAAAATCATAACATTCTTTTATACTTTTTCAGGTGCTGTTTACATATCTATACATGTTTAATTGAAAGAATAGAACGTAGGACGAGCTGTTGTTAAACCAATTGTTTAAAATTCACAACTAAAAGAATATCCTTTTCCAGTGGTACAAAATCGACAGAATTGGTCGGTCAAAACACCGATGAGAAAAACGACTGATTCAACCGAAGTTTGCAAATTATATATTTTTCAAATCGTTATTAAATCAACCAAAGAGAACTATTTATAGTTGAAAAAACTCGGAAAATATATTTTGTGACATATTTGATAAGTATTTTTAACAGGGAAAAACTTTTTTCAAGCAGTCGACCAAAATACAATTTTTATAAAAAATAATTAAAATTCTTTTTAGAAAATCGATCGACTCGGCCCATCTGGTATATAAAATAAACACTTAGAAATTTCTCCGTAAAATGACCGCAACGGCCGGTTAATTTGTAACGATCCAATCAGTCGTTCTAATAACCCGGACAATCGTTTTGTAAATTTGAGCCCCCTTCCCCTATTTGATGCTTCCCGTAGGTGTATTCGTTGTTCTATGACTTGCCTGAGTGATTGGTTTGGTTTCGGAGAATTTTGGAATAAATTAAGACACTTAGTCCCTTGGTTGCAGGCTTAAGTTATGAGGGTTGACCGGAGTTTGACTTTTGTGTAGATGACGCCAGAAGGGTGTTTTGATGGTTGCAATAGGTTTGTATGTTAATTTTGGACTTAAGTGTATGTCCGCATTTGGATTTGGAGGTTTCTAGGTTGATGTGGTTCTATTTAGCGAAAGTTGGAAACTTGAAGGTTTGGAAGGTTCACAGGTTTGACTGAGAGTTGACTTTGATGATATGGGGTTCAGATTGTGGTTCCAAGAGTTGGAATAGGTCTGTTATGTCATTGGGAACTTGTAAACAAAATTTAAGGTCATTCAGAGTTGTTTAGTCATGTTCGGCGTAAGTTTTGAATTTGAAAATTTGGATTAGTTCATTAGGCTTGAATTGAGGTACGATTCGTGGTTTTGATATTATTTGGTGTGATTTGAGGCCTCGAATAGATCCATATTATGTATTAGGATTGGTTGGTGTGATTGAACGGGGTCCCAAGCGCCTCGGGTGTGTTTCGAAGTAATTTCGGTCTTTCAGACCATTTCCCCTTGTTTTGAATCAACTGTCTTCTGGTGTGCAGTTCAATGCGATCGCGGAGGGTGTTTGACGGCTGGCATCTATACGGCGGTTTAGATTTCCATCTAGCAATGGGTCACAGCACCATAACAGTTGTTACATTGCACATGATTGTTGCGAAAATTTATCTTCATCTAAGGAGTTACATAATGAGATTCAAAAGTACATGCAAACTCAAGTTAGATGCTATTATTTTGGAAGAAGTTACTTTACATGGAATTAAAGAGGGTACCAACTTTACTATATCATTCTAAGATCAGCTATTGCAAGAGTTGATACAACTTGAGATTAACTTAGATTAATGTCTATTTTCAACTCGAGATTTTCTGGATGAAGCATCTTATCCACCACCTCGCACATGGTAGGTCTTGCATCTCTATCTTCCTCTGAACACTGCAAAGCTACTTTTAATAGAATTTCCATCTTTTCCAAGTCAAATATACCATTTAAAGATGGATCCACAATTTCTTGAATCCATGATTTCGTTTCACTGGCTGCGCGCATCTTCTCTCTAATCCAAGTGACCAACACCCCTTGTCCCATAGCATCATTATCTCTACAGCTACCATAAGCGCAAACTTCCGGACTCTTGCCTGTGATCATCTCCAATAAAACAATGCCATAACTATAGACGTCAACTTTTGAGGTGATAGGCATCTTAAAAATCCATTCAGGAGCCATGTATCCTCTAGTCCCCCTTATCGTTGAAAAGCTCGAATTATCCAAACCACCTCTATTTAATATTTTCGATAGCCCAAAATCAGCAACCTTTGGCTTGTAATTGGAATCTAAAAGTATGTTTTGAGGCTTCACATCACAATGCAAGACCCATTCTAAGCATTCTTCATGCAAGTAAGCAAGTCCTTTGGCTGTCCCCAAAGCAATTTCAAACCTTTTCTCCCAATCAAGTTTATTGGCATGCAAATTATCAGACAAAGAACCATACTCCATATACTCATAAACCAGAAGCCTGTGCTTTCCCTCGGCACAATATCCCCATAGTTCTATCAAATTCATATGATTAAGGTTGCCTATAGTACTCACTTCTGCTAGAAATTCAGCTTCTCCTTGATAGTTGGCTCCTCCACTGAGGGACTTTATAGCTGCAACTCTGTCGTCAGACAATTTTCCTTTATACACAATACTACCGCCTCCTCGGCCTATCTCTTCACTGAAATTGGAAGAGGCCTTTTTAAGCTCAGCATAGGTGAATTTCTTGAATCTTGTTGAAAGTTGAAGGTAGCCTTGCTTGGTTTCATGTGAGCCTTTTCTTGTCTTAATCCAGTAAGTGAGAAAACAAAGAATCTCCAAAACTCCAGCTACAACAATTGACCAAATGAAGGACTTTATCCATCCATGTTGTTCTTTTCTTTTGTAAGCTCTGTCCAACATCACTTTTTCATTGTCACATTGGAGGTTTCCTTTATAATTCGCTTCCCAAGTTTGCCTTCCTTTAGGCAATTTTACATAAACAATATCCGGCCAACTTGATTGGACATAGCCATTGAATAAGAGTGTTTTTGGGTAACAACCATAGGTACCATTACCTCCAACAAACTTGTACTGGAAACCTTTGCAATCACAATGTTTCGAGCATAAATTCTTGCATTCTTGCAACGTTTTATTACGAAAGTATGCAATATCATACCCGTAAAACTCAACGTGGTGAAGCGGAAAGAAATCCATCGAACTAGTATCGTTGCAAGAAATCGCGAATTCTGGTTCACAACCATAGGACCAATCTGTGGGATTTCTCATCCTATATCCTGGTATACAAGAGCATTTTCTACCAAAGTAAGGATCATAGGAACACAAACTGTTCAATCCACAAACTCCATGAACCCTACAAGCTGCTATAAATAACTGCCAAGTAACTCTCCAAGTGTTACTCAGCATATCTAGGCTGTACAATCGAATATTGCCATCTACATCAAGGGTCAATCTTCTTCGCAATTCCACACCATAATCAGCAGATTGGAATCTAAATTCATCACTTGACACAAAATTGCCCAAACGGTCAAGAACTGCAGTTTTGCTGTCATTGTAGGTGGACCGACCTGCAGAGGCGAATGGACTATATAAGCAAACAGTTCAACTGAACCAATATTTTCGATAGGAACCAATATATATATATATTCACTAAAGGTTAGAACCAATTAAATTTAAATTTTGCATCTGTCTCTATTGACCAGTGGTATAGGTTTTGATGATTGACAAAAGAACACATGCATGAACCAAGTTCATGAACACTGTACGCATGTTACGACCAGAATCAAGCAAAAGGCATACACGTGCAAGGGATAAGTATAAGTGGTTGTTACTGACCTGCATCCCAAACAATTAACCACGGGCTTGGCCAAAAAACACTTGTCATCTCTATGCCATCAAAGACAAGATGTAGGACATTATCCTCATTAAAATGTACCTGGTAAAATCCAGAAGAGAAATTGGTCGAGCTTCTACGTGACACAAGCTTTGAGGTCTTGGTAAGTGGTTGTTCAGGAAGAAGTGTGTCTGTAGGTGAATCAAAGCTTTGCCAAATTTCTTGACCTTCTGAAGTTACAAGAACAAGGTTGCCGTTATCCAGCAACCTTAATTCAACAGAGGAACTTGATTGTGTACCAGATTCCCAAACATTGATCTGATTCGCATCAATTAGTACGAGGTTGCCTGATTTGAGCAGGGAAAGATGTGATTTTCTTCCATTTATTGGTTGGTCACGGTTAGCCATCCAAACAACGGTGTTGTTTCCATTAGCCAATGGCTTAGTGAACCATATAGCAAAGAAATAAGCATTGTCACCAACAGAGTAAAAACCAGCAGTGAATTCTTCATTGGGGGATAAAAGAGAATCTTGTGGAGCAGAAAGAGAACCTTCAGATAAACTAAAGATTGTTGAGGATGATGAAACTGGCAATGCAACAAGTGAAGCCAAAACAAGAATCAAAATTTGTACATCCATGTAATACTTTGAGATTCTTAATACTTGAGTTTTGAAATATATAAATTCAGAACGAGACAAAAATGAGTAATGTTAGAAGGCGGCTAAGGTAGGGACAATATTAGTAGAGTAGTTGAAAATTGAATAACATTTTGAATCAAATAGGAGAAGACAGATATTAGAAGACTTTCTTCTACCTAAAGAGAATGATCCTTTCTCAACTCAGAATTATTTTATTTCTTCATATGATTTTTCTGTTGCTAAGCACAGTATACAATTCCACAGGCGGGGAGTTAGTTTTGTTATAGAGTGCAATTGAATGTTCAGATATTCATGGATATATATACTTACTGATGATTTAGTCAGTCTAAGTTTGTTAATGAATAAATAGCAAAGTTGTAATATTTAATAGAAATGAAAAACAAAAAAATACTGGTGGAATGGTTCATTCATTATTAATTTAAGAACGCCAACTAAGGATTATTTGGTCTAAATTCCAACTAATCAAAGATTCGTCTTCACTAAAAAATTTGTAAGAATTTCCATTTAGAAAGAGACACAGAAATATTAACAATTGAGGCTTCAGGAAATAGTGGGATGAAGTTACTATTTATTATTTGACCCGATTACTACGAGAACTCAGGCCACAACGTCCTTATACCTATAAAACTTGCTGCTAATTTCACTTTTCTTATCCGAAAGTTCCTTCTATTTTCTGGTTATTTATTTGGCTGTCATAAAAAAGGAAAAACAATAGGAGTATTACATACACATAAAGACATTTAGCCCGTCCAAAGATGCAAAAGAAATAGCAGGGTCCACTGTCCCCTTCAAACACTCACATCCACAGCTCCAATAGTGACAACTTACAAATAGTAGCATTCAACATATGAATTTATGGCAGTCTTATGTCCGCGCGATAAACTGAGTCTTTGATTATAATCAGGATAAATAATCTCATCTTCTACGTAGATAGGTAATCCCATGATTTTTAGATTGCATATTATATTCGACCAATAAATTAATCTTTTGGGCTAATCAAGTTTCAATTATAAAAATATAAAAATCAAATCGGGATTAATCAACATATTATTATAAGCAGTATATGCTTCAAACAGAATGAAACCAACTTCAAATTGCAGTTTTCTTTTCTCAAAATGAGGATAAAATATATCAAAAGTTCTAGTCAAGTACCAAACAACTTATTGACTTTTAAAACCCAGAATAGGACACTACATTTAATGGTCTGTGCACCCCCAACCCCACCCCCCACCTCAAACCCAAAAAAAAAAACATACTTCAATACATCCCCTAAGTTCCAGGTTCATTTGGAGCAGTCTACGTCACACTAAATCATCTTCTAGAAAAATTCTAGTCTGGAGTATTTTAATTTTCATAAATTAGCTCTTCCCTAAGGAAATGATCTGGAAAAGTAAAATGGATCGATGACTTACTAAGTTGGTTTTCCTTAAATTAGATACAATAACAACTCCCAGATTGAAGTCTTATTTTTGCGTTATAAAGAACGAGAAGACTCAACTGAACCAAAAATAATATCTCGCACAGTGCATAGTTTACTGATATTGGATTATTCTATTGGAAATTCAAACATATATAGTTCGTTGTTTATTGTTGCTAATTCCCTAGACATTATGAGATATCTTTATAGATATAAATTCTGAAAGAGACATGAATCCAATTGCTGTAGATGGCGGCTAGTGAGGAAGAACTGTGTTAAAAGTAGGTCTCTAAATTTTGTGACTTGAAAAATAGATAAACAGAATTGTTCGACCAAAAACACGTAGATTTTTTATTAAACTAATTAATATTGTATGACGAAAGGTTAAACCTAGGTAATGATAATAACTTCAAATTTATAATCGATTAATACCAATCAAGCAAGAGCAGTGTTGAGAGAAGATTAAATGTGATGTACATTCAATGTTTCAAGATCATTAATGATGGGGAATATCAAGCAATAAATAACGATAAATGGCATTAAAGTAAATAAGGAGAATGATTCACTAGGTGGATGATTCTTCTTTCTGACAATGGTGACTGATAGACAAATACTAGAATGTTGGACCCTTCTCGGATCTAATGGAAAAAGTGTGGAACAGTAGACAATCGAATCTCTTTAGAAAGGTAGTGATTGTCTTTTTTCTAGAGAGAAAGTCTGTTTTTTCAAGAATGTTCTTATCAGAGAATATTACCTCCGTCTCTCCCTATCTCTTTTTCTATTTATATGGGACATTCCCTAGTCAACCCTAATCAAGAATATTCAATAGAATATTTTCCTGAATATTCTATTACAAAAACTAGCCGTTAGCACTCGACCTCGGTCGTTATTGACTACTCGGCTACGATCCTCGTTATCTTCTAATCGACCTCGGCCAAATAGCTTTCTACGATACTGCTTCGTGTCAAATCTTAATGAAAGCAGATTTTGACCCATACAGTTAGTCCCTCCGCTTATTGATGTCGGCCCTGGGCGACCTTAATGAGCGGACTCTGTCTGTCAGGCTTGAGAAGTTTTATCCGAGCAGGTCGAGTAATAACGCTTCAGACGGGATGGAAACGTGGCCTTTTGTGATCCACAACCTAGGGTCACGTCGTTTCATTGTGACGTCATGTCACATTCGTCATTATTATGCGTTTCCCGATAACCTGTGTCGTTTCCTGTGCCTCTGCCGCTTCGATTTTTGAGTTGGGCAACTGCGGTTTGCTTCCTCGGTATTGATGTCCTAACTCTTATAAATGGGGATATTCAGTTCTTAGGTTCACTCTTTGCTTTCTAAAAATCGGCTTTTCATACCCTCTTCTTCCTCAATCAAAATCTCTACTTCCTTGACCTTATTTCATACTCCTGCCTTCACCGATTTCGGTGGTTTTTGCTACTCGACTCTTCTACGTTTGCACCCCCTCTATTCATAAACAAAAATAGTTAATGTGTCTTCCAGTTCTGGGGGGATACCTAATCCTGCTTCTTTGGTAGTGTAACATGGCTCCTTATGACGGTGGGGCTGCCATTGCCGTAGAAGATGAAAGTTTTCCTACGGTGGAGGAAATAATTCCCCGTAGTGATAAGGCTAGAACTGACTTCTCAAAGCTACCCGAGGATGACCCCGAGGCCTTAGAGTCTGAGATGGATGTGGATGCCCTTGCTAATTTCAGGGCGAAGTTCAAAATTCTTGTCCACATCGATCTGGTCCCGGCTGGACGCGATGTGGTGCAGATTCATCGCCCTGGATATTGCGCGTTCTATGCATATCCATTCTATGTGGGCTATTCTTTTCCCATTCTCCCATTGGCAGAGGAGTTCTGCCGCTACTACGGTGTCTGCCCGGCTCAGCTTTCTCCTTATATCTACAAGCTCATTTCCATGCTATCGAAGTATGCGGAATTGGCTGGCCACAGGGTCTCTCTTCGCCACCTGATGCACCTTTTCGCGATGAGTTTTTATAGAGGGACGATGTTGCACCTTCGTCACCGTGGAGGCAAAAGTTTGGTAGTAAAGATGGACGATAAAGCGAATCGTCGATTCTAGTTTAATTACTTCTTTGTCAAGACTGAGGACGTGGTGGCGAACGCGAACGGATTTCCTGAGGCGTGGAATTACGCTCGTAAGTATTTTCATTAAGTGCTCATTTTGCTCATTTTGGTCGTAGTCTAACCGTTCTGTCTTTTTCTCCTTCAGCTAAGACCAAGCCCCCTCCATTGGTCGTGGATATTGACGAATGGGTTAGCCAGATCTTGCCCCACACAGTGGGGATTCGTGGGTGGCCGGCCTTTTTCTAGAAGTTCGGGCCTAAGCTTTCAATGACCGGTGAGTCTGTCCGTTCATATAGTAACTTTTTACTTATACCGTCCTGGCCTGGTGGCCGCGTGTTCGTCATGGCTTTGATAGTTGCCGTTCTAATCACTTTTGCAGGAGCGTCTTCGAAGAGGCGAAAAGCTCCTGCTCCGGCATTTCGTAAGAGGAAGGTCGTTTCTGTTCCTATTGCTGTGGTGAGACCTGCTCAGTCATCGACTACTGCGACAGGTGTCTCAACTTCGCCTCTACGTCATCTAGTTGACGAGGATGATGAGGAAGGATCGTCGCCGACTGATGATAATTTGCTTTGCTGCAAGAGGCGATCTGTCGGTATCGGCGAAGGAAGTGTCCGCGTGGGAAGTTCGATGATGGATAGTTTCGTCATCATAGAAACGGCGACTATAGATCTCAGAGTTGGTGTCGAGCAGCCATCCACGATCCCGCCGCAGTCGGGGGCCGAGGGATGTAATTTGCTCCTTGAGGCCAGAACGGGTTTTGAAGGGTCGTTCGCCTGATGCCTTGCAGGGGGTGAGACATCGATCTCTTTACCGACCGAGGGCCCTTCCTCTCGGGTTGACAACAAGGGCAAAAGTGTTGCCGAAGAGGATTATGAGACGCGCTCTGATATGGACGCCGAGGAAGTTAGGATGATGGGGGAAGGACTTACCCGGCTTGAGGTGAGGTTGGAAGGGAGCACGCAGACCATTTTGATCCCTTTGGACCGGGACCCATTAGTTGATACAAAGGACGTGGTCCCTTCTCTTGGTCCACTCTGCTCCGATGTGGAGGGTAAGACCCTCGAGAAGCTGAAGGATTCCACTTTGTCGAAGAGCATAGTCGGCCTTGCTCTTAGGGTATATTTGGTATTCTGTTTCCTTATTCGCTTTTTATGTTGATTTTGACTTTGTTCTTACTCCCTCTGCTTTCTTTTCAGAACGTGATCTTGGAGATTGAAAGTTCCTGCTGAGAGGAGAGCCATAAGGCTATCTTCCAAAAGATGGAGCGGAAATATCGCGAATATCGTGATAAGCACCGTGAGCTTTGCCGACGAGTTGGTGGTAGCAGCAAATTCCGGGCCCTCCGAAACGAGCTAAAGGAGAAAGATGACGAATTGGTGAAGGTCATCAGAAAATGTAGTGAGCTCGAGGGGGCGTTGAAGGACAAAGAGGAGGAGCTTGAAGTGAGTAAGGTGGTTGAGGCCCAGTACGCTGACCTTCAGTCCCAAGTGGCCTCGCTGCGTGCTGCGCTGGAGGAGTGTCAATTTCTAGTGTCGGTTTTGAGTGGGGAGGTCGCCGAGAAGGAAGCAGATTTGGCGAGGGCGGAGTCGACCCAGTTATCAGCTGCGCGTAGAGCTGCAACTTTATAGGACGTGATCCATGTTATTCATTCTGAACGGGATTGCGGCATGGAGACGGCTAGGCTCAGAGAGGAGCGGCTTGATGGGGGGATTGGGGAGTTAGAAAATGAGACTGCGTACCTTAGTGATCGAGTTGTTACCCTCGAGGCCGAGAAGGCACAGTTATTGGCGCATCCATCCTCCTCATGCACTGATTTTCCTGATGTTCCTCGGGATCTGTATGAGGAATGGATTCACGTTGAGGCCCAGCTGGACATATTCAGGGATCTGATGGGGACGGGGGCTGTTTCGGAAGCCGACTTAGCGAATGCACGTGCTAAGGCACGTGCAGCTCGGTTTGTTTGTAGCTATGACCCCGCCACACCACAAGCTGGTGATGCTGAGGGAGACGTGGAAAGGATTGAGCAAGATGTCTGGTACGACGATGAGTATCCCAGTGGTGAAGGTGGAGAAATGGGTGGAGATGTTGCTGCTGAGTTAGGTAGCACGTATTTGTTTTTGTTTCTTTTGCTTGTAATTCTTGTACATACTTTTGTTGGCATTTGTTTTAGCTTTTGTAAGGAATATATTTGAAGTAAGAAATGTCGTTTTAATCATAAAAATTTGGTTTTGGCCATGGTCGTCGATTAGCAGGTGTTAATTGTTGATACCCGATTTTTCCCTCATATCTTTTCATATATATATATATATATATATATATATATATATATATATATATATATATATATATATATATATATATAGCGCATATGCATCATCATTTGATTTACAAGCATACACAAGTATTTTCATAATTTTCCATGAATTTTAAAGACTTTAAGCCAATTTTTTTCTGTATTTTTATTGTATAAATATCCAATAATTATCCTTTAAATTATTTTATGATGATTTAATCATCTAATTTTATCATTTACACCAATATGAGGTTTAAATATTTTCAGGTCATTTCTTATAATTACATTTGCATTTTTCTAGGGCCAAATTATAATTTTTATATTTATTAATTACTTTTATAAATTATTTATTTATTAAACATCGGGCATTTAAAATCTAGCCCTAAATCCCTTTTAATTTCGGACCTAACTACCCAATCCCAGCCCATTAACCCTTGAGCCCAAACCAATTAACCCAACCCCATACCCGGGCGCGACCCATTTTACTAACCCGACCCAGAACCCCCGACTAATCGTGGTCGTTGATCTTTGAGATCAACGGCCCATATTACACCCGCCCTTTTAAATTATACCTGAACCCCCCTAAACCCTACACCATTCGTCCCTTCACCCACCGCCCTTGAACTCTCTCAAACTCCCCTTCTCTCTTTGTCAAACCCTAGCCATCCCTCCCCCTCCCCCCCCCCCCCAGTTTTCTCTCTTAATCCCACCGATCGTGGGATTCCATGGTCGCTTCTTGCCATATTCGGCTCCCCCTTGGTACTGGAACCTTCTATACACCGCTTGCCTAAATATGGCAAGCGAATTTCATCGATTTTGAACCAAAGCTGGTTCATTTCCTTGACCTTTTCTGTCTATGTTCGTTCTTGTTCGTTTATGGTATGAATCTCTGTGCATTTCCGTGATTCCTACTCACCCTAAAATTATGGTTTCAGATTCTTTTAAATCGAACCAAATCTGGTTCGATTCTTTGATTTTAAAAGGGATTTCTGTCTATGTTCATCTTATTCTATGCAACATGTGATTTTCACCTTTTATTTGTTTTTGGTTTCTGCCGATTTTACACTTTTCCTAAAATTAGGGTTTGAGATTTTTCTTTTTTCCTTACTGATTTGATTGCATGCGATGATTCTTTCCTTTCTCGTGTTTGATTGATGATTTTCCTTGTTTGGATGTTAATTTCTACTACTATATAAATCCCTCCCCATTCCTTTTTTTGGGACAGACTTGAATCGTGAATGTTTACTAAACAACTGAAATTATCGCTCTTTGTTCTCTAAATACTCTTGTTTTATATTCTGGTTCCTGGCCGGCTGAAAGCCAAGCCCAGAAATTCTGGGTTCTTGCTACTGCGTACTTTGTTCTTTCTTGTCTCTTCGCTTAACGGCCAAGACCAGAAATTATGGGTTCTTTCTACTGTGGACTTTGTTCTTTCTTGTTTTTTCGTTTAGCTAGTGAGTTGCTGAACTTTCGTCATTTCATTCCTATTTACCTGTCATTAGCATGTGTTTTCACTTCTGAAGGTTGTTGTTCAATATATTTCTGGTTTGTTCTCGTATGCAATCCTGACTGTCTTTGTAACGACCCGGCCGGTCGTTTCGAGAGTTATAACCCCGTTTTTCCCATTCCTACTTCTTTTTGTGTTATTCAGCTATATTATGTTATATCGAGTTAGTTGGTTCGAGTCCGGAAGGAACTCGGAGTGAAATGAGACACTTAGTCTCATAATTGAAAATTTTAAGTTAGAAAAGTGGACCGGATATGGACCTATATGTAAACGACCTCGGATTTGAATTTTGATGATTTCAATAGCTCTGTATGGTGATTTTGGGCTTAGGAGCGTGTCCGGAATATTATTTGGAAGTCCGTATAGGAATTAGGCTTGAAATGCCGAAAGTTTTATTTTTGAGAAGTTTGACCCGGGGTTGACTTTTTGATATCGGGGTCGGAATCCGATTCTAAAAATTGGAATACCTCTGTTATGTCATTTAGCACTTGTGTGAAAAATTTGAGGTCAATCGGATGTGATTGGATAGGTTCCGGATTTGTTTGTAGAAATTAGAAATTTCAAAGTTCATTAGGCTTGAATTGGGGTGTAATTCATGGTTTTAGCATTGTTTGAGGTGAATTGAGGATTCGACTAAGTTTGTATAATATTTTAGGACTTGTTGGTATATTTGGTTGAGGTCCCGAGGGCCTCGGGTGGGTTTCGAATGGTTAACGGATCAAAAATTCAACTAGAACAGTTGCTGCAATTTCCTTCTGTTGGAAATTGCTTCTGCCTAGATGTAAGCCCAGATCGAGCTCAGGGTCGAGGGCCACGACCGAAGCCCAGATCGAGCCCAGAGTCGAGGGCCACGATCGAAGGCATGATCGAGCCCAGAGTCGAGGGCCATGATCGAAGGCATGATCGAGCCCAGAGTCGGAGGCCACGATCGAAGGCATGATCGAGCCCAGGGTCGAGGGTCACAGTCGAAGACATAATCGAGAACCAGGACCGAAGTCCCTTGTGATCATTTCTACTCCATAATATTGAATTATCATCGAATAATCCGACTAGATTACATGATTTTGAGGTGTAAATCAGAGATTGGAACTTAGAAATTTGGAAATAAGATTTGTAGATTTGAGGGTCGAGTTGAGGTCGGATTTTGGTAAAATTGGTATGGGTAGACTCGTGGTTAAATGGGCTTTCGGATTTTGTAACTTTCATCGGGTTCTGAGACGTGGGGCCCACAGGCGATGTTTGAGCCAATTTCTGGTTTTGGTCTAATTTTGTAGTTTTTCTTGTGGAATTCATTCCATTAGCGCGTATTGATGGTATTGTACTGATTGTGAATAGATTCAGAGCATTTGGAGGCCGAGTCCAGAGGCAAGATCATTGCGGGATAGAGATTTGACCGGTTTGAGGTAAGTAACGATTGTAAATATAGTCCTGAGGGTATGAAACCCCCGATTTCGTATCATTCTACTATTTTGAAGTGACGCACATGCTAGGTGACGGGCGTGTGAGTGTGCACTGTTGGGGATTTGTGACTTGGTCTGTCCCATAGAAACTGTAAAGTTGCATACTTTGTTGAAACCATTTGATACTTATATGTTTTAGAAAGAATTTTTGTAAATTGGGTTGAATGTCATGTTTGGGCCTTGTGCCAATGCTGTTTGGACCCTTAGGAGCTGTTTCTTATCATCCTCTCACTATTTTCGATTGAAAATCTATACTCAATCATGTTTATACTTGTGTACCGCATAACTCAGTTTTATGACTCTATTTTGATGCATATAAATGTTTTGGGCCGAATGCCCTGTTTTACTAAAATGCCCGAGTGGCTTGATTTGTGAGGATGAGTGTGGATCGGGGCTGCCCGCCTGCAGCATACTTTATGACTGAGTGAGGCCAAGGGCCTAATTTGTGAGGATGAGTGTGGTTCGGGGCTGCCCGCCTGCAATATACTTTATTATTATGGCACGTGAGTTGTTCGTGCAGATTATAGCGCTTGGGCTGAAGGAGCCCCTCCGAAGTCTGTACACACCCCCAGTGAGCGCAGGTACCTACTGAGTGCGAGTGTCGAGTGCCGAATGCTGAGTGAATGGGAGGCATGAGTGATTGTGAGGTATGCCCGAGTGGCAAGAGTGATTGTGAGGTATGCCCGTGTGGCACGAGTGACTCCGAGGTTTTCGTGAGGGGCTGTATATGAGTGATGTTTTGCCTGAGGGGCTGTTTATGATTTTATCATTTTTTCTCACCTTTGCATTGAGCCTTTATTTGAAAAACTGTTGGAAAAATGTCTTTAAATGATTTTTACTGGAACTGGGTTTAAACTAGATAATTCGATTCAAATCCTGATTTTTAAAAAGCATGTGGTATTTTACTGAGATTTCCTGATATGAACGTTATATGCTTTATTGCTCGTCACTACTGCTCAGTCTTTATTTATTGTTGTTACTTACTGAGTTGGCGTACTCACGTTACTCCCTGCACCTTGTGTGCAGATTCAGGTGTAGCTGGACACGGTAGCGGTTATTGAGTGTTCTGGTTGCAGATTTTCTTGGAGATAGCAAGGTAGTTGTTTGGCGATCACAGCCCCTGCTCTTCTCCCTCTTATCTTCCTCTAGTTGTATTTAGCTATTTTTCAGGCTAAGTTAGCTTTGATATTGTTAGATAGATTGTAGTAGATGCTCATGACTAGTGACACCCCGATGTCGGGCTTTTCTTTTCCGCACTTCTGGTTTTCTTTGATTTGAACTCTTTAAATGGAGGTTTTATGTTAAATAACCTTGGAATTATCTTTAAAATGAAAATATTGGTTTGTTTTGGAAATGATTCGGCTTGCCTAGTTCCACGATAGGCGCCATCACGACAGGGGTTAGTTTTGGGTCATGACAGATTGGTATTAGAGCCTAGGTTACATAGGTCTCACAAGTCATAAGCGGGTTTAGTAGATTCTTGCGGATCGGTACGGAGACGTCTGTACTTATCTTCAAGAGGCTGCAGAACCTTTAGGAAACTTCACATTCTTGGATTCTTGTCGTGCGAATTTTTTGATTCTAGTAATTAAACATCTGTTGTTTCATTCTTTCACAGATGGTGAGGACTCGTACTACCGGTCAGGAGGGCTAGCCACCAGTACTACCAGCCAGGGCCACGAGGGGCCGAGGCCATGGTAGAGGCCGTGGTAGGGGTAGAGGTGCAGCCCGTACAACATCTGGGGCAGTATGTGCAGATCCACCGGTTGTCCCAGATCAGGACCAAGTTCCAGTTGTTGATACACCAGTTCAGGCACCACCTATGCCTATTATGATTCCAGGCCTTTAGGAGGCACTAGCTCAGATTCTGACAGCGTGTACTGGCCTTGCTCAGGCGGTCTCTATTTTGACGGCCGCAACCACTTCTCAGGCCAGGGAGGCACTCAGACTCCTGTTGCTCGCACACCCGAGCAGGTCATTCAGGGACTTTAGACTCCAGAGCTACCACCAGCCCAGCCGGTTGCTGTTGCTCAGGATTATGTGGTTCCTACTATGCCTGAGGATGATCAGCGCAGGTTGGAGAGGTTTGGGAGACTTCAGCTACCACCTTTCAGTGGCACAGAGAGAGAGGATGCTCAGGACTTTTGGGACAAGTGTCAGAGGATACTCCGTGCTGTTGGTATTTTGGAGACATGTAGGGTCTCATTCACTACCTTTCAGTTTTCTGGGGCTACACTCACATGGTGGGAGACTTATGAGAGGTGTAGGCCTGTTGGCACAGCACCCCTTACTCGGCAACAGTTCTCTATGGTCTTTTTGGAGAAGTTCGTGCCTCGATCCCGCAGAGAGGAGCTGCGTAGACAGTTTGAGCGGCTTCGCCAGGGTGATATGTCTATGACGCAGTATGAGATGCGGTTCTCCGAGTTAAACCGTCATGCTATCTGGTTGGTTCCCACAGACAGAGAGAGGATCATGAGGTTTATTGATGGCCTCACTTATCAGCTACAGTTGCTCATGACCAAGGAGCGGGTTTCGGGTGCTACCTTTGATGAGGTTGTCGACATTGCTCGGCAGATTGAGATGGTTCGCGGTTAGGAGAGGGTTGAGTGGGAGGCCAAGAGGCCTCGTGGTCAGGGTGGATTCAGCGGTGCTCCTTTTGGGGGTCAGTTCCAGCACGGTAGAGGTCGTCATTCAGACAGGCTCAATCAGCTCGGCCATTTCATCGGGGTGCATCATCTGGCCATAGTTCTCACAGTTCTCATCAGGGCCACTCATCACTTAGTGCCCTTCCAGTTCAGAGTTCATCCCGTGCTCCACCTGTTCAGGGCTTTTCCATGCCAGGTTCTTCTACCAGTCATCCCGGTGCTAGGGGTTCCCTTCAGTTTCCGCCGCCAGCACCGTGGAGTTGTTTTGAGTGTAGGGAGCTTGGGCATATATGGAGGCAGTTTCCTCATCGTCATGGAGGTCTATCTCAACAGAGGAGTCAGCCTCCGACTACAGCACCAACTACTTCACCACCCGCCCAATCAGCTCAGGGTGGAGGTCAGTCAGTTAGGGATCGTCCTAGAGGGGGAGGCAGATCAGGGGATGGTCAGGCCTGTTTCTATGCTCTCCCTGCCTGACCAGATGCTATTGCTTCAGATGCTGTGGTTACAGGTATTGTCTCAGTTTGCCACAGAGATGCCTCAGTATTATTTGACCCTGGTTCTACGTATTTATATGTTTCCTCGTATTTCACCATTTTTTGGATATGCCCTGTGAGTCCTTAGTTTCATTTGTACATGTATCTACTCCTGTGGGTGATACTATTATTATGGACCGTGTATATCGGTCATGTGTGGTGACTTTTGGGGGTCTAGATACCCGAGTAGATCTATTATTGCTCAGTATGGTTGACTTTGATGTGATATTGGGTATGGATTGGTTATCTCCATGTCATGTTGTTCTAGATTGTCACGCTAAGACAGTGACATTGGCTATGCCGGGAATTCCGAGGGTTGAGTGGAGCGGTTCTGTAGATTATGTACCAAGTAGGGTGATTTCATATTTGAAGGCTCAGCGCATGGTTAAGAAGGGTTGCCTATCTTATTTGGCTTTTGTGAGGGATGTTAGTGCAGAGACTCCTGTCATTTATTCTGTTCCGGTGGTACGTGATTTTTCGGATGTGTTTCTTGCAGACCTACCGGGCATGCCGCCTGACAGGGATATTGACTTTGGTATTGATTTGGTGCCGAGCACTCAGCCCATTTCTATTCCACCGTATCGTATGGCACCGGTGGAGTTGAAGGAATTGAAAGAAAAGCTTCAGGAACTCCTTGATAAGGGGTTTATTCGGCCTAGTGTGTCACCTTGGGGTGCACCGGTTCTATTTTTGAAAAAGAAGGATGGTTCCATGAGAATGTGTATTGATTACAGGCAGTTGAACAAGGTCACAGTCAAGAACAAGTATCCCTTGCCTCGTATTGATGATTTATTCGACCAGCTTCAGGGAGCGAGGGTGTTCTCCAAGATTAATTTGAGGTCCGGTTATCACCAGCTGAAGATTCGGGATTCAGATATTTTCAAGACAGCTTTCAGGACCCGATATGGCCATTATGAGTTCTTGGTGACGTCTTTTGGGCTGACCAATGCCCTAGGAGCATTCATGCATTTGATGAACAGTGTATTCCAGCCCTATTTGGACTCATTCTTCGTTGTATTCATTGACGACATCCTGGTGTACTCTCGTAGCCAGGAAGAGCACGCTTAGAATTTGAGGGTTGTATTGCAGAGATTGAGGGAGGAGAAGCTTTATACAAAGTTCTCTAAATGTGAGTTTTGGCTCAGTTCAGTAGCATTCTTGGGGCACGTGGTGTCCAGTGAGGGTATTCAGGTGGATCCGAAGAAGATAGAGGCGGTGCAGAGTTGGTCCAGACCGTCCTCAGCCACGGAGATTAGGAGCTTTCTTGGTTTGGCAGGTTACTACCGTCGCTTTGTGGAGGGATTTTCATCTATTGCATCTCCCTTGACCAAATTGACCCAAAAGGGTGCTCCATTCAGGTGGTCGGATGAATGTGAGGAGAGCTTTCAGAAGCTCAAGACTGCTTTGACCATAGCTCCAGTATTAGTTCGGCCATCAGCTTTAGGTTTTTACACCGTGTATTGTGATGCCTCGAGGATAGGCACTGGTTGTGTTTTGATGTAGGAGGGTAGGGTGATTGCCTATGCTTCACGCCAGTTGAAGACCCATGAGAAAAACTATCTTGTCCATGATCTTGAGTTAGCAGTCATTGTTCACGCCTTGAAGATTTGGCGTCATTATTTGTATGGGGTTCATTGTGAGATCTATACTGATCGCTGGAGTCTGCAGTATCTGTTAAAGCAGAAGGATCTTAATTTGCGTCAGCGAAGATGGTTGGAGCTTCTTAAGGACTATGATATCACTATTTTGTACCAACCGGGGAAGGCCAATGTGGTGGCCGATGCTTTGAGTCGCCGGGCAGAGAGTTTGGGGAGTTTAGCATATCTTCCAGTAGCAGAGAGACCTTTGGCATTAGATGTTCAAACCTTAGCAGGCCAGCTTGTCAGATTGGATATTTCGGAGCCTAGTCGGGTATTGGCTTGTGTGGTCTCTAGGTCTTCTCTTTATGACTGTATCAGGGAGCGTCAGTATGATGACCCTCACTTGCTCGTTCTTCAGGACAGGGTTCGGAGAGGTGATGCTAGGGATGTGACTATTGGTGATGACGGGGTGCTGAGAATGCAGGGCCGGATATGTGTCCCTAATGTATATAGGCTTTGAGAGTTGATTCTTGAGGAGGCCCACAGCTAGCGGTATTCCATCCATCCGGGTGCCGAGAAGATGTACTAGGATTTGAGGCAGCACTATTGGTGGAGGCGGATGAAGAAGGATATAGTTGGGTTTGTGGCTCGGTGTCTAAACTGTTAGCAGGTTAAGTATGAGCATCAGAGACCGGGTGGCTTGCTTTAGAGGTTAGAGATCCCATAGTGGAAGTGGGAGCAGATCACAATGGACTTTGTAGTTGGGCTCCCACGAACTTCGAGGAAGTTCGACGCTATTTGGGTTATTGTGGATCGGCTGACCAAGTCCGCGCACTTCATTCCAGTTGGTACTACTTACTCTTCAGAACGGTTGGTTGAGATTTACATCCGAGAGGTCGTTCGCCTGCATGGTGTCCCAGTTTCCATCATTTCAGAAAGGGGTACTTAGTTCACATCACAGTTTTGGAGGGCCGTGCAGTGAGAGTTGGGTACTCAGGTTGAGTTGAGCACAACTTTTTACCCTCAGACGGACGGGCAGTCCGAGCGCACTATTCAGATATTGGAGGACATGTTGCGTGCTTGTGTCATTGACTTTGGGGGTTCATGGGACCCGTTTCTGCCACTCGCGGAGTTTGCATATAACAACAGTTATCAGTCGAGTATTCAGATGGCTCCGTACGAGGCTTTGTATGGGAGGAGGTGTAGATCTCTGGTTGGATGGTTTGAGCCGGGTGAGGCTAGGCTCTTAGGTACAGACTTGGTCCAGGATGCATTAGATAAGATGAAATTGATTCAGGAGCAGCTTCGCACGGCGCAGTCTAGGCAGAAGAGTTACGCGGATAGGAAGGTCTGTGATGTGTCTTTTATGGTTGTGGAGAAGGTTTTGCTGAAGGTATCACCCGTGAAGGGTGTTATGAGGTTTGGGAAGAGGGGAAAGTTGAGCCCCCGGTTCATTGGGCCTTTTGAGGTGCTTCAGAGAATAGGGGAGGTGGCTTATAAGCTTGCCTTGCCACCCAGCTTGTCGAGTGTGCATCCAGTGTTTCATGTTTAGATGCTCCGAAAGTATATTGGAGATCCGTCCCATGTTTTGGATTTCAGCACGGTCCAGTTGGAGGGTGATATGACTTATGATGTGGAGCCGGGGGCTATTTTAGATCGGCAGGTTCGAAGGTTGAGGTCAAAGGATATAGCTTTAGTGAAGGTACAATGGAGAGGTCAGCCTATGGAGGAGGCCACCTAGAAGACAGAGCGGGAGATGCGGAGCAGATATCCACGCCTATTCGAGACTCCAGGTATGTTTCTAGACCCGTTCGAAGACGAACGGATGTTTAAGAGGGGGAGGATGTAACGACCCGGCCGGTCATTTCGAGAGTTATATCCCCGTTTTCCCCATTCCTACTTCTTTTTGTGTTATTCAGCTATATTATGTTATATCGGGTTAGTTGGTTCGAGTCCGGAAGGAAATCGGAGTGAAATGAGACACTTAGTCTCATAATTGAAAATGTTAAGTTAGAAAAGTAGATCGGATATGGACCTATGTGTAAACGACCTCGGATTTGAATTTTTATGATTCCAATAGCTCCGTATGGTGATTTTGGGCTTAGGAGCGTGTCCGAAATATTATTTGGAAGTCCGTAGAGGAATTAGGCTTGAAATGCCGAAAGTTTTATTTTTGAGAAGTTTGACCGGGGGTTGACTATTTGATATCGGGGTCGGAATCCGATTCTGAAAATTGGAATACCTCTATTGTGTCATTTAGGACTTGTGTGCAAAATTTGAGATCAATCGGACGTGATTTGATAGGTTCCGGAGTTGTTTGTAGAAATTAGAAATTTCAAAGTTCATTAGGCTTGAATTGGGGTGTAATTCATGGGTTTAGCATTGTTTGAGGTGAATTGAGTACTCAACTAAGTTCGTATGATGTTTTAGGACTTGTTGGTATATTTGGTTGAGGTCCCGAGGGCCTCGGGTGGGTTTCAAATGGTTAACGGTTCAAAAATTGAACTAGAACAGTTGCTACAATTTCCTTCTGTTGGAAATTGCTTCTGCCCATATATAAGCCCAGATCGAGCTCAGGGTCGAGGGCCACGACCGAAGCCAATATCGAGCCCAGAGTCGAGGGCCACGATCGAAGGTATGATCGAGCCTAGAGTCGAGGGCCATGATCGAAGGCATGATCGAGCCCAAAGTCGGGGGCCACGATCGAAGGCATGATCAAGCCCAGGGTCGAGGGTCACGGTCGAAGGCCGGGTCAAAGACGTAATCGAGGATCGAGGACCTCGATCGAAGGCCAAGATCGAGGCAGAACTGAGGATTTCTCGGTAGAATTATAAAAACAGGGACTTTGTCCCATTCGCCATTTTTGACAAATTGGAGCTTGAGGAGAGGCGATATTTGATATATTTTCAAGGAAAACTTGAGATAAGTCCCTTGTGATCATTTCTACTCCATAATATTGAATTATCATCGAATAATCCGACTAGATTACATGATTTGGAGGTGTAAATCGGAGATTGGAACTTAGAAATTTGGAAATAAGATTTGTAGATTTGAGGGTCGAGTTGAGGTTGGATTTTGGTAAAATTGGTATGGGTAGACTCGTGGTTGAATGAGCTTTCGGATTTTGTAACTTTCGTCGGGTTCTGAGACGTGGTCCCCACAGGCAATTTTTGAGCCAATTTCGTGTTTTGGTCTAATTTTATAGTTTTTCTTATGGAATTCATTCCATTAGCGCGTATTGATGGTATTGTACTGATTGTGAATAGATTCGGAGCATTTGGAGGCCGAGTCCAGAGGCAAGTTCATTGCAGGATAGAGATTTGACCGGTTTGAGGTAAGTAACGATTGTAAATCTAGTCTTGAGGGTATGAAACCCCAGATTTCGTATCATTCTACTATTTTAAAGTAACGCACATGCTAGGTGACGGGCGCGTGAGCGTGCACTGTTGGGGATTTGTGACTTGGTCCGTCCCGTAGCAACTGTAAAGTTGCATACTTTGTTGAAACCATTTGATACTTATATGTTTTAGAAAGAATTTCTGTAAATTGGGCTGAATGCCATGTTTAGGCGTTGCGCCAATGCTATTTGGACCCTTAGGGACTGTTTCTTATCATCCTCTCACTGTTTTCGATTGAAAATCTATACTCAGTCATGTTTATACTTGTTTACCAAATAACTCAATTTTATGACTCTATTTTGATGCATATAAATATTTTGGGCCGAATGCCCTGTTTTACTGAAATTCCCGAGTGGCTTGATTTGTGAGGATGAGTGTGGATCAGGGCTGCCCGCCTGTAGCATACTTTATGACTGAGTAAGGCCAAGGGCTTGATTTGTGAGGATGAGTGTGGATCGGGGCTGCCCGCCTGCAGCATACTTTATTATTATGGCACGTGAGTTGTCCGTGCAGATTATAACGCTTGGGCTGAAGGAGCCCCTCCGGAGTCTGTACACACCCCCAGTGAGCATAGGTACCTACTGAGTGCGAGTGCCGAATGCTGAGTGACTGGGAGGCATGAGTGATTGTAAGGTATGCCCGAGTGGCAAGAGTGATTGTGAGGTATGTCCGAGTGGCACGAGTGACTGTGAGGTTTGCTTGAGGGGCTGTATATGAGTGATGTTTTGCCCGAGGGGCTGTTTATGATTTCATCATTTTTGCTTACCTTTGCATTGAGACTTTGTTTGAAAAACTGTTAGAAAAATGTCTTTAAATGATTTTTACTGGAACTGGGTTTAAACTAGATAATTCGATTCAAATCCTGATTTTTAAAAAGCATGTGGTATTTTACTGAGATTTCCTGATATGAACGTTATATGCTTTATTGCTCGTCACTACTGCTCAGTCTTTATTTATTGTTGTTACTTACTGAGTTGGCATACTCACGTTACTCCATGCACCTTGTGTGCAGATTCAGGTGTAGCTGGACACAGTAGTGGTTATTGAGTGTTCTGGTTGCAGATTTTCTTGGAGATAGCAAGGTAGCTGTTTGGCGATCGCAGCCCCTGCTCTTCTCCTCTTATCTTCCTCTATTTTTATTTAGCTATTTTCCAGGCTGAGTTAGCCTTGATATTGTTAGACAGATTGTAGTAGATGCTCATGATTAGTGACACCCCGATGTCGGGCTTTGCTTTTCCGCACTTCTGTTTTTCTTTGATTTGAAGTCTTTAAATGGAGGTTTTATGTTAAATAACCTTGGAATTATCTTTAAAATGAAAATATTGGTTTCTTTTAGAAATGAGTCGGCTTTCCTAGTTCCACGATAGGCGCCATCACGACAAGGGTTAGTTTTGGGTCGTGACAGTCTTGCTTCAATTCTAGGCCTTTTTAATCTAAAATGCCATTACGTTTGTAGTTTGAGACATGTTTAGACCTACTTTAAGTTGATTAATTTATTTTTAAGTCTGCCTAGCCTATATGTTATTGATGTGTAGAACCTTTGCACTTTAGCCATCTCTTTAGTGTTTAAATTTGCTATTAACCCTGTTACTTGAACATGCTTTCATACCCCCTTTTATGGATTAGATGACTAAGCATGAAGGTATTCACTAAGTGTTTAGCATAAGTCTGTTTCTGAACTTGTTATGATGACAAGTAGCATATTTGATCCTGTATGCTTCTACCATGTCTTGACTTCCCAACAGTGGCCTTAATTTGTTCTCATTCTGTTAAGTTCTATTGCCAATTGATATGATCCCTTCTTGGGACACTATCATCTACACTTTGAATAATCTGAACTTAGCATAATTTGAACCCTTTTTTTTAAAATATGAGTCTGTGTACATCAATCTTGCAAACCTGTCTTGTTAGTATATGCATTATGTGTTGAACTTGTTTCTCTAAAACTTTGCTAAGTCTGTTCTCAAATCCTAAGCATGTTCTACTACTTGTTCTATATGCTCAATTTGAATCTGTTTGTATTCTTCTGTGTTGTCCCCCTAACCTCAGTCTATTCCTTTACTACTTGGTCTCTTTGAGATCTTATTCTTAGCCGGCTGAAAGCCAAGGCTACTTAGATTCTATCATTTGACCTCCCTAGTGTGAGCACTGCTCGAGGTCCAATTAAGACCCTTGTGAACTCTGACACACTAGGATTTGGTCCTTAGGCTTTCTCTGAATTTCCCCTATCAACCTTCCTAGTGTGAGCACTGCCCTGGATTCTTGAAACCCTTGGGAACTCTGACACACTAGGGCCATGGTTCTAATGCTCAACTCTGCCCTGTGCCCACTGGGTGAATCACTTGATTCCTGGCTGCCTTATGCCCATGAGGATGTAATTTTGGGCTGTTATGAACTATGAGAATGAAGGCCTGGCCTGGCCGGGTGTATCTATGGGCCTGCTGTAGGCTCCCTACAGCTATTCTACTTTGTAATTCATTCTATTCATTCTAGGCCTGTAATAATTCTTGTAATAACATTTGGGGTATTAGTAAATTGGGAACTGGTTTTATTTTAACATTTGCATGAGAATGGGTAGAAATCCTACCTATAGGTGTTTACTTTGCTTATTCTGCTATTGTGTTAGAAATTCTGCCTATAGATGTTTACTTTGCTCATTCTGCTATTGTGTTAGATAACCTACCTATAGGTGTTTACTTTATTCAAATACATTCTGCTATTGTATGTTAGATAACCTGCCTATAGGTATTTATTTTGCTCGAATAAGCTCTGTGGATAACCTTCCTATTCTGTTTTTTTAGATACCATGCCTATAGGGAATAAAATAATCAAAGTCCAATTTGCATTGCAGCATATTCATTAGGCATCATGATCATAGGGTCATTTATAAATCTGCATTTTTTAGAAGTCATTCCCATAGGGTTCTTAATTGATTGATATGCTATTGTTATATTTGCTCATTTAGTATATAAGAACTAAAACCAGTTTCAATCATCCAGCGTAGGAATCATGTCTATAGGGTAATCACTATCTATGTTAAGCACTAAAATCAGGCTTTAGAACACTGCCTCGTTGAGCGCCAGTAGAAAGCATGCCTATAGGAACAACTGAATAATTCTGAATATCTCTCGTGTTTATTACTTCCAAATAATGAGTAAATCACCTAGATAGCATGTTTAAAGATTTCAACCGCTTATGCTTATAATCAGTAGACAATTGTGCAGTTACTTAGAAATTACTTTGCATAACTGCTCGTATGATTAAAATCCAGAATCATATAGAAATCATGTCTATAGGGCTTAACGACTTCAATTGCTGCCTAAGTGTGGAGGCTAACCTGAGCCCTTAATTGCCTTTACATGAAGTCCCAACTTATTTTTTTTGTATGTCGTCTAGTTTTTATCATTTTTGAGCAACCTAAGTTAAAGTCTAGAGCCCCCCTATAATAGAGGTCCAAATGCCTCGTGGACCATAGGTATGGGATGGGTAGTGCACGCATAGAGTACGACTTAGAATTGACTAGTGCGCTTTAGGTAAAAAATCTTAAAGATAGTAATCAGGTAGCAGGAGATGATAGTCTTTGCCCACTGAATAATATGAGTAACACCCCATCTTGAGGGAGTTACGAAGTATTATTTATGTTGCACGGGGTGATCCTTTGGGCTAAAAAACTTAGGACCCCCCCCACCTTTGTTAAAGTCAATCATTTTATTTGTCCAAATTGCTTCCCTTCCCTTAGACTAATTCATATAATTCGAGTTCGGCCGGGACCTACCGTTGTGGACCTCGAGGAGTGCCTAACACCTTCTCCTCGAGGTAATTTAAGCCCTTACTCGATCTTTGGTGATGCAAACTAGTTAAATCAGAGTTATCTACAAAATAGGTGCCCTAACACACCTTAATCCATTAGGAAACGACACTCTTTTAGTATCCTCCCATTTAAAAGAGTTGTCACGACGTCGAAGCCCGATTTTCACGAGAAAGAGGGGCGCGATAGCATGGCGACTCTACTGGGGATATTCTTAGGCTCTTACCATAATGAACTTGGTCTGTGTGAATCAGTCTCCCTCGATAAGCGTGTCTTTATTATTTTATGCTCAAATTCACCGTTTATTTGCTACATGCACACCCTCTTCCCTATTTTCCCTTTTACATGAATTTACATGCAACTTTTCGTTTAACTTTGTTCACTGGCTTCAATCTTTATGTCTTTTCCAATCCCTACCCCTTTTACCGCTTTATTATAATTTTTCATTATGCGAACTAACTCCTTCTTTGTTTTTCTTTCTTTCCTATCTTTACATTTATTAAATACCGTATTTATCGCTTTCATCATGCAAAATACTTGACAAGGTGTTGTTTTATTTTTTACATAATTACATGCTCTGCATCATATTCCACTCGTGCGCAATTAATACCATAGCGGCACTTGATGAGTATTCGCGCTCTTCCTATATTACCCCTTTTAAATTTGGAAAGTCTTATTTGCGGTAAAACTAGTCGATCAGCGGTGCAGTCGACGGTTCTGTGCCTTTCCCTATCAAGTTTTCCGCTTGAGGGTACCAGTCTAGACTTCTATAGAAAACCCTTCTCTGATGTTAACTGTGCATACATCATGTCCAAACCTAGCATGAGTTAGAATGTTGTCCGCATAATAACTCTCTAAGGAAATCCTTGTCCAAAGTTCATCGGGATTTCCATAATCCCAATGGGCACGATCATGATATGTGCATTATTTGGAGAAAACGTGCCGATATACTAATCATTAATGTGTAAGTAGTCAAACCCGGAAGGGGAAAGGGCTAAATTTATTTGTTTTGCATAAATGAGGCACGAAGTCCCCAGGTTCAGCATGGTCCGAAGTATCTCACCTCTATTGCTAGACTGGTGGGAAAATCTCTCGCCAAGCGACAAGAATCATGTGAAAAGAATTCGTGGAAATTTACCTTCTTTGCTGAACATTCAGCCAAACTATGTACTGATCGAGGCCGCTACTATGTTCTGGGATGAAAAGAGGGATGTTTTCCGTTTTGGTAACATAGAGATGACTCCCCTTATTGAGGAAATGGGAGGTTTTGCCGGGCTACCCTGGGATAGCCCTGGTCTGCTAGTACCGAAAAATCGTACTTCTAGGGGATTTCTAAAGATGATGGGTCTTAGAAAGAATGACGAGTTAGTCTGCCTGAAGAAGTCCTACATACCTTTCGACTTCCTCTACAAGCGTTATGGGCACAGCACATCCTACCGTATCTATCATGATGAGTTTGCCATCACTTTCCTGGGCTGGACTCATCATCGGGTTTTTGTGTTCATCGTTTGTTTTTTTGGGTATGATAGTATTTCCAATTCAAGGAGACAGGATTCACACTCATTTGGCTATGGTTACCAAGACCTTAATTGAAGGGATTGAGGGACAGACTTACACTACTGTCCCAATGATCGTGGCAGAGATATACCGAGCTTTGGACCGTTGTAAGAAGGGATTCAGACATTTTGAGGGTTGTAATTTGTTACTGCAAATATGGTTGTTGGAGCATCTTCAAAGAAGACAGTGCCGTCAGGAATTTCCGCGGCGACCGTGGAATGACCACATAGCCTTTCACCATCCAAAAAGAATGACTTTCATCCTAGACAGGTTTGCACAACCGGAAAGCGCCGTACTTCTTTAGCAATTTGACTGATGACAAGGTCTATTGGATGTTCGAGTGGTTCCCTACTAGCGAGTTCATCATCAGGTCCAGGGATGTTCCTCACTTAGCGCTGATCAGGTTGAGGGGTATCTATCCTTATGCTCCTATCAGGGCATGAGACAGGCTGGGAGAAAACAAGTCATACCGCGAGTTTCTAGGATGGTTCACTACAAAGCAGACTTTCAGGGTGGTGCCATTCCATCAAAGTGTGAGGCCCAACACATGTGGCATCTGAAGATTATTGTGGAAAAGGATACCATTGAACCAGATCGGTACCACGCCGGTCATGTGTATTTCTACCTATTATGGTTGAATGATGACATAGCAGGAGAAGTCGAGCCAGGGATCGATCGAGGAAACAGGGTCATAGACGATGCTGCTGAAGCACAAGTAAAACACAAGAGGTTGCGCAAGAGAATCCTTGAGTCTGAAGCCAGACATTTGGAACAACACAGGATAGACATGGAATCAATCAATAAATATAGGGAAGTTGCTGCAAAATCAACAGAGAGGTTGGAGTACTTAGAGAAGGGTCTGATGGAACTTGAAGGGAAGATGAAGAAAAGGATCGTGGATTGTCAGAATGCAGAGGGCAACAAAGGAGGACACCTAGCAAGGGCGTATTTGCTACTGGACATGCGCGACCTGGGGAATCTGATCGATTGGGCCAAGAAGGCCAAGCTTGGAGAGGGTCCCTCCGGGACCAAATAGAATAGAATTGTTATTTATTTGCTTTTCTATAGTCGTTTTAGAAATTGATTATAATAAGGCAGATGCCACTAGCAACTCTTTTAATTACCGTCATTTTAGAGGTTTGATCTATTTAATACATTAATGAAATGAGGCAGCTATCGGCATCAAGTTTCTCCAAATCTATGTGTCGTTAGGCCTACCTCAAGCACAATGAGGTCCCTAAAATTAGGAGGCGAATTTATAATTCCGCAATACATGTTTAAATGTCGCAAATATCCTTCCAAAATTCCCTACTGACTTGTTTACCTTTTTGCTTTTCTTTGTTTTAATTATTCCCATCCGTTAAGGTTGGTTCTTGCATACTGGCATTATCAGCGTATCATACCAGATCCAGAGGCCCTCCACCTCCTCCTCCTCCAAGTGATCCTAAAAGTAAGGGAAAGGCTAAGATGGATGACATGAGTGGTATCAGGAAAGATAACATTGCGCATGCGGAAAATGTCGAAACTTCAGATGGTCGGAGTACTCTGGCACAGAATGATTTGGTTCTACGGTTGGAGCAGAAAATACTGAAATTGCAAGGGAAACTTGAGTAGGTCCGCAACTTGGCAAACCTCTCCCTCACCTTAAATGTCTCAGATATTAACCAACAGAACACCCAAAACCCAGTACCTCCTCAAAACACACCAAACCAACATCCACAAAATCCTCTCGCCTCATCAATACGCCACACCTCCTCAAAATCCTAACCCTCCATCAGTGCCAACTCCTTCTCAACACCAATATCTTCTGACTCAGTATCCACAAACTACTACCTACCATAATCCTCAAAATACACCACAACCTACCTCTAATCCGCAGAACTCAACCAATGATCACCACTCCACTCAAACTCCCGGCATCTACCAAAACAACCCTATATATGTAGAAACCCTACCTCACCCCACTCAACAAACCCTATACACACCGAAATCCGCCGAGAAGGACCTGCTCATCAAGAATATGGCAGAGGAACTTATGAAGCTCACAAGCCGAGTTCAGGGTGTCGAAGGGGTAAAGGCATTGAGGGTTTGAATTATGAAGATATATGTATTCAGCTAGATGTAGAACTCCCGGAGGGTTACAAACCTCCTAAGTTCGAAATGTTCGACAAAACCATTGATCCGAAGGTGCATTTGAGAACATATTGTGACAAGCTTGTAGGAGTTGGCAGGGATGAAAGAATCCACATGAAGTTGTTCATGAGAAGCCTCACTGGAGATGACTTGTCTTAGTATATCAGTCAGAACCCAAAGAAATGGGTTAATTGAGTAAGCATGGCATCGTATTTTATGGATCGGTTCAAGTTTAATACGGAGAATGCACCAGATGTCTTCTATATCCAGAATCTCAAGAAGAAGCCAACAGAGGCTTTTTGCGAGTATGCTACTCGATGGAGATCGGAAGCTACAAAAGTCAGTCCGGTATTGGAAGAAGAGCAGATGAACAAGTTCTTCGTCCGGGCCCAGGATCCACAATACTACGAAAGGTTAATGGTTATCGAGAATCACAAATTCTCTGACATCATCAATTTAGGGGAAAGTATTGAAGAAGGGATAAAGAGCGGAATGGTAACTAATTTTGAGGCATTACAGGCTACAAACAAAGCATTGTAGTCAGGGGGTATATCCAAGAAGAAAGAAGTAGGGGCCGTGATGGTAGCCCAAGGTCTAAAATCTCCTCTTACATACCAAACACCTCCACCCACATATCAGCCTTCACCTCCCAGATATTCACAACCCACCACTACCTACCATACTTATAACACCCAGCCAGGATATTATCACTCACCGCCAGCCCGCCAAAACTATCAAAAACGCAGACCAAATTTCAATCGCAGGCCACCCAAACAATACACCCCTATTGCTGAACCCATTGATCAATTATACGAGAGACTGAAAGCTGCTAGATATGTCACCCATATTCCCGCTGTTGCCATGGAAAACGCCTCTCAATGGGTCAATCCAAACAAAACATGTGCCTACCACTCCGGCATGAAAGGTCATACCATTGATGAATGTCGCACCCTGAAAGACAAGATCCAGACACTAACCGATACCAAGGTTATACAAGCAAAGGAGGTTTCACCTAACGTCTGCAACAATCCCCTCCCGGATCATAGGGGCGAGGGAGTAAATGTGAAAGAGACTGATGAAGAATGGGACCCGGAAGGGTCGATTGGGCTTATTCGAGAAAGGATGACCCCAAGAGACCAGCGGTCACTCTTACTCCTATTGTGGTATAGATACAGCCACCAGTTGAAGTTGAAGTAGCCGCACCAACCCCATTCAAGGTGGAAACAACACCTGCAGCTGTACCTGCTCCATTCAAAGTAGAAGTAACCACACCCTTCACTGTGACGGTAGTATCCACACCGCCCTTTAAATCCAATGACGTACCCTGGGACTATGTTGCAGAAGCCAGGAGGAAAGGAAAAGCAAAAATTGAAGAATCTAGTGCAGCACAAGGGATGACCAGGACTGGTAAAATTTATACACCTGAGAATTTGGGAGTAATGAGTAGAGAAACTGCTTCCAAGCAACCCATCATCGAAACTGGCCTGGATGATCTTTGGAGAAAGGTGCAAGCGAGAGAATATTCTGTGGTAGACCATCTGAACAAAACCCTTGCTCAGATATCCATCCTATCATTACTGTATAATTCTGAGGCACATAGGAATGCCTTGATGAAGGTATTGAATGAAGCTTACGTACCTAACAATATCACCTGTGGGGAGATGGATAACATGGTAGGGCAACTACTGGAGAGCCACAAGATCACCTTTCATGAAGACGAACTGCCACCAGAGGGATTAAGCCACAACAGGACGTTACACATCACGGTACAATACGAGGATAAATTCATTGCCAGGGTTTTGATAGATAGAGGGTCCAGTCTCAACATATGTCCGTTGACTACTCTAAAAAGGTTGGGTAAAGGTTTGCATGAAATACGAGCAGGGACTATGAATGTGAAGGCGTTCGATGGGTCTCAAAGGGCCATAATTGGGGAAACCAATCTATGCTTGTAGATGAGCCCGACCTAGTTTGATGTTGAATTTCAAGTGCTAGACATATCCACCTCATACAACCTGCTATTGGGATGACCTTGGATACATGCCACCGGGGCCATGGCTTCTACTTTGCTCCAGGCTGTAAAGTTCGAATGGAATCATCAGGAGGTGATCATTCATGGAGATGGGAGTAATCCCATTTATACCAACCAAATTGTTTCGGTCGTGGAAAATAGAAGGAAGTTAGGTAGGGAGACTTATCATCGCATCGAGCGCGTCAATACAATTGAGAAAGACAAGTGGTGGAGTAGAAAAATAGAAAGCATACTAGCGTGGGTAGGGTATGAACCCGGTAAAGGGCTCGAGAAGAACTTCCAAGGTATTACCAAACCGATACAGCTAAAACGTCACGGCACGACCTTTGGACTTAGATATCAGTACACCTGGCAGGAGTATGATGATTGGTCGCCACCATGGCGTGGTTCTTATTACACTCTTGAGCAACCAGTACCACATTTGAGCCACTCATTTCACCAAGCTGACATGATGTGGGAGCCCGAAGAAGATGAAGTTCTAGCCGGCATAAGGAATCTGTTTCCGGATGATGGAGACATGGATTGTTGTGCGATAGTTGAGGAGGAAGAGGAGGAAGAGGAGGAAGGCCTCATTATTCAGACCGTGGAGAAGAGAGTTGTTCTAAAGAACTGGACTGCTGCACCATCAAAGGCCCATCGAGTTCCTGGGTAGCCTAGCAATTATCATCATTTATTTTAAAAGCAATTTTTATGAGCATTTAAGACGTTTTCAGAATTTTGTTTTAAGCATGTTTTGTTTTGAAATAATTGCTCGGGTCATCGAGCCGCACACGTTTGACGTTTTCAAGATTTATCTAAATGCATTGTTATTTTTAGTATTTATTATTATTCTTTATGTTTTTTCTCTACAGCATTATTATTACCTATCCCGATGAACTTACGACTGTGACATGTAATGAGATAACGCAACATAAGTATAATGATTCATAGGATCTGGAAGAGGATATAATGCCCAAGGAAATTGTCAGAGAAGTGGAAAACTTTGAAAACAAGCCTAAGTCCAATTTGGATGAGACTGAAACAGTTAATCTAGGAGACTCCAAAACAGTTAAGGAAACACGTATAAGCATTCACCTGTCACCATCCATATGGTCCTGAAAAAGTATGAAGACATTTTCATATGGTCGTATGACAATATGACTGGATTGAGCACATCCATAGTATCTAATAAGCTGCCTACCAATCCGATATGTCCACCTGTAAAGCAGAAGCTCAGGAAGTTCAAACCAGACATGAGTCCAAAAATCAAGGAAGAAGTCACCAAGAAAATCAAAGCTAAGGTCCTCAGGGTGGTTGAAGTCAGGGTGTGTGTCGACTATCTGGATTTAAATAGAGCAAGTCCCAAAGATGATTTCCCACTACCATATATACACATACTGATCGACAATTGCGCCAAGCATGAACTCCAATCCTTTGTTGATTGCTTCGCGGGTTATCATCAGATTTGGATGCACGAAGAGGATATGGAGAAAACAACTTTCATCACGCCGTGGGGAGTGTACTGTTACAAAATGATGATGTTTGGTTTAAAGAATGCCGGGGCCACCTACATGAGGGCCATGACAACCATTTTCCGTGACATGATACACAAGAAGATAAAAGTATATGTGGATGATGTCATCATCAAATCCATGAGGGTCGCAGATCACATAGCAGATCTGAGAAAGTTCTTTGACCGGCTGCGGAAGTACAATCTGAAACTGAACCCCACAAAATGTGCCTTCGGAATTCCTGCCAGAAAATTGTTAGGGTTCATTGTCAGCCGCCGAGGAATTGAGTTAGACCCGTCAAAGATCAAAGCTATCCAGGATCTACCACCACCAAAGAACAAGAAGGACGTGATGAGTTTCTTGGGACGTCTTAACTACATCAGCCGCTTCATAGCACAATCAACTGTAATATGTGAACCAATTTTCAAAATACTGAAGAAGGATGCCGTCACTAGCTGGATTGAAGACTGTTAGAAGGCTTTTGACAAAATCAAGGAATACCTGTCCACACCACCAGTCCTAGTCCCGCCAGAACCTAGTAGACCACTGCTACTCTATCTCTCTGTATTAGATGGGGATTTCGGTTGTGTCTTGGGACAAGACGACGAGACGGGAAGGAAAGAACAGGCCATATACTATTTGAGTAAGAAGTTCACACCCTACGAAGCGCGGTACTCTCTGCTAGAACGTACTTGCTGTGCTCTGATATGGATAGCCCAGAAATTGAGGCACTACTTTTGTGCTTATACCACATATCTCATATCGAGAATGGATCCACTGAAGTACATCTTTCAGAAGCCTATGCCTACAGGAAAGCTGGCCAAATGGAAAATATTGTTGAGTGAGTTTGACATCATCTATGTAACTCAGAAGGTAGTCAAGGGACAGGCATTAGCAGATCATCTTGCAGAAAATCCTATAGGACGAGAATACAAACCACTGAAAATGTATTTTCCTGATGAAGAAGTGTCTTTCGTAGGAGAAGATATCGCTGAAGCCTACGACGAGTGGAGAATATTTTTCAATGGAGCCAAAAACATCAAAGGAGTGGGTATTGGAGCCGTTTTGGTGTCAAAAATAGGTCAACATTATCCGGTATCCGCGAAACTCAGATTTTCGTGCACCAATAATATGGCAGAATATGAGGCTTGCATATTGGGGCTCAATTTGGCCATTGACATGAATATCCAAGAATTACTGGTAATTGGTGATTCAGATCTGCTGGTACATCAGGTGCAGAGAGAATGGGCTACAAAGAATACCAAGATATTACCATATCTATATCATGTGCAAGAGATGATGAAGAGGTTCACGAAGATAGAGTTTAGACATGTCCTGAGAATCAAGAATGAGTTAACAGACGCATAGGCAACTTTGTCCTCCATGATACAGCATTCGGACAAGAATTTCATCGACCTAATTCCGGTAAGGATTCATAATCAGTCGGCTTACTGTGCACATGTTGAAGAAGAAACAGATGGGAATACATGGTTCCGTGATATCAGGGAATATTTGACAAAAGGAGAATATCCAGAGCACGTAAGCCACACCCAGAAACGCACACTTCAGAGGTTGTCTAACCATTTCTTCCAGAGTGGAGAAATTCTATATTTAAGAACTCCAGATCTAGGGCTATTACGGTGTGTTGACGCCAAAGAAGCCTCCAAACTACTTGAAGAGATACACACCGAAACCTGCGGCCCACATATGAATGGTTTCGTCCTAGCTAAGAAGATACTCAGAGCCGGATACTTTTGGATGACTATGGAAATAGACTGCATCCGGTATGTCCAGAAATGTCATCAGTGCCAGATACACGTCGATATGATACAAGTACCTACAAATGAACTTAATGCAACCAGCGCACCTTGGCTTTTTGCTGCTTGGAGAATGGATGTCATTGGACCAATCGAGCCCACCGCTTCAAACGGGCACAGGTTCATTCTAGTGGCCATCGACTATTTCACAAAGTGGGTTGAAGCTGCATCTTAAAAAGCTGTAACCAAGAAAGTCGTCACAGATTTTGTTAGGGACCGTATTGTTTGTCGATTCGAGGTTCCAGAATCCATCATCACTGACAATGCTGCCAATCTCAATAGTGATCTAATGAAAGCCATGTGCGAAACCTTCAAGATCAAGCACAAAAACTCCATAGCATACCGACCCCAAATGAATGGAGTTGTGAAAGCCGCCAACAAGAACATTAAGAAGATACTAAGGAAGATGGTAGAGAATCACAAGCAATGGCACGAGAAGTTACCATTTGCCTTATTGGGATACCGTACCACAGTTCGCACGTCAACCGGGGAAACTCCTTACCTATTGGTCTACGGTACTGAAGCCGTCATCCCCGCCGAGGTAGAAATTCCTTCCTTGAGAATTATACAAGAAGCTGAGCTCAGTGATGCGGAATGGATAAGAAGTCGCTACGAGCAGTTAGCTCTCATAGATGGGAAAAGAATGAATGCGGTGTGTCATGGTCAGCTTTATCAGAACAGAATGTCCAGAGCTTTCAACAAAAGGGTTAAACTTAGACAGTTCGCACCGGGGCAGCTAGTGCTGAAACGGATCTTTCCACATCAGAATAAAGCCAAAGGAAAATTCTCACCCAACTGGCAAGGGCCTTATATAGTTCACAGGGTACTAACAGGAGGAGCACTCATACTCGTAGATATGGATGGAGAAATTTGTCCAAACCCTATTAATTCAGACGCAGTCAAAAGATACTATGTCTAAACTTTTTGCATATGATGTAACTGAACTACGCTTGACCTGATTCCCATTTAAGAGGGAATACGTAGGCAGCCCTGTGGGTTCGGTCACAATTAAATTAAATTTCCATTTTCCCCATAATCGGAAATTGGGGCAGAATTTTGAGGAGGGCCCTCAAAATTCCGAAGCAAGTTCAGCCAACGGCACTGTATACGGAACAACTAGAGATTCGTCTAGGTAACTGGGGCAGAATTTTGAGGAGGACCCTCAAAATTCTATGGCAAGAAGGTCGCAATGTATCTAACAGTGTCGCAGTTATTGGTTCATCTAATCAATTTTTAAATTGCACATTACTATGTTTTCAATAACTATGCATGCATATATTTTTTGAAAACTTTATTCTTAGCCAGATGATACCCATGGTAACTCAGACAGGATTTCAATGCGGAACAGAGCAAAGCAAGCAGAAAAGGCACGAACCAACCTCCCCCGCAAAACTCATGATTTTTCTTTGAAAGCAGGAACAAGAGATAGTTGCCAGTACGTGCGCACCTTAGAATCACTGTCTTCACAATAACAAGGGTACCGAACTCATCCACAGCTAAGAAATACTCCGCTATCACTTATTATTTATTCGTTGCATGAGACTAAGCATTATCTCCATCCTACATAAGGCTAAGCCCTGCCTCCTCAACTGCATAAGGCTAAGCATTGCCTTCCATTTGCATGAGACTAAGCATTGTCTCAAATCTTGCATGAGGCTATGCCCTGCCTCCTCAATTGCATAAGGCTAAGCATTGCCTTCCCCTTGCATGAGACCAAGCATTGTCTCCATCCTGCATGAGGCTAAGCACTGCCTCCTCAACTGCATAAGGCTAAGCATTGCCTTCCATTTGCATGAGACTAAGCATTGTCTCTATCCTGCATGAGGCTAAGCCCTACCTCCTCAACTGCATAAGGCTAAGCATTTCCTTCCCCTTGCATGAGACCAAGCACTGTCTCCATCTTGCATGAGACTAAGCCCTGCCTCCTCAACTGCATAAGGCTAAGCATTGCCTTCCATTGCATGAGACTAAGCACTGTATCAGCCTTGCATGAGGCTAAGCCCTACCTCCTTAATTGCATAAGGCTAAGCTCTGCCTTCCCAATGCATGGGACTAAGCATTGTCTCAAATCTTTGCATGAGGCTAAGACCTGCCTCCTTAATTGCATAAGTCTAAGCTCTGCCTTCCCATTGCATGAGACTAAACATTGTCTCAAATCTTGCATGAGGCTAAGCCCTACCTCTCAACTGCATAAGGCTAAGCTCTACCTCCCCCCCCCTCCCCCACGAGACTAAGCATTGTCTCTCCTTGCATGACCACAAATGTTGCTCTATTCCAAAAACCTTGCATCATTCTCTTCTCTCGAGGCTGAGCTCTGCCTCCGACCTTACACAAGACTAAGCTCTGTATTGTCTTATCTCAAGCATCATGTCTCATAGGCTGATACATAGCCAAATTTTCCAAGGGCGTCATAGTCCGAAGGCATCATCTTCATAGCATGAAGACACCATGCCATGGCCTGAGGATCTCTTAATATTTCACATCATTATTCAAAGGCATCATAGTTCAGAGGCATCACCTTCATAGCTCGAGAACATCATTTCATCGCCTGCAAATCCCCTATCTCACAACTCATAGCCCGGGACATCATGGTCTAAAGACATCATCCTCACCGTCCAAAGACGATCTCCATGGTCCAGAGGGAATTTGCATCATGTTTAAATTCTTGCAATAATCAAAATATATATTGTGCATACATTGTGTTTTGAGTTTGCAGGTGATCCAGGAAGTAACCGTTCTCTTAACGGGAGCAATCTTCGCTCTAATTTCCATTCAACGTTCATATCCTTCAATTATTTCAAACATAACCAATCACATACCCATTCAAATATCCATAACCATTCTCAGACACATCCATTCCCAATCCCGATATTGTCCTATCCAGAATATCTTGTCCGTTCTTACAATAACTCTGTCGGTTTATTCCACAGTTGGATCCGGAACTACACATGGCCTGATATGTAGGCAGCTCAGAGACCAGGGTCCGGCCAATATATTTTCAAATCACCCCATTCGGTCAAAATCGGTCATCATTTCTTTACCCGATAACTCTTTCATCCTTCCCCGGTAAAGAGGGGAAGCTGTTGATACCCGATTCTCTCTCATATATATATATATATATATATATATATATATATATATATATATATATATATATATATATATATATATATATATACACCTTCAAAATAGCGCATATGCATCATCATTTGATTTACAAGCATACACCAGTATTTTCATAATTTTCCATGATTTTTCAAGACTTTAAACCAATTTATTTCTGTATTTTTATTGTATAAATATCCAATAATTATCCTCCAAATTATTTTATGATGATTTAATCATCTAAACTTATCATTTACACCAATATGAAGTTTAAATATTTTTAGTTCATTTCTTATAATTACATTTGCATTTTTCTAGGGCCAAATTGCACATTTTGCAATAATAGCCCATATGCATGTATAATTACATTATTTATGCAGAAAATAACTATTTATATTTTTATATTATTAAATAATTGTTTTTTATCATTTTCATGCATAAATGATTATTTTGATATTTATTAATTACTTTTATAAATTATTTATTTATTAAACATTGGGTATTTAAAATCTAGCCCTAAATTCCTTTTAATTCCGGACCTAACTACCCAATCCCAGCCCAATAACCCTTGATCCCAAACCAATTAACCCAACCCCATACCCGATCTTGGCCCATTTCACTAACCCGACCCAGACCCCCCGACTAATCGTGGTCGTTGATCTTTGAGATCAACGACCCATAATACACCCGCCCTTTTAAATTATACCCGAACCCCCCTAAACCCTAAACCATTCATCCCTTCACCCGCCGCCCTCAAACTCTCTCAAACTCCCCTTCTCTCTCTGTCAAACCCTAGCCATCCCCCCTAGTTTTCTCTCATAATCCCACCGATCGTGGGATTCCATGATCGCTTCTTGCCATATTCGACTCCCCCTTGGTACTGGAACCTTCTATACACCGCTTGTCTAAACATGGCAAGCGGATTTCATCAATTTCGAACCAAAGCTGGTTTATTTTCTTGACCTTTTCCGTCTATATTCGTTCTTGTTCGTTTATGGTATGAATCTTTGTGCATTTCCGTGATTCCTACTCACCCTAAAATTAGGGTTTCGGATTCTTTTAAATCGAACCAAATCTAGTTCAATTCTTTGATTTAAAAGGTATTTCTGTCTATGTTCATCTTATTCTATGCAGCATGTGATTTTCACCTTTTATTTATTTTTGGTTTCTGCCGATTTTACACTTTCTCTAAAATTAGGGTTTGAGATTTTTCTCTTTTCCTTACTGATTTGATTGCATGAGATAATTATTTTCTTTCTCGTGTTTGATTGATGATTTTCCTTGTTTGGATGTTAATTTCTACTACTATATAAACCCCTTCCCATTCCCCTTTTTAGGACAGACTTGAATCGTGAATGTTTACTAAAAAACTGAAATTATCGCTCTTTGTTCTCTAAATACTCTTGTTTTATATTCTGGTTCTAGGCTGGCTGAAAGCTAAGGCCAGAAATTCCGGGTTCTTGTTACTGTGTACTTTGTTCTTTCTTGTCTCTTCTCTTAATGGCCAAGGCCAGAAATTCTGGGTTCTTTCTACTGTGGACTTTGTTCTTTCTTGTTTTTTCGTTTAACTGGTGAGTTGCTGAACTTTTGTCACTTCATTCCTATTTACCTATCCTTAGCATGTGTTTTCACTTCTGAAGGTTGTTGTTCAATATGTTTCTGGGTTGTTCTCGTATGTAATCCTGACTGTCTTACTTCAATTCTAGGCCTTTCTAATCTAAAATGCCATTACGCTTGTAGTTTGAGACATGTTTAGACCTGCTTTAAGTTGATTAATTTCTTTTTAAGTCTGCCTAGCCTATATGTTACTGATGTTTAGAACCTTTGCACTTTAGCCATCTCTTTAGTGTTTAAATTTGCTATTAACCCTTTACTTGAACATGCTTTCATACCCTCTTTAATGAATTAGATGACTAAGCATGAAGGTATTCACTAAGTGTTTAGCATAAGTCTATTTCTGAAGTTGTTGTGATGACATGTAGCATGTTTGATCCTGTATGCTTCTACCATGTCTTGACTTCCCAACAGTGGCCTTAATTTATTCTCATTTTGTTAAGTTCTGTTGCCAATTGATATGATCCCTTCTTGGGACACTAGCATCTACACTTAGCATAATCTAAACCCTTTTTTTTATTTAAATATGAGTCTGTGTACATCAATCTTGCAAACCTGTCTTGTTAGTCTATGCATTATGTGTTGAACTTGTTTTTCTAAAACTTTGTTAAGTCTGTTCTCAAAACCTAAGCATGTTCGACTATCTGTTCTATGTGCTCAATTTGAATCTGTTTGTATCCTTCAGTGTTGTCCCCCTAACCTCAGTCTATTTCTTTACTACTTGGCCTCTTTGAGTTCTTATTCTTAGCCGGCTGAAAGACAAGGCTACTTAGATTCTATCATTTGACCTCCCTAGTGTAAGCACTGCTCGGGGTCCAATTGAGACCCTTGTGAACTCTGACACACTAGGATTTGGTCCTTAGGCTTTCTCTGAATTTCCCCTATCAACCTCCCTAATGTGAGCACTGCCCTAGGTTCTTGAAACTCTTGGGAACTCTGACACACTAGGGCCATAGTTCTAATTCTCAACTCTGCCATGTGCCCACTAGGTGAATCACTTGATTCCTGGCTGCCTTATGCCCATGAGGATGTAATTTTGGGCTGTTATGAACTATGAGAATGAAGGCCTGGCCTGGCCAGGTATATCTTTGGGCCTGCTGTAGGCTCCCTATCGCTATTCTACTTTGTAATTCATTCTATTCATTCTGGGCTTGTAATAATTCTTGTAATAACATTTGGAGTATTAGTAAATTGGGAACTGGTTTTATTTTAACATTTGCATGAGAATGGGTAGAAATCATGCCTATAGGTGTTTACTTTGCTTATTCTGCTATTGTGTTAGAAATCATGCCTATAGATATTTACTTTGCTCATTCTGCTATTGTGATAGATAACCTGCCTATAGGTGTTTGCTTTATTCAAATACATTCTGCTATTGTTTATTAGATAACCTGCCTATAGGTGTTTATTTTGCTTGAATAAGCTCTGTGGATAACCTACCTATTCTGCTTTTTTAGATACCATGCCTATAGGGAATAAAATAATCAAAGTTCAATTTGCATTGCAGCATATTTCTTAGGCATCATGATCATAGGGTCATTTATAAATCTGCATTTTTTAGAAGTCATGCCCATAGGGTTCTTTATTGATTGATATGCTATTGTCATATTTGCTCATTTAGTATATAAGAACTAAAACTAGTTTCAATCATCCAGGGTAGGAATCATGTCTATAGGGTAATCAATATCTGTGTTAAGCACTAAAATCAGGCTTTAGAACACTGCCTCGTTGAGCACCGGTAGAAAGCATGCCTATAGGAACAACTGAATAATTCTAAATATCTCTCGTGTTTATTACTGCCAAATAATAAGTAAATCACCTAGATATCATGTGTATAGGTTTCAACCACTTATGCTTATAATCAATAGACAACTGTGCAGTCACTTAGAAATTACTTTGTATAACTGCTCGCATGATTAAAATCCAGAATCACATATAAATCATGTCTATAGAGCTTAACGTCTTCAATTGTTGAAATTGTCAAAGCGCCTAATTTATTTGTGTGCATTTGCTGCCTAAATGTGGAGGCTAACCTGAGCCCTTAATTGCCTTTACATGAAGTCCCAACTTGTTCTTTTTGTATGTCGCCTAGTTTTATCATATTTGAGCAACCTAAGTTAAAGTCTAGAACCCCCCTGAAATAGAGGTCCAAATGCCTCCTGGACCATAGGCATGGGACAGGTAGTGCACGCATAGAGTACGACTTAGAATTGACTAGTGCGCTTTAGGTAAAAAAAAACTTAAAGATAGTAATCGGGTAGCAGGAGATGATAGTCTGTGCCCGCTGAATAATATGAGTAACACCTCATCTTGAGGAAGTTACGAAGTATTATTTATGTTGCACAGGGTGATCCTTTGGGCTAAAAAACTTAGGACCCCCCACCTTTATTAAAGTCAATCATTTTATTTGTCCAAATTGCTTCCCTTCCCTTAGACTAATTCATATCATTCGAGTTTGGCCTAAACCCACCGTTGTGGACCTCGAGGAGTGCCTAACACCTTCTCCTTGAGGTAATTTGAGTCCTTACCCAATCTTTGGTGACGCAAACTAGTTAAATTAGAGTTATCTGCAAAATAGGTTCCCTAACGAACCTTAATCCGTTAGGTGGCAAATCGCTTTAGTACCCTCCCATTTAAAAGAGTTGTCACGACGTCGAAGCCCAATTTTGCGAGAAAGAGGGGAGCGACATTAATTTGAACGAGGTCGAACGTAACCTGTATTGAGTTGGTTCGAGTGAGGTCGAATGTGAATCGATTTGAACAAGATCGAATGCGAGTTACTTCGAATGAGGTCGAATGAAAGTTAATTCGAACGAGGTCGAATGTAGTTTAATTCGAATGAGGTCGAATGTGAGTTAATTCGAACGAGGTCGAATATATTTTAATTCGAACGAGGTCGAATGTAGTTTAATTCAAACGAGATCAAATGTGAGTTATTTTGAACGAGGTCGAATGTAGTTTAATTCGAACAAGGTTGAATATGAGTTAATTCTAACGAGGTGAAATGTAGTTTAATTCAAACGAGGTCGAATGTAGTTTAATTTGAACGAGGTCGAATGTGAGTTAATTCGAACGAGGTTGAATGTAGTTTAATTCGAACGAGGTCAAATGTAGTTTAATTCGAACGAGGTCGAATGTGAGTTAATTCAAACGAAGTTGAATGTAGTTTAATTTGAACGAGGTCGAATGTGAGTTAATTTGAACGGGGTCGAATGTAGTTTAATTCAAACGAGGTCGAATGTGAGTTAATTCGAACGAGGTTGAATGTGAGTTAATTCGAACGAGGTCGAATGTAATTTACTTAATTATGGCCAGTGACCGGGTTGATATTGAGGCGATGTTGTTCTGGCGAGAACATAGGCAGACTTTATACATTTGTGTTTTGCTCATACTTGGAGAAATTTACATGTTTTTCGGGCTGGTATTCCAGTCCCAGTCTATCTAGTCCCTTTATTGGTTGATCTGGAGACGTGTTAAGAGGTTGGGCAATGAACTAACCGTCCGGTGTCTCTTTCTGTTCGTATTTCAACTTGGAAGTGTCCCCCTTGTCGCCTTGTTAAAAACCTCCTTGAGAAAACCCGATTGGGACAAAACTCAAGTGAGGGAAAAACAGTGCGACTTGGAGGACGCTTTTTCATAAAAGTTGAAATACTTGAGGTGGGCGACGTTCCAGTTGTTTGGCAGTAGTTTTCCTTCCATTGTTTCTAGTTGAAATGACCCTTTATTTGTTGCTGCCATGATTTTGTATGGGCTGTCCCAATCCGTCCCTAGTTTGCCTTCCCGCTGGTCTTTACTTGTTTGTGTTTTGGCCTTGAGCACGTAATCCCTCACTTTGAGTGGTCTGATCTTGGATTTTTTGTTATAATAGCGTTCTGCCTGCTATTTTTGGGCAACCATCCTTATGTTGGCCATATCTCTCCGTTCTTCGACTTCGTCGAGCTCTTGCCTTCTGCTTTCATTGTTTGTCGGCCCACTCTCACGGGAGTATCGCAAATTGGGCTCTCCAACTTCGACTGGTATTACCGCATCAGTCCCATAGACTAAAGAGTAGGGTGTCTCTCCTGTACTTGTCTTTGGCGTTGTACGATAGGCCCAAAGCACTTCTGGTAACAGCTCCGGCCATAATCCTTTGGCGTCCTCAAGCTTTTTCTTCATGATGTTCAGTATTGATTTATTGGAGGATTCCGCTTTTCCGTTTCCCTTGTGGTGGTATGGTGTGGAGGTTATTCTTTTGATATGCCACTTCTCAAAAAATTTGGCGATCTTTTTTCCAGTAAATTGGGGTCCGTTGTCGCAACTGATCTCTTTAGGGAAACTGAAATGGCACACAATGTTTTTCCAATTGAAGGCGATCACTTCCTATTCGCGTATTTGGGCGAATGCTCCTGCTTCTACCCATTTTGAAAAATAGTCAGTTAAAACCAAAAGAAATTGTACGTTACCTCGCCCCGCAGGCAGGGGGCCGATGATGTCTATTCCCCATTTGATGAAAGGCCAAAGGGAGGTGACCGAGTGGAGATGCTTGCCCGCTTGATGGATCATTGGGGCTTATTTTTGGCATTGTTCACATTTTTTTACGAAGTCTGCGGCCTATTTTTTCATGGTATGCCAGTAGTACCTGCCCGCATGAGACATCTGACCAGAGCTTGATTTCTTGAGTGAGCTCCGCAGTGGCCTTCGTGGACTTCTTCCAGTACGCGTCGCGTCTGATTCGGGCCTAAGCATTTTGCTAGAGGGCCGCCATACGTCCTTTTGTCTAGATCGTTGTGAATGATGTTGTACCTGGCCACTTGCATCCGGAGCTTCTTGGCTTCCTTTTTATCATCTGGGAGTACGCCGTCCTGCAAGTATGTAACAATACGGTTGCGCCAGACCCAGGTTAGATTTATGGTCCCTACCTCGATTTGATCTATCGATGAGTGAAGGAGGGTGACCACGTTTCCTTCTCCTGTTATGCTTTTAGTTACTGCCGCTAATTTGGCGAGGTCGTCTGCTTCGATGTTTTGTGCTCGAGGGATTTGGTCGAACTGGCACTTGTCGAACTCGGACAATAGTCTACAGATCTTGGCCTGGTATTTTTGTAACCTTTGCTCTTTGATTTGGAAAGTCCCTGTGACTTGGTTGACGATGAGTTGAGAGTCGCAGTGTAGGATGACCCGCCTCGCCCCGTACTTGAGTGCTAGCCTTAACCCTGCAATCACGGCCTCATACTCGGTCTCGTTCTTAGTCATGTCCGGGCACCTTATGGACTAGCGAACCACTTCGCCTGTCGGGACTTCGAGTACAAGTCCCAGTCCGGCCCCTGACGCATTAGAGGCACTTTCTGTGTACAAAATCCATAGATCTTGTGTTCGCGGAGAAGCGTGGGCGACTTCTTTTTCGACTTCGGGAATATTTTTGTGCTGAAGTCGGTGACGAAGTCGGTGAGGACTTGTGATTTTATCATCGTCCGCGGTTGATATGTGATATCATGCTCGCTCAATTCTACGGCCCACGTAGCTAATCTTCCCGATAGCTCGGGCTTATGCAAGATGCTTCTCAAGGGGAAAGTTGTGATTACTGAGATCATATGGCATTGTAAGTAGGGTCTAAGCTTTCGTGAAGCTATGACCAAGGCCAAGGTTAGTTTTTCGATGTGGCGATACCTCGTCTAAGCGTCGACTAGGGTTTTGCTAATGTAATAGATAGGAGATTGCGTACCTTTGTTTTCTCAGACTAGGACTGCACTCACCGCTATGAGCAGACGTTCCCCTGGTTCAGCTTTGGCAAGCAACGGTGGCGATGATAGGTAGGCTTTTAACTCCTTCAGGGCTTGAACGCACTCGGATGTCCATAGGAGGCCGTTGTCCTTCTTGAGCACGTCGAAAAACTTGTGACATCTATCAGATGATCGTGAGATGAATCTCGATAAGGCGGTGATGCGGCCGGTCAGCTTCTGAACTTGTTTTTTGCTGGTTAAGTGTTCTGGTATTCCCTCAATGGCTTTGATTTGGTCGGGATTGACCTTGATGCCTTTTTGTGATACTAGGAAGCCTAGGAAGTTTCCTGAAGTTACACCGAATGCACATTTCTCAGGGTTTAGTTTCATCCCATATCGCCTGAGTATGTTGAAGGCCTCTTTCAGGTGGTCGATGTGATCTTCTTTCCTTTTGGACTTGACAAGCATGTCGTCTATGTAGACTTCCACGGTCTTGCCAAGTTGGTCTTTGAACATTTTGGTCACCAACCTTTAGTATGTCGCCCCCGCATTTTTCAGTCCGAAGGGCATCACCTTGTAGCAGTACGTTACTTGGTGGGTGATGAAGGTGGTCTTCTCCTGGTCCTCCTCGTCCATAAGGATCTGATTGTAGCCCGAGTAGGCATCTAAGAAGCTCAGCAGTTTATGCCCGGCCGTTGCGTCAATAAGTTGGTCGATGTGTGGTAGCGGGAATGAATCTTTGGGACATGCTTTGTTTAAATCCGTGGAGTCTACGCACATCCGCCACTTTCCGTTCTTCTTTTTTACCATGACCACATTGGCGACCCAATGGGGATATTCTGACTTCCTAATGGAGCCATTTTCTAACAATTTTTCGACCGCCTCGCGGACTGCATCGTTTATTGCGGAATTAAACTTTCGCCTAACCTGCCTTACCGGGGGGTAGAACGGGTCGACGTTCAACTTGTGTGTGGCGATCTCCTTCGGGATACCTGGTATGTCTGCATGGGAAAAATCAAACAAGTCCTCTTAGCAGTTAAGAATTCCCGGAATTTACCTGGTTCTTGAAGCTTGCGGACGACGTAGGATTTTTTGCTGTGGTTGTTTTCATCAAGTTGGACAGGGTCGAGGTCTTCTACAGTTGACCTCATGTCGTCTATTATTTCGGTATCTATGATGACGGCCGCCTTTTCATCACAATTCGACCTCGACAAAGTTAATTGCTATGCATCCTCTGTTTTGCCCTTTATTTGTTAGGTGTATGTACAATCCTGGGCGATGCGATAGCATTCTCGGGATATGCGTTGTTCTCCTCGTATGCTGAATACTCCCCATGGGATTGGAAATTTGATAACTTGGTACAAACTGGAAGGGATAGCCCTCATGGAGTGTATCCAAGGTCGAACTATTACGGCGTTGTATGTCGTATCCTGGTCCATGATGTGGAATGTGGTTTCTAGAATGACGCCACCGGCTAGGACGGGGAGTGTGATTTCCCTGGATGTTCGTTCAATTGCATTATTAAAACCTGTTAGTGTGATACAGCACGGTACTATCTTATCCTCGAGTTTTATTTGTGCAAGTACTCGAGGATGGACAATCCATCGTCCACCATAATGCGTCTTACATCTGTATCTAATATTCGTAAAGTGATAACGAGGGCATCATAGTGAGGGAAAACCAAATCGTGGGTATCTGACTTATCGAAGATGATACTTTCTTCTAGTTCGTCGTACCGTTCATGAGTGATTGACCGTTTGAGATTGTGGGTTGTGGCAAACTTCACGTTATTGATCGAAACGTCGACACCGCCCCCGATGATCATTTGAATGGTACGAGTCGGTAAGGGTGGTTTCGGTGGTCCCTGGTGTTGTTCACATCCTGGGGCAAAGTTGGTCCTTCCTCGGTCGCTCAACAATTCTTTGAGGTGTCCTTGATGAAGCATGTTCACGACCTCCTGTCTTAGGGCGATGCAGTCCTCAGTTTTGTGACCTCGCTCTTGGTGGAACTCGCAGAGGGCGTTTAATTTTCTAGTGCTTGGATCTGACCTCATATTTTGTGGCCACTTTACTTTTGGTCTGATCTTCTCCAATGCATAGACTATTTCTGAGGGTGACACACAAAAATTGTGAGCAGATAGTAAAGGGGGCATACCTCTCTTGTTCCAGTGAGTCCTTGTCCTTGGCCTAGATGGGCCATCTTCATGGCGGGAGAGGGGCATGATGGCGCTTCTGACATATGGCTGATGCCTTTCTCGGTTGGATCGTGGACCTGCAAGATCTCTCTTGGCATCATTTCTTTGATCCTTCCTGGTTTCGGCTTGTACCGAGGTCAATCGATGAGTCGGCCTATTCAGGTCATCTTCGTCGGCACAGACCTCGGCACAGTAGGCGTTGTGTATTTCATCCCAAGTGGTTAGAGGATATTTCATAAGCCGGTTTAATAGTTTTCTGGTCAACCTCGAGCCATTCCTGTTCAGCCCGTTCTAGAAAGCTGGTACAGCCATTCCTTCCGACATTCGGTAAGGTCATACTTACTCTGTTGAATCAAGTGAGGAAGTCCCTCAATCCCTCTTCGGGTGATTGTTTGATGGAAAATATATCGTTCACTCTTGCCTCCGCCTTTTTAGCCCCAGCATGGGCCGTTACGAACTTGTCGGCCATCTCTTCGAATGTTTCAATGGAGCACGCGGGCAGTTGTGAATACCAAGTCAATGCTCCTCCGGTAAGGGTCTTGCCGAACTTTTTCAACAAGATGGAGAAGAATTGTTCTTTGGCAAGATCATTGTCCTTTACCGCAGTGACATAGTGAGTTACATGATCTTCGGTGTCGATCGTACCATCATAAATTTTCAGATAAGGTAGCATCTTGAACGTCTTGGGTATGGCATGTGGGGCGGCTTCATCACTGTAGGGTTGCTCGACGAACCGACCAGCGTCTCTTTTTGGCAAGAGTTTTGGGACACCCGGTATTTTGTCGACTCTTTCTTGGTATTCTCTTATTTGATCCCAAAGCATTTTGTTTTCATTTTCCATTTCCTCCATTTTCCTCAGAATGGCCGTGAGGGTGTCGTTACCGGTATTATTAATATTGTGAGTAATACCTGTTACTGAAGTGGGAGGGCCGTGCTGCTTGGCCTTTGCTGGTGCAATGAAAGTCCTTGCATTTTCTCTAACTGCCTCCTGAGTGGGCTTGTTAAGAATGTCAGTCAGCGTATTTGTCAGCCAAGCTTCGAGTAGCTGCTTCACCGCTGGTGGCGCCTCTTCTGCTGTGGACATGGAAGCTCCTTTACCACGGAATGTTGTGATACTGCCATGGGGGAGGGGTGATCCACTCCTTCGGGGAGAGGTGTTAGGCGTTATGCCTTCGCCTTCTATTTCGGAGACCTCATTGATAGTGTTTAAGAGGTTGGTAGTGAGAACGGCCACTACCTTCATCCTTTCTTCTCCCTTACCTGCCATGTCAGATCTGGGTGTACAAGGAAGTAGGAGCTTCTCTTCTTTGTTTTGTGAACTGTGCCAGTTATAGATCTAGAAGAAACTAAAGATTTAACTAGGTATCCCCACAGACGGTGCCAAATTGTTTGACCAAATATGTAGACTTTTGATTAAACTAATTAATATTATATGCCGAAGAGCTAAACCTAGTTAATGATAATAACTTCAGATCTATAATCGATTAACACTAATCACGCAACAACAGTGTTGAGAGAAGATTAAATGTGATGTACATTCAATGTTTCAAGATCATTAATGATGGGAGAATATCAAGCAATAAATAACGATAAATGGCATTAAAGTAAATAAGGAGAATGATTCACCCAATATTGAATGAGGTGGATGATTCTTCTTTCTGACAATGGTGACTGATAGACAAATACTAGAATGTTGGGACCCTTCTCGGATCTAATGGAAAAAGTGTGGAATAGTAGACAATCGAATCTCTTTAGAAAGGTAGTGATTGTCTTTTCTCTAGAGAGAAAGTCTGCTTTTTCAAGAATGTTCTTATCAGAGAATATTACCCCCGTCTCTCTCTATCTCTTTTTTCTATTTATATGGGATATTCCCCGGTCAACCCTAAAAGTACAGACACCAAGAATATTCAATAGAATATTCTCCTAAATATTCTATTACAAAAACTAGCCGTTAGCACTCGACCTCAGCCGTTATTGACTACTCGGCTACGAGCCTCGTTATCTACTAATCGACCTCGACTATATAGCTTTCTACGATACCGCTTCATGTCAAATCTTAATGAAAGCAGATTTTGACCCATACAATAATAACTATCTTAAATTTTACTATCAATTAGCACCTGGAATATTCTTCATAACTTCTCTATTGTGTACCATTAACATATACTCAACACCGTAACGGTCTACCAAATTTGGTTGCATATCATATGTTATACTTATCCACGACCTCGTTAGTTAAGGATTGGTTTAATTATAAGTAGTTAATTGTTTACCCGAAAATTAGGTAACAATTAAATTTGTATGCGGTTTAAAGGAAGCGTGGTTTAATTCAACACGAACAATTAAGAATAGCAGATAAATGAATTAAAGACAAAATCGATGATCAAACCAATCGCAATGATATGATTAAGCATGATCTTAGATTGAACATCAACCTTGTCATCAGTTGGACCCTCGGTTCGAGCCTAGTCGTGAATGAAGAACAATACAAGTGAGTAAAGTTCTTAACAATAGCTAGGAGGTAAAAATAAATTTTATTGCCTTGAATTGCGTGTTACCATGTATCATACTAAAGAAAAACTTCCCATTTATATAGTAGGAGAGTTTCAATCCTAGTACAAGTCTAAAAAGGGTAAAAATCTTCATTTGCTGGTAATTGTTGATCCATAATCAACATCGAGCAAGATTCGCGCCATGATATCCGGTTGAGGGCGAGTATTATGGCCACTATCAGTCGTGCATAACCGTCCACCGCGTCTCTCGAGGTCTAGAAGTCATACTCGGTCCGGGGTGCATTGTTTTACCGCGTCCGATGTCGGATATATCGTTCATCCTTCTCAAGTCTCGATGGGTCACTGGCCCCGATTACAATCTCGCGGATCATTGTTCCCTCTTCGTTCTTTCATCGGGGAATCAGGGTAGACATTGCCCCCAGTTTTATCCGTATACAAACAGTCTCCTCATTTTTTGAAGGGTAGATTTATCGAATCAATGGAAAATGAAAAGTGAACCATGGTTCCTTCCTTCGTACGTTATGACCAAGTTGTTGGGTCAACAAAACATCCCATCAGTCATGTCGTTCTGACTTCGGACACGTGACAATCACCTGTTGACTGTCCTCGAATGCGAAACGTCGCGCATTGATTGTTCTTCCCCTATAAAAATACGACCCTTTTTCACTTCTCCACTTTTTGATTCCAGAACTCTTCGACTTACCCTCGAATTCTCTATTTGCCTTTAACTCCTTCAAATCTTCATACATTGCTCCTCGGACCTTTATATATTCATCCTCAATCTCCATACATTCTCTTTGAATCTTCAACCCATATCTTCATATCTTCATCCCATCTTCAAATCATTATATTTTTCTTCAAACCTTCATATTTCCCATATCCCGATGGAAATAAACTTCCAAATCCATGCCTCAGCAAACCGCTCATTCATCTTCTAACCCCGACTGCAGATGCCGAGGTGACCATCCTTGAGGTGGCCCACGAGCCTCCCTTGAAGAACTTCGTACCTGGGGGTTGCTCTATCGAGAACGGCTTTAACATCGAGAAGGCCTCCAGTCAACAGGACCGAGGCGAGGGAGCATGGAGGTATATATGCTCCCTTACTAAGGAAACACTACCCACAGTTCGGATAGACTATAACTAGGAGGGAAAGGAAGTGGTCGCTCCCGGGCCCAATGACAATATCACCACTCACGTGGAGGGGTACTTAAGTGTTTACACTCACCCTTCACACTCGCCCTAGTGGACCCCATAGTCCTCAACTTTTGCAAAAGGTATGAGGTCTGCCTTGGGCAGACTCAACGTCCTTTTGGAGGATCGTAATCCTCCTCCGACACTTCGTAAAAAATACCGAAGCACCTCGGTTCACCCTCAACCATTTGCATCTATATAGGCCCCGAATTGTTTGAGGGGGGTTGATCAAGCTCGTTTGCCACGCAAGTAAGGCGCAATTCTCGAGCATCGGTAAGGACCGAGATCGAGGATGGCAGGGAAGGTTCGTTCGGGTGGAAATCGAAGACCTCATCCCCTCTAAATTTCTACCTTTCCTGGAGAAATGGAACGCCTCCCGTAAGTCTTTTGCTTTTCGAGTATTTGGCATTCCCTTGTATTTTTTTTCTAATTGCTTGTGTTTGTCATTGTGCAACGGTTCCCAAAGTTCATAGTGCATCCCCCCCCCCCTCAAGGGGTGGATCGAGGGGATATACAAACAGATACCATACTCCGAGCGCGCATGGTGCAAGCTCTCGAAGGGCAAGTGGGAGACCTGTTCCCATGGTGAGGCTCTCTCCCGAATGATTACCTTCATACTCGTGGTTTACACATCGCTAAGTCTCCTTTTTTCTTACAGTGTGCCCAAGACCATCGATCTCAGGTCGTCGGATGAGGAAGAGGATTCGTCCTTGCTTGCCGAGCCCTTCGCTTCGGGACAGCCTGGGGCTGCTGCAAAGGAAGAGAAAAGGAAGAAAAAAAGGAAATCTTCGAGCTCCCCGGACGCCGAGGTCAAGAAGAAGAGGGTGACTATTCGAGTTTGGAAAATCAAAAAGAGTACCAAGTCCAAGTTGCCGGACTCTGATTCCTTCTACGGGCTCAGGGATTATCCCGAGGATGACAACCTTGAGTTTATTGCTTATGAGTCGATCCTCAATGAGGGGGAGCAGGCGGCAACCGAGAAAGGTGACCACAAGTCGATCCCCTTCTAGCTCGGGAACCAGAGGGAGAGACCTCCCAAGAAGCTGATCCCGTCCCGAAGGAGGTAGCTAGTGTCATTGACATCGTGAAGACGTCGTCCTATACTGAGTCCATACTCGAAGAGGCTCAAGCGTGCAAAGAGAAATCAAACGAGACTGCGATGAGCCCAGATGATGCTCTCAACACGTTCTTTGATGGCATAGACATGGCCGTGTTGGAGGAATATTTCGGCCTTGATCACCTAGAGGTCCCAAAAGAAGATGTTTCATAGGGATTGGGTGAGCCGATCTCGAGACCGAAACTAGTGAAGCAATCCCCTGGCCCCAGTGTGGACCCCGACTGTAAGAGAACGGCCATTCTTACTATCTCCGCGGATGCCTGGACCCTGTCCGCTCCGGTGGGCATAGACAGCTACCTTCGTTGCCTGGTGACCGAGGAGGACCAGGCAAATATGAATGAAGCAAGCATGTCGAGACTCTTCAATGAGGCGCAACAGGCACTGAACCGGGTAAGGTGTCTACTCTTCCTACCCCTTGTGATTTTTGCTTAGTTCTAGACATGTTCTAACGACTTTATTATTTTTCACGCTTCAGTACTTCATCATGAAAGCTTTCTTTGATCCCTCTTGGAGATCAGTCAGCTCGAGTTCGAGCATAAAGAGAAAGTCCGGAAGAAGGACATGTACAGGGCTCTTAGTGAACAAGAAGACGAGGCCCTCAAAGACCTCCTAATTCTCCAAGCCGAGCGATAAAAGGCTCAGAAGGAGGCCTCGTTCTTGAAGCGGGAGCATGTCGACCTAGTTGAGAATGTAAGGATCTTTGAGGCTAAAGACAATAAGCTACTCGTGTTGAATAACAATGCAACTTCGCAGGTCCAAAAGAAGGTATGCCTGATCGACCAGCTTCGGACTGAGATGGATGAGGTCAAGGCCACGAATGAAGCGTGGAAGGGAAGGATAGACCTGATGGCTTTGGAAAAGGAGGCCGCAAAAGAGGAGCTGGCATTGGCCAAGGATCAACTCCGGGTGGCAAAGGACAAGGCCGACAAGTAGTCTTGGCTAAATGATGAACTCCAAGAACAGTTAAACTCGGTCGTCACGAAACGGGATGCCCTCGACCAAGAATATGTGGTGCTGAGGTCCAAATTGGAGGCAACTTCATTGATTCCTCTGACATCAAGGAAATGTTGGCCCAGTATAAGGCTGATATAAAGATAGCCGAGGTACGCTTAAAGATGAGGACCGAGTACATAAAGCGGCTATTCCGGAGAGATACCCTCGAGGAGATCCACGACCGAGGTTTTGACCTATCGGTAGGGATTGAGGAAGCTAAGAGACTCGAGGCCGAGGCAAAGGAACTTTATGAGCCTGAGGGTCCTGAAGGCTGCGAGGGTTCCGACGGTTCCGGTGATGGGTCGAGCCCTGGTGAAGACCAGGCGTAAATGCGTTAGTTCTTTTTAGTTTCTCCTTATATATCTTCTTTTTTGTTTATTTTGAAGTCGTTTTATTGTGCCTTTGTAAATATTTTTGGAATAAATAAAATTTTCCCTATTTGGTAATATCGTATCTTTACTTTCCAACATCTATTTGCAATTTGTTATTTGCGTATCGTTTTTAATTCCTTAGCATAAAATCAAATATAGTCTAGAGCATCCGTTCTTCAGAGGCCCAAATGGAGCCCGATTTCGATGACAACTCTGGATTACTTGTGGCTTCGAGTCTTTGAAAAAACTGAAGGCCTTTAAGATGCTTAAGTGTCTTAGATGATGTTTTTGTCGAGGGTAACCTTTTAATAGGTTTCGATTTTTCATAAGGGCCTTACTTTATGAGTATGGACTTGGGACGTCTATGAGCCATTTTTAGGGCAGCCGTAGCCTTTCGTATTCGGGCACTGCTTAATAGGCTTGGTGCTTCGGGGATTTAGTGGCCCGGGTCATCCGAATTTTATCGGTCGATAGTCCCCGAGTATTGGTAGCCCGTGGGCTTTAGGATATAGGATCGAAGAAGTGAAATGCGTAGTAATAAAGTGTAACAGAAGTAGAGGTTTCTTTCATTGTTTAATATGCAAGGTACATGATCGAAGGCGCATAAGCCTTATGCCGTGGCTAGAGTGGACTATGTGGGCACGGTTTGCATGACCGTTTAACCCTTACAAATGAATCCTAATCACTAAGCCTTAGATTTTGACATATAGAATTCTCCTTTTCTAAGAATACTAACCTAGGGGATGGCCCCGACATTCGAGGCCGAACTTGTGAGGGCTCGAATATCGTTGATTCGGTGCAAACGATCATCAATTTTGGTTTAAGGCCGGTCTTCAAAACTAATGTAGCACATTTTATTGTTGCTTCGTTAAAAACCTTGCCGAAAAACCCACTTTGGGACAAAATCAGTTCAAGGAAAAAAGAGTACAACACGTGCTTTCAGACCTAATAGTCACGTGCGTCCCTGGCCAAGTACCTGCATATGTTAGTCAGTAATGTAACTAAATTATAAGGGAATTAAGTTCGTACCTTAGCAGTAGTACCGCTTTAACTGTGTCATATTCCAGTTGTTTGGTAGTTATGCATTGTTTCCCGCTTCGAGTTTATATGAGCCTTTGTCGGGTATTTCGACGATTCAATATGGTCCTTCCCAATTCGGACCCAGTTTTTCTTCATTTGGGTTCCTGGTGTGTAGTTCTACCTTTCTCAATACCAAGTCCCCGACTTGAAAATGTCGGAGGTTGGCTCTTCGGACAAGGGCAGCTTCCTGCCTTTCATCTAACAATTCTATGCTCGTGGTCATGGATTCGCCGTTTGAATCTTTGGTAGCATAACCTGAGGCTTGGTGCCCCTACCTCGACTAGTATTAAGGTTTTCTCTCTATAGACTAGAGAGAACGGGGTCGCCCCAGTACTTTACTTCGAAGTCGTGCGGTATGCCCATAGGACTTCAGGCAAGATTTATTTCCACTTCCCTTTAGAACCGATCAACCTCTTTTTCAGGTTTTGGAGTATAGTTTTGTTCGTTGATTCCGCATACCCATTCCAACTATGGTGATAAGGTGTTGATAATATATTCTTGATCTTATGATCTTCAAATAACTTACTCAACTTGTTGCCGATAAACTGTTTCCCGTTGTCGCAAACGATCTCGACAGGTATCCCAAATCGACATATTATGTGACCCCAGATGGAGTCGATGACTTCTTTCTCTCGAAACTTCTCGAACGCCTGAGCCTCGACCCATTTGGAAAAATAATCGATCATGAATAGTATGAATTGAACCTTACCGGGCGCCCATGGCAGGGGACCAACGATGTCCATTCCCCACTTCATAAATGGCCACGGAGACAGGATCGAGTGGAGCATCTCTCCCGATTGATGAATCATGGGGGCGTGTCTTTGGCACTCATCGAATTTTCATACAAAGTCTCTCGCATCCTTCTCCATTTCATTCCAGTAGTGGTTGGCTCTAATTAGGTTCTGAACTGAGGATTCTACCCCCGAATGGTTCCCGCAAGTGCCCTCATGAACTTCTCTCATGGCATATTCGGTCTCTCCCGGCCCTAAGCATCTGGCCGGTGGACCGAAGAAGGATCTCCTGGATAATGCTCCTTCGACTAAGCAAAATCCGGAAGCCTTGGTGCGCAGGGCTCTCGATTCCTTGGGATCCGAAGGCAATTTTCCTGTCTAGGTAGTCTATGTATTTGTTTCTCCAATCCCAAGTCAAAATTTTCGAGTTTACTTTGGCGTGACCTTCTTCTACCACCGAGTTCATCAGTTGTACCACTTGCCCCGAGCTGAATTCATCGGAGTCAACAGATGACCCTAAGTTGTCAGTGCATCGGCCTCACTGTTTTGATCTCTGGGTACATGCTGCAGAGTCCATTCCTTGAATTGGTGCAGGGTCACCTGCAATTTGTCCAAGTACCTCCGCATTTGTTCTTCTTTTACTTCGAATGTTCCGTTGACTTGATTTACGACAAGGAGGGAGTCGCATTTCGCTTCGATCACTTTGCCCCCAAGGCTCTTAGCCAGCTCTAGACCTGCAATCATGGCCTCAAACTTGGCTTCATTATTAGTCAATTTTATAATTCTAATAGACTTCCTGATTACGTTTCCCGTAGGTGGTTTTAACATGATACTGAGCTCGTACCCTTTCACATTGGTGGCACCGTCCATGAATAGGGTCCAGATTCCTGAGTCCCCGAGGTGAGCAGTAATTCCTTTTCGACTTTGGGTATTAAGGCTGACATAAAGTTGGCCACGAAGTCTGCCAAAATCTGAGATTTTATAGGAGTTCCGGGTCGGTACTCGATGTCGTACCCGCTAATCTATATGGCCCATTTGTCCAATCGGCCTGATAGCTCGAGCTTATGCATGATATTCCTCAGCAGGTAAGAGGTTACAACACATATAGGGTGGCATTGAAAGTACGACTTTAGCTTCGTAGAAGTGCTTAGCAAAGTGAGTGCTAACTTTTCCAGGTGAGGATATCTCGATTCGACATCGCCTAGAGTTTTACTGACATAGTAAATAGGAAATTGCGTACCTTCTTCCTCCCGGACTAAGACACCACTTACTGCCAACTCAAAAACTGCCAAGTAGAGATACAATTGTTCGTCTGCTTTCGGAGTCTGCAGCATAGGGGAGCTCGACAGGTACCGCTTGAGCTCTTCCAAAGCCTGCTTGCATTTCGGAGTCCAGGAAAAGTTATTCATCTTCAATAGTGAAAAGAACCTATGGCTCTTGTCTGTGGACCTCGAGATGAACCGACCCAATGCGGTCAGTCTTTGAACTACCTTGACATTTTCCACTATGGTGATGTCCTCTATGGCCTTTATTTTATCGGGTTTGATCTCTATCCCCTGAATGGATACCATGAACCCGAGGAATTTACCCGAACCGACCCTAAATGTGCACTTCTCCAAGTTTAGCTTCATGTTGCATTTCCTTAGTATGTCGAAGGTTTCCTGCAAATGTTTCAAATGATCCTCTACTCGCAGGAACTTGACCAACATATCATCAATATAAACTTCCATTGATTTCCCAACTAGGCGTTGGTGGTTGGAACCGGCGTTCTTTAAACCAAACAACATTACGTTATAGCAGTAGGTGCCGAATTTGGTTATGTAAGAAGTCTTTTCTTGATCGTCCGGGTCCATCCGAATTTGGTTGTACCCGGAGTAGACGTCAAGAAAATTTAGTATCTCGTGCCCAACTGTCGTCTCGATCATGCGATCGATATTAGGCAAAGGGAAAGAATCCTTAGGGCACACTTTGTTTAGGTCTTTATAATACACACACATCCTTAGCTTATTTCCTTTTTAGGTACTACCACTACGTTAACTAGCCAATACGGGTATTTAACTCCCGGATATCCTATTTTTAGAAGTTTAGATACATCATCTTTGATGAATACGTGTTTGATCTCGGATTAGTGGTGTTCGTCGGTCGGTATTGTATGGTATTTAGACATTTCGGTTCGGTATTTTCGGTATTCGGTATCCTAAAATGCTATACCAATACCATACCTAATTAAATTCGGTATGGTTCAGTTTTTCATCTTTCGGTTTTGGTTTATTCAGTACGGTAACTTCGGTTTATTCGGTTCTAAAGCAGCTTTTGAACGTTATATTTAGGGGAGAATAACACCTTAACTAGACGGCAAAATTAAAATTATAACTAGCCAGTAAAATCAATCTTATGAATGCAGCAACATTACACATCATATATGGGACTTCTATAAACAGAAGCATAAGAATAGAATAACGTTTACAAACTTCATCAACATGTAAGTATGTATGGTCTAAAGCTCTAACTTGCATCTCCGTAATATACCAGACACCAGTAAGCTTCTCAAATGTGACCAAAATAAGTTTTTCATAAGTGTTATTTACAGAAATCATTCGGGTAACATCCATTAACCACATAGACAAAAATAGGTAGCGCACAGGCTTTAACAAAAGAATATGGAACTAGAAACATTCTCGTGAAGCTCTCTGGTAACTAGGGGCTGCAAGGATGACATGATATTTAAAATTAATCTAATATATATTTCGGTACGGTATCGGTATTTCGATATTTTTAAAAAAATACCAAATACCATACCTAATACCAAATATTTTTAAAATGTAAACCAAATACCATACCAAATACCAAAAGTTTTTATTTTGGTATGATAATTCGGTATTTACCAAATTATGCACAGCCCTATCTCAGATTGTGGTCTCCTTTTCTGCTTTACCGGATGGAACATCGGGTCCAAACGCAGCTTGTGAGTGGTTACCTCCGGTGGGATTCCTGTCATGTCAAGATGGGACTAAGCAAAATAATCGGTGTTAGCTTTAAGAAAAATAATAAGTCTTTTTCTAAGCTCGGGGGTTAACCTCGTACCCAGGTATACCTTTTGATCCGGTAGATGCTCGATTAATATGACTTGTTCCAACTTTTCAACCATTAATTTGGTGGCGTCGGTGTCATTAGAAGCTATAAATGATCTCGAGATGCCATAATCGCCCTCCTAGTCTTCTCTCTGTTCTTCATGTTTCTCCAGTTCGGTCGACGTCAGTATCGGTGATTGCTATTTAACCTTTTTCTTTTTGTTCGGTTCCGTGTTCCTTGATGTCAAAACCGTGAGCACCGGGATTACCTCATTGACGGAAAAAATCTCCCTTGCATCCGGCTATTCTCCGTAGGCTGTTTTAACTCCCCCCAGTGTGGGAAATTTCAACGCCTAGTGTAAGGTCGAGGGTAGAGCCCTCATGTTGTGGACCCATGGCCTTCCTAATAGAGCATTGTACCTCATGTCCCCTTCAATCACGTAGAACTTCATTTCTTGGATTGTCCCGGCATTGTTTACTGGCAAGGTTATCTCTCTTTTCTTGGTCTCACACGCCATGTTAAATCTGCTCAATACCCCGACTGCCGATGCGATTTGGTCCTATAACCCCAATTGCTCTACGACCATTGATCTGATGATGTTGGCCGAGCTACCTGGATCAATCAACATATGTTTAACTCGTGATTATTGATAAGTACGGTTATTACCAGTGCATCGTTGTGAGGCTGTACGATGCCCTCGGCATCTTCGTCACTGAACAAAATGGCTCCCTCCGGAATATAATCCCGGGTGCATTTTTCCCTTGTGATAGATACTTTAGTGTGTTTTATCATTGGTACTTGGGGAACATCGACCCCTCCAATGATTGCGTTGATCACGTGCTGAGGCTTCTCTTATTCGACCTATTTGTTGGCGTCCCTATTCCTGAAGTGGTTTTTGGCTCGCTCACTCAGGAATTCTCGGAGGTGCCCATTGTTGAATAATCGGGCAACTTCTTCTCTCAAATGTCGGCAATCTTCGGTCATGTGACTATGAGTGTCGTGATACTTACACATCAAATTAGGATCTCTATGGGTAGGGTCAGACTGCAATGATCGGGGCCACTTGGTCTCTTTGATGCGCTTTATGGCTAACACGATGCTGGCAGCGTCCACGTTGAAGTTGTACTCCGATAATGTGCTTCCCTACTCCCGAGCGACCTGTCGAACCTATTTTTCCTCATCAGACCTCGGCCACTGGGTCCTCGATCGCTTATCTTCTCATTTCTTAGGGGTGACGCCCGGATCCATTTCCCCTTCGGTCTGCGTTGTATGGTTGATACCGATCTCGGACCGGTCTTGGCTCTTGATCAATGGCTCTCTTAGATCTATTATCGGCCCTGAGGGGGTAAACAGATCCAGAAGGGGGCCCGAGTTGGTCGTCCTCGACCCTGATCTTTGACTGGTACCTGTTGTGGACATCGACCCAGGTTACCGCCGGGTACTCCACCAAATTTTGTTTTAGCTATTGAGAGGCCAAGGAACTTCGGGGGTTGAGCCCCTGAGTGAATGCTTGAACGACTCAATTATTTGCAACCGGTGGTAGGTCCATCCGTTCCATTTGGAATCTTAACACGAACTCCCTGAGCATCTCGTTATTCATTTATTTGACCTTGAAGAGATATGACTTTCTGGTCTTGACCTTGATGGCCCCGACATGGGCCTTTACGAAAGCACCTGCAAGCATAGCAAACGAGTCAATGGAATTTGGGGGCAAGTTGTGATACCATATCATTTCTCCCTTGGACAAAGTCTCCCCAAACTTCTTCAGTAACACCAACTCAATCTCATCGTCTTCCAAATCGCTCCCCTTGATTGCGCATGTATAGGAGGTCACATGCTCATTTGGATTTGTGGTCCCATTATATTTGGGGATGTCGGGCATGCGAAACCTCTTTGGGATCGACTTTGGTGCTGCGCTGTAAGGCCCCATTAAAATTTCCTAATGATTTAAGATTTTAAAGTGCACCAACGGTATTTGGGAATAACGTGTTCGAGTATTAAAGGAGACCCATGGGATAGAACCATATTATTTTGAAATGAAAATATATGTTTAAGGTGTGTTGGAACATACTAAGGAGTTCTATGAATGACAAGAATTTATGTGGAACAAGTTGGATACATTAAGTGAAAAGGATGTCTCAATTCGAACAACATCCTATTTCAAACGTATGCTTCTACCAAAACATAAATACTTAGGATGTGATCTGCCTATCAAATTAAACCCTTTGAGTCTAGTTTCCCATGCTTCAAATCTTTTGTTATTTGGACATTCCTACAAGAAGTTATGACCAGATTACCAAAGGCTGGCGGAGGAGTCTACGGATGCGAAGCATCCAAGGCCGCGTCCGAAAGAAAGGCTGGCAGTGAAGTGCTGCCATAGCATCCAGGTCCGCATCCGAGCTTCAAAGAGGAGTGAAGTGGGCATGCGAAGCATCTAGGGCCGCATCCGAAACCCAGAATTATGGCCTTATAAATACAAAATCGGGGGAAGAGAGTATTTTGTGTATTGGGGGTTAGGGTTCTTGATGGTGAAGAGATGATTTTGAGCTCAAATCAAGTCCAATCAACTAAGGTAAGTTTTTAATGATGTTTTGGGTTTATTATTACTCAATATACATGAGTTCTAACATCATTCTTATATCCAAATAATAGATTTCATCATCAAATCCTCAAGAACACAAAAATCACTAAAGTTGTGATTTTTCAAGATTGATCTACTAAAGGTAATTCCACTGCTTCAAACTCGTTTATTATGAGTAGTTAGAAGTATTTGAAGCATTTATTACAAGTTTTAATGGTTGAAATATTGGATTATAAAACTCTAGTTCATGGCACGAATAGTACTTTTGAGAAAATAAGAGAGAAGATAGAATGGTAATCTTGGCGATGAAATTTATGAATACAATGAACCTATGGAATTTGTTACTAATATTGGTCTCATTGGATGTTGTTATTTTTTTTTATTGAAGTTGCTTAGTGTAGTGAATCGTTGTAGTATTATTAAGGGATGAATTTGAGGTATGTTGGCTAAACTCCTCTCCTAGAATTGAATCCCATGGTATTCATGTAATTTATATAAGTCCCGAATTGTTCGTTATGAAAGTGGCTATTCTGAATAAACTTATGTTGAAATATATATGTTCAATATGTATCCCAAAATGCTTTTATCATGTTATGTTATCAATTGAGAATATATTCAAAGTATGGGTTGTGCATTAATAATGTTGCGACTTCAAGTCAAGTTCAAACGAAGGCTATTATGCCAAATTTTGTGAAACATATCTATGTGCCTAAGACTCTCAATTGCTCATATGTGTACTACAAATCTTGAATTGAATTGTTGTTGTTGTTGATGATGATGATGATGTTTGAAAGTGAAAAAGTTGAGCATGAATTACTAAATACGACTGACGTGCCAAGAATGATTTTTTTTCTAATTGTTGCCACTAGTGCCAATAAAATGAAAATATGGGAAAGAAGTATGAAATGAGATGATTGGTATAAAAAGTTTGATGTCTCGAATGAGACGGCCTAGCCGATCGGGTCGTGATCGGACACCATGCCGCACACATGGTGGTGATTGTGCTGGAAATTATGATTTTGATTGATGTATCAAAATAAGATGGCCTAGCCGATTGGGTCGTGATCGGATTCCGTACTAAAAGTACGATGGTATTGGTATTATGAATATTGATATCGTGAATGGTGGCATACGGGTACTAAAGACCTCCCAACTTAAGATATGGAAATTTATTTGAACATTGTCTTGATCCTAATTTGAGGTTTGATGTTGTTTGAGACTTCCACTGATATTATGATTGTTCTTACTTGTATTATCAATTGTTCTATTGAGAGGGTGTTTTGTCACTCATAATAGTACTATTTCACATGTACTAACGTCCCTTTTTGCCGGGAGCTGCATCTTCAATGGATGCAGGTGGTTCTACAGCAGGAGACACTGATCAGTGATAGCGGTACACCCTCTTCCTAGCAGACTTGGTGAGCCCCACTTTATTTCGGGGTCATGTATATTTTGTTCATTGTATATTATGTTTAAGGTATAGCCGGGGCCTTGTTGCTGATATTATCATAATACTCTTCTGTATCTATTAGAGGCTTTGTAAACATAGTGTGGGTTGTATACTAGTTTTGGGAAAGTCAAACTAGTTATGTTGTGCTTGGATTGTTTGTTCCACTACAGACTTTGAAAAACGTGTGTGAAAGTTGAGACTTTAAAATGATGAAACTATTGAAAATGAATTGGTATTGTAGACATGATCACCGTATTGTCTAATTAACAAAAATATGTGTTCTCTTTATTCAAGGACGAGTTTGGGTAGAAGGAATCTAATAGGATTGCTCGGCCGGGTTTACTCGGTTGAGCGCCGGTCGCGCTTCCCGAGTTCAGAGCGTGACACGTGTATGGAGGGAAGGGCTTCTAGATAAATTTCTGGGAGTCCAGCCCCTTTAATATCGGGGGTGCTCCCGGGATCTGATCGACCCTGAAATTGTATGTTTCCACCTTCTTGTCATTAGCCTCAATCTTTTTCTCACCCGAATCCACCTGTTTAGGCAACGCTTCGAACATTTTCATTACCTCAAGATTTACCCCGGGCTCGGCTTCACCCGGTCTCTCGATAATTTGTTCGTCTCTTCGGGTGCTTTCCCGGGATTGTTCGGGCTCGACCCTGTTGGAGGGCGTGACTTTGATTCTGCAGTTGTGTTATTGCCGCTTGTTGAGCCTGCAGCATTTTGAAAATCAGTCGTAGGTTCACCCCATCACCTTCACCTTCGGGTGCTTCTCGAACTGTTGGTCGGGGTCTCCCGCGAACACTATTTTTGGGATCAGTTGGCAATTTGATATTAATGGCCACTTGCGAGTTATCATTGATCGAATCGGCAGTGATGGCCAGACTCAGCGTCTACATTCAAGTGAGCAGATTGAGAGTTTGACATTTTTGGGCTGGCCTAAAATTAAGATTTCAAAGAGCAGGCGTAAAATAGGGTGTGTTATGGAGATCGTATCAAATCACCACTATTATCCTTTGCCCCACGGTGGGCGCCAAACTATTTACCCTAAAATTAGATAATAATTAAATTTGTACGCGATTTAAATGATGCGTGATTTAATTCAACACGATTAATTAAGAATAATATATAAATGAATTAAAGACGAAATAAACTATTAAAGCAATCGCAATGATATGATTAAGCCTGATCTTAGATTGAATAGCAACCTCGTCCTCGGTTCGAACCTAGTCGTGAATGAAGAACAACTTCCCCTTTATATAGTACAAGTGAGCAAAGTTCTTAACAGTAGCTAGAAGATAAAAATAAATTTTTATTGCCTTGAATTGCGTGTTACCATATGTTAGATTAAAGAAAAACTTTTCATTTATATATTAGGAGAGTTTCAGTCCTAGTACAAGTCTAAAAAAATGTAAAAATCTTCTTTTGCCGGTAATTATTGATCCATAATCGACATCGAGCGAGATTCGCACCGTGATATCCGATTGAGGGTAAGTTTGTGGGCCCCTATTAGTCGTGCATAACCGTCCACCGCGTTTTCCGAGGTCTAGAAGTCATACTCGATCCAGGGTGCATCGCTTTACCGCGTCTGATGTTGGATATATCGTTCATCATTTCCGAGTCTCGACGTGTCTCTGGCCCCATTTACAATCTCGCGGATCTGTGTTCCCTCCTTTGTTCTTTCATCGGGAAATCGGGATAGACATTGCCCCCGATTTTATCCATACACATTAATAATTGTGAAAAATGATGAATAGTTATGGAGTTTAAAGAAGGATGCCGGGTCCTCTAATGTGCTAAATGATTACTTGACCAATAATTAGTCTCGTCCTAATTAAGGACTAACTGGTCTAAGTTATAAAACCATCATGATGATTATTAAAAGAAATGGTTGATGAATGATCGATTTTATATGAATCATTCCATTAAATATAAATAATAATTTTAAAGTAATGACCAACCGGTTGATCCTTAGATTTCTGATTAATACAACTGATTTATTTGAAAAGTGCTTAACTCGGATGATTAAAAAATTCAAACAGAAAATGCTCTCAAATTTTACTTTTCATTCTCGTGGATCAAGGTTCAATTCTAACTTGATCCTTAGATTTCTAACCACCTCTTTATCTTGGGCACCTCACCCTCATAATTATCATAAACAAAAGAGGAATCATTATCAATGTAAAAATTTCACGGGTCACCTCATTTAATCTATACCCACTTTTTAAAAAAATTTAATTTGTACTCGCTTTTTAAACAACTTCAGGCATCTTTCTCCTCCTCCTTCTCCTCCTTCGTTTTCTTCTTCTCCTTCTTCTTCTTCTTCTTCTTCTTCTTCTTCGGGTGACAATAATTTTATATGATGGTTATGAACATATTTTAATGTAGTTTATGATGTCTTACAATAGTGAGCTGTTATGATGCTTTATTTTTTGCTATTGCTTAGGGTTTCTTCTTCTTCTTTTTCTTAATTGCAAAATGTGTTCATTAGATTTATTGTTGTTTTGACAAATTGATGATTGGGGTTTGTTCCTGATGATATTTGGAGGTTATGTTTCAAATTTGAGCTCATTTGGAGTAGATTTAAGTATTAAATTGTAAATTGGATTGTTATAATTCGAAGAACAAATTTCTGTTTCTAGGCAATTTGCACTTCAGGCATATTTGGCCTTAAGTGCATAAAAACGTTGGTCGCACTTCAGACCTTTTGGCCTTAAGTGCATCTGAAGTGTAAATTTTCACTTCAGACTTATTGGCCTTTAGTGCATCTGAAGTGCAATTTTTCACTTCAGACTTATTAGTCATTGGTTGCACTTCAGAGCTGAAGTTTGTGTGCAGACTTAGAACTCCAGCTCTAAGAATGCTGAAGTTCAGAAAATATAAACAAAAACTCCAGCTCCTAGAATGCTGAAATTCAGCAAATACAAAATAAACTTCAGCCCTAGAATGCTGAAGTTCAGCAATTACAAAACAAACTTCAACTCCTAGAATGCTGAAGTTCAGCAATTACAAAACAAAAATTTTAGCCAAAACATATTGTAGTTTTATTGATTAAAATGATTAAAATGTATAAACTATTTAAAATTTAAAAAAAGATATTATAATATATATAAGTAATTATTAAATTTTGTATATAATTTATTGGTTTGGTTCGATTTCTTTTTTGGTTTTTTTATAATGGAACTAAAACCAAACCAAATGTTAACGATTTCTAAAATTTAAAACAAAAACTAATCTAAATCAAAAACTAAGTCTGTTTACTTAATCGGTTTGATTTGGATCGGTTTTTCGTGAAACTGTGAACAGCCCTAAAATTAAGAAGTACTACTAACAAAAGAAAATTGGATGGTATGAGTAATTATTACTAAAAATTCAAGATGTCAAAGGTCAATCTACATTCCCACACACAGCTTCGTCCTACGTGGAATTAAGTCATTGGTTAAAGAAACAAGCAACTCAATAATTAGCTGCTACTATCAACGTGGGATCTATATTCTGCGTGTAGCTCCCATTACCTGGCAAATTAGCGGTCGGCCCTTCACCGTTAGATTCCCTAATCGAACGGTGGACATGCCCTGCCAACGTCATCTTACATCAATGAAAAAGGTAACAGGCTGTGACTCACAGCTACCTTCCTTAACTGAACACAACATTCTACTTCTATTTTAAAATAATTTTAAAAACTGGACGATCTTTGGCAGCACAGAAGTATTTTTCAGTGTGTTAAATTCTCAATCCTTTTTATTGATACTTTAAAGTTTTTGGTGAACCTAGGGTTTCGAGGTTCCTTCAGTTTTTTCTTTCAATGGCTTCTATCTCTCATAGAGGCGGTGATTTCTACGGTGCTGCTTCCCACAGATCCAGGTATCTATGAAAAACGGAAAAAAAAATTATCGTCTTCTTAAATTATAATTTGTTATGGTCTAATTGCTTGCACAATTTGAATTGTGATAGAGAAGTGTTATGTAACAAAAAATTACCAAAAGTATAACCTAATTAGGAGAAAATTAACAGAAATACACTTTTTTGCATTTTTTGGGTTAATTTTTGAGAAATTGAGTTGTTTTCTTTTGTTGTTTGATTGATCAGAGATGGATTGAGTACGAGGCAAGTAGGTGGTTCAGATGAGATACAGGTGCGGATTGATCCGATGCACGGAGACCTAGATAACGAGATTACAGGTCTTCGCAAGCAAGTGAAACAGCTTAGAAATGTATGTTTACCTATCACCTTGTCTGTGGCTCTATATTTTAGTATCTTGTATTTTTTGTTGGAGGATATTTTTTTTGCATAACCGGTGGCGTCTTTAATATGTATGTACATGTCAAATTTGGTGATGTGTTATGTCATGGATCCATTTTAAATAAGGTGATGTGTTGTGTTGGGACACTAATAACAATATTTCTTAGAAAACATTGTGAAACTTGTTAGGCATAGAGGTTGAAGATCGTTGAAGTCTCTTCCATGAACAAACGAAAGTGTAATGACAATACAGCATTCAGGATTCAACTAAACCACACAATGTTGCATTCAGGAATGTTGCTCTCTATCCTTTAATTTAGGATTTTACCTTAGATTTGGGAACGGAAATGTATATTTTACTTTTACCATTAATTTTTCGTATCGTACTGGATTGTTAAAGTTGTTAATCAACCCAAGATTGTCGCTTAGTGGTCAATGAAGTGAGTTCAAACCTTGGAGCTAGGGTTCTAGTCCCCGCAGAGACACAAAAATACTAAGTTATTTATTTCCGTATGCCTAAGCCTTGGCAAGTAGAGTTACCCGATACTTGTGCCAATTGGAGGTAGCAGGTACTCGGTGAAATGGCTGAGGTGTGCACAAGTTGGCCCACACACTCTATTATGAGAAAGATGTTAATTCACTCTTTGGAGTAATCTTAAGCCTAAATCCCTTCTTTTCTGGTCTAAATCAACTTGGCCCAAAAAATATTGATTTCTGAATTTGCGCTCAACATTGAGGTTATATCTTTTACTTCTGCTGATGTAATACGACTTCCCATTTTTCATAGTCGACTGCCAAGTTGGCCCACACACTCTGTTATGAGAAAGATGTTAATTCACTCTTTGGAGTAATCTTAAGCCTAAATCCCTTCTTTTCTGGTCTAAATCAACTTGGCCCAAAAAATATTGATTTCTGAATTTGCGCTCAACATTGAGGTTATATCTTTTACTTCTGCTGATGTAATACGACTTCCCATTTTTCATAGTCGACTGCCAATGTAGTCTTCTTGATCTCCCGGCTATCTGGTGAGTACATTGATGCCTGGACACACGCTAATACCGAAAAGCTGCAAATGGCACCAAAAGACATGGCTAGTGTGATGCTTCTCTGTCTCCAGTTTAAGTTGGATTCGATGTGTGCCTAACTGTTGCTGTCCCGATAAGGTATTAGGAACGATCACTTCTTGACTTGATCTTATTTGAAGAAGGTAAGAAAATTAACCATCTGATTGTCACTTGCATATTTCGGCAGTAGAACAAAGACATCATCTCTCTACCTCCCACTGTCCCCTTTTCTTGTATCTAGCACTGGCACTGATTGTTGACCTCCACATGCAGATGTGTTAATAATTGCAATGTCTTAGATTGAATTTTCAAGCAGCACTAAAGTTTTGTATTTCTAGTTGAACATTTCTTTGGGTGTAAGTCCTGTTGTAGGAGTCCCGGAATATCTTTATACTATATGTTCCTTATAGGTCATCTTTTCCAATGACTCATTTGTTGGCCTTACTTGTTTCATCTTTGTCAGGGTTTCAGATTTTTATTCCTACTTACCCTTTGCTAGTACTTATAAATATTTCATGTTGCAGGTAGCCCAAGAAATTAAGTCTGAAGCAAAATATCAGAATGATTTTATTAACCAACTGGTATGCCATGAACTTTTTCTCCTTTTCTTCCAAGTATATTTGATATTCTGTAAGTCCTTTTTAGTCACTTTTCCATATATTTATATACCTTAACAATCAAGTTTTTGTATATTGGAGCTTGTTTGGTATTTATGTTCGTAACACTGGATAACAATCTAACACTCTCTCTCCCTCTATAGTTGCTGGGAATTGTAATTGTTATTACTGTAAATATTTTGGGAATGACAGTGTACTCGTAGCCTTTGTTTGTCTTACCTACTGCCATGCCAACCTGCCTGAATGTCTTTGTCTCTCTATGCTTTTCTTATAGGTCTTCTAGTGATTTGAAAGATACATCCTTGTTAGATCTAATAATAAGCCCAAACTTGATTCCATTTTTCTCTTTTTTCTTTGTTCTTAAGGGTACTTTGTGCGGGGATATGTTGGACTATACACTGCATATTTTCAACTGATTGTAAATTTGAATGGTGTATTTCTAATAGTTATCCCATTCAGCAAATTGCTGCAATAGATTGCTTCAGGCCGTTAGAAGTAGTAAACTTTCCTAGAGTTAGTGTGGTATTGTTTATAAATGTGTTGGTTGGTCGGTCTATCTGAGATTCTCATGATTATGGAATCATTCTTGTAAGTTATATAACTTCCCTATTTCCTTCAAAGCTCACACTTTTCCCATTATAACAGCAAATGACATTGATCAAAGCTCAAGCAGGGGTGAAGAACAATATGAGACGGTTGAACAGGAGTATCATCCAGGAAGGATCAAACCATGTGATGCATGTTATTCTTTTTGCACTATTTTGCTTTTTTGTGATATATTTGCTGTCCAAGTTTTCACGGAGATAAGGGCGATCTTCTGCGCTGTTTTGCTGTTTTTGGTGCAAGTCTTGATGAAGATGAGAGATACACATCTATTCAAGGCATCATACAAATTGCAATGGTTAATTTTTTGTGATTGGGGACAGCAAGGGTGCAACTGTAGAAACTCCACATATTAGTCTTGTGTAAAGTTTTCTAATCTTTAGAAGCACTGAGGATTGTTATTAGTTTCTGGTTCTCTTTTCACTTTTGTTTTTCTTTTTAATACTTCCTATATGACAAATGACAATGATCATTATGTGCTTATCCTAGGAAAAAATTGATTATTGCCGATGGAAGATGCTCTATACTTCATTTGTTTAAACAGCAGAGCCTGTTTTGGAGAAAATGATGTTCGGCAAACAGTGTATATATTTGATTTTAACTCTTACAAAGTCCACCCTTAATTACAATATTCAATGATTTAATAGAAGGCTAGCATACACATGCTTTTGAATCATTCTGTTGCTTTTTTGCTTGATCAGCAGAGGCTTGCTCCACCTTGCTTAACCTAACTTGATCAATGACTCTTCTAGCCCATTCAATGACTCTTCTAGCCCATTCAATGACTCTTCTTTCGTTGTGTCCAACCATCCCATCTTTATGATAACTTTATGGGCATCATTATCAACCTACGTTCCACTCTAGCAGTCCACATCACAAAAAAGGGAAAAAAATATCATCTTGCAGAAAAAATCTAACGTGCAGCAGCATTAACTTTTTAGTAATAACAGATATGGTAAAAGTAGATAGATTATTTAATATAAGCTTAATACATAATTTACGGACTAAAGGGATGAGCGTAAGATGTCATGCCATGAAATAGGAAATACGTCTTATGTAAAGATAACTCAATGCACCTCAACATTGTCGACACCTATCGCAGAGCAAATTTCTTTCCCATATGTAACACAAGTTAGTTGTACTCAAGTACCTGTTTTCAAGAGAATAGATTTGAACACTGGAATAGCCACTGCACAGGCATTAAGTAGGAAAACATGTGCGAGCTACTATGCAGCAAAATTTACTAGTAACATCCCTAGTAATACAACATAGTTCTGCATCGGAGAACAGAGAATATACATAGTAGGTGCGATATAGAATGTACAATAGAGAAGAAAAGTTCCAACTCAGTTATCCTGTTTCTTGTCAGCCACATCAAAACCTTCCGCAGAATGGTACATGGACAGGAAAAATGCACTTTGATTCTTCTGCAGGAATCTGCAAGGAAGGAAGATTAGTTATTGGCGGGAATGTAACTACATTCAAAATGAGCAACAAACTTCCATTATCAGAAGGCAATTGCAAAATAATAGTTCTTAGTTTAGGAAAGAATTAGACTTGTACTACTGGCTATGGAGTAAGGAGATTTCTGCACAAGATAACATAATAATCATGGTAATCCATTTGATAGCAAGAATAAAGTTACCGAGGGGAGTTTCAGCTAAAGATTGATCTTCCTTCTTTTAAGGGGCATCTACATACTAAGGAGTTTCTTGATTGGATTGATAGAGTTGATAGAATCTTCAATTACATTGAAATCCCGGAGGATAAGAAGGTACAACTGAAAGCCTATAAATTAGAAGGGGAACATTGAATGGTAGGAACAAGGACAAAATATGATGCATAGCCAAGAGAATCATCCTGTTCACCATTGGTCAAAAGATGAAAATGGTATGATTTCTTCTGCTCAGCTATGACCACTATTTGTTGTAGCAGTACCAAAGTAGGAACTATGATTGTGCGTCTGGACTCTGGTAGGGATAGAATCGAAAGTCACTCACAAATTGCCCATCAATCACACTAATTCCTCAATCCTAAATAACAAGTTCTTAAATAACCAACCGGGAAGCTGAACTGAATATTTAGGAGGACATGGAAGATGATTAATCATTTTTTTAATATATAAATGGAAGATGATCAATACTATGAATCTGTGATATCATGGGTTATTCAATGGGGATTCTAAGTATGAATATTAATCCGCCCATATTGATGCCTTGCCTGCTGATGGTAGCCTTGAAGATGAGAAATCGGTATTTAAGGTCTTAATTTACAACCTAATGATTTCAATTAATATGCCTCTACCTTCTTTTTACCGAAAGGGGCTATATGTGTCCCTGTACTATCAAATATTAGTTATATGTACGGTCCATTATACTATTCGACACTATCTACCCCTAGCGTTACCCATTTAAACATATCTACCCCTCCATCTAACGGACCCATTCTTGGTGGACACGTGGCAGCATTTTAAACACCCTAACCCATTTTCTCACTAATACCCAAACCCACCCGAAAAGACCCGAACCGATTTAACACCCCATTACCCGAAACTCGTTTCTAACTCTTTTTTCTCTCAATGGCGGCCTCTTCCTCCACCTGACTATCGATCACTTCAGGATCTCTCTCCTCAGCTGCCTTCTCATCATCTTCTCCTCTTTCCTTGTCTTCATCAACAATATTCTCTTCTTGATCAACCTCTACATCAAACTTTTCTTGATCGTGATCATCGACCTCGTCTTCTCCCTCTTCTTTGTGTTCATCATTCTTCTCTTTAGTCTTGCTCTCCTCTTCTAGATCCTCTTCCTCAGATTTATTCCCTTTTTCATCTACCACTGATTCCTCTTCTGGTTCCTCTCTATGCTTCTCATTAACTGTATCCAATCCCTCAATTACACTAATTCCTCAATCCTAAATAACAAGATCTTAAATAACCTCCCGGGAAGCTGAATTGAATATTTAGAACATGGAAAATGATTAAACATTTTTTTTTTGTATAAATGGAAGATGATCAATACTATGAATCTATGATATCATGAGTTAATTTAATGTGGGTTCTAAGTATGATGATTGATCCTCCCATATTGATGTCTTGCCTGCTGATGATGGCCTTGAAGATGAGAAATTGGTATTTAAAGTCTTAATTTACAAACTAATGATTTCAATTAATAAGCCTCTACCTTCTTTTTGTGAAGAGGTGGCTTTTATTTGGAAGAATTTCTTAGCAAAGAGATCTAACACGGATATGACAATTCTACTAAGAATAGCAACTCAAATGTCCACTTTTGCCATTTGTCTTGAGTTATGTTCAAATCAACTATCCTTGGAACTCCATGAATATAAAGAAGCATCGAGAAAATTACATGGATTCACAATTAATCACAGAAAGCCAAACTAAGGACAAAATTTTATTTTTTCAACCCGAAGAGACTAGACGAGACAGCAAAGGGGGCAAAACAATTTATTATAGTAATGTTTAATTATAATTCATTCTATTAATTCTAAGGTAATACAACTGTAGTTTCCAAGTTATTAGATGGAGTACTCTTTTCTTTTCTTTCCCTTCATAAGTTTTTTATTGACAAGATTAAGTACTTAGTTTAGGTTTAAGGTTGCCATTATATATTCTCCTACGCTCATTATTTTAGGTGGACATACACACTTCTCAAATTCTTTGCAAGTATTCCAACGGGATAAAATCAAGTTAAGAAAATCTGTGTCACCACGTCAGAAACATAAGATATCTAAACCTGAGAAAGTCTTGTAACTTCTGCCTTAACTCTGTTAATGTTTCATCTTCAATACTTGCGTAGAACAGAATCTCTGGCAACTTAACTGCAGATAACAAGAGAAGTGGCTGTTAAGGGTATGTAACGATGTTGGATGTGAAAGTCAAGTTTAAACAAACATTAACTTCACAATCATAAAGTGACATTGAAAGCTCAGAAAAACCATTCACAAGCATCTGTATCACTCACTTAACACATATAATATAATAAGGCTGCAAAAGCTTTTACTACTCTGCGCCTCAGCAACACTGAATTTTGATGCAAAAAGTCTAAAAAAAATTATTTTACACCTTGACATAGGATTTAGTCTTCATTACTTATGGCTTCAGTATAGCCAAATAATTAATCTACAAATATTCATGGCTACTTCATGTAATTTACTACACAAGGTATTAGATTAAAGCAGAAGGTTTCCTTGACCTCAGAAACTGGATGATTGTTGTATAGCCAGATGGAACAAAGTCAGCAAACACAAAATTTTAGCTCATTCCACACCCACAAATGAGGACTTTGAAGTCAACGAATATAGGTAGCTAAGTTTCAAACATAAACACGAAGCTAAACTGTCACATGAAACATCAACTGCTTGAGAATTTGATAAAAATGCACATACCAAAAAGCCGTAATAAATGCTCAGCTCCATATATAGAGGAAGGAGCGGCATCATCTCTAATTGATTCTTGGTATTGTTCCCGCTCGTTCTTGTAAAGGAGCATAGCAGGCAGTGCTTTGTCGAAGTAGCATTGCAAACCACTAAGAATCTCTCCAACAGAATCAGATATCCTTCACCCAAGATCAATTAAGGTAAATTCAATTTACTAGTTATTAAGCTTGTAATAGTGATGAACAGAACCATTGTTACTCAATAGATCAATATATTAAAACTCCATAAGAATTATCAGATTCTTGCATCTTCAGAAGATAAATGAAAGATATGAAGCTGATAACGCAAGGTATATCTGCAATATATTCCTAAGAGTTCGGTATCAACAAAAATCAACTAGGGATAAGTTTGCAGTCCAACTCACAGATCGACTAAGAAGATTCTTTGCAACAGCGAAAGCATTTTTATTGATAACAATCAAGTTAAAAGAACAATACATAAAACAGTGGCCCTTTTTCTACTATTATTATCAACAGGATAGAGATTCTAAAAGGGTAAAATATAATGAAATTAAAGGAAATAGCATAGACAACATATCAATTAGTTAGAGAAACATTCAAGTTGACGTAAATGATAGAGAGCTTACACTCCATCCTTTTTCAGCCGATAGTCATGATACTTCTTTAGTATTTCATCTACATTTGGAGAACGTGGAAGTTTGACGAGCTGCAAAATTATATTCCCTCAACTCAATCAACTTAAGAGGATAGAGACATGTTAATTGTCCCCCCCACCGCACCCCACAAAAAAAGGAAGAACCAGACACATCAGATTCACAAAATTTGAACAGAAAAGAAAGCACTGTATATGTTATTCACGAAGTGAAGTCAAGTAGGTTAATAGCATCTTCTTTTAGGTTTCAGTAATATTTGTTTTTAGAATAAGACATCCTTTTCACCAGAATGAGAGTTCTGAGAAGGATCAAATAGGATATTTCTCCTTCTCCTGGTCATGTCAACTAAGTTAAATATCTAACTATTTCAGTATAAACTTAGATGAAGTGCTCAGATTTATGTTGCAGTCCTACAAAAACTCTTTTGATAACGTCAATTACACGTCAACTATCTCATTCAGCCCCAACTTGCAAGAATAAAAGAGGTGACAATGGAAATAAATGCTAGCAGTGCAGTCATATCAAAAACATTGTTATTCACATTTATATGTATAATTAATCCTTTAGCCACAGCGTATCAGTTGAATCACAATGAAGTTGGGAAAAGTTTGTTTAATGACCATCTGCCACTTTCATTCCACAAGACATGACCTACTTTGACTAACATACACTGTGACTAAGATGTTTGAATAAGTCATTACACACTTTGAAATAGGGAGATGTTCAGAATTTTAATTATATGAAAGTAGAGTTCTAACTAAAGAGGTTTCACGTCAATTCTGAAGTAACAAAGTAGAATCAATCTATTACTTGTATTGTTGGAGAGAGAAAAACGATCATCAAATTAGCTTGAATCATTGGAGGGAGAATTAAATTTAGCATTTATTGAAAGAGATCAGGTGTTTTGCATGAACAAAAAGAAAGTAACTCAAAGTCGCAAAGTATTTTGGAGATAAGAGGGTGTAATCACTAATCCCTCTTTGTTCATGGACAGTGATTCAACATTCATTTTCACATCAAGCAATTCATTGGAGATTAAGAAAGCGATGTACACCTTCGTCTAGATTATGAATTGACTCAAGGCCCACAACAAAGGAAAATTACATATGAGTTTAATAAACAGCAGTTCATAGAGTAAACCCCAAATGCTCGATGTTCTAACTTAAAAAAAGAAGGAAAGAAAGAACTCCCAGTCTACACCAAACTAATTACAAGTACAAAGAAACAAAAGAGAGTAGGATTGAGAATATGGAGATATTTCAAGGAAAAGTAATCAAGCAAACATGGCATAGCAAATATCCTGTCAACAAATTTAGGAGACAGCTAAGAAGTTGGAGCATTTAGCATGTCTTTACCTTGCCCAAGTGGTTGACAAATTCACAATCATCAATCAGCTGTTTCTTTAATTGTGGTGGTATTTGGATATTGACAAGCTTTTCTGGAGGAGGAGCATACTTGTCCTGGAAAACAACAAGATTATAATCTAAATGAACATCTAAATTGATAAAGAAAATACAACAAAGAGACCTATCGGGATAAAGGAAACCAAAGCTAAACAAACTCTTGCTTTTATAAAATGAAACAAGAATTACTTGCAAACCAGCATTATACAACCAAGTGTCGTTGACCAAGGAAATTTTGATAGCACGGAAGTAATGGGGATCAAGAAAAACGAGGCCTTCCTTCAAGAGATTACTCAATCCATAATCATTTAAAGATGACCTTTGAGAATTTATCAATACATGAAGTAACTAATTAGCTTCTAAACCATGTAATCTTTATCATTAGCTACCCATCTCCGCAAAGTTGCATCATTTCATTTGAGATCAACAACAAAACAATGCTTTTTAAAAATATTTAATTGCATTCAAATTTTTAATATAGATCTTCATCCAATGATATCAACTATGGCCAATTGGAGCCACAGACACCGAATAACCTTAACTTACTGGGTCCTAGTGTAGCAATCAATGCGAATGTGCTGCTCCCAAACAGCATTAAGTGTGACTAAAATATCAGATGTGACATCCTTTTCAATATGTAAGTTTAACTTTCATTTTTTTAATCAGATACAAACAAGTAAGAGTATAACTTCTAAGTCGATTATTAAGAAGTGTTAAAAGACTAGACAAGATAAATGAACATTTTTTCACAGAAAAAGTATAGTTAAAAAGGACTCTCGCTTCATTATTGCAACCTTCATTTGTGTTAGGCAATAGAATGTCAGTACTACAGTGGAAAAGAAACCTGAATAGAGATACAGAAAGAAAAATAAGCATCTGATCCTTAGAACAGAAAAGGCAAACTAGACCAGAAATGTACCTTCTGCGGAACATCACTCTTTCGCTTTCTGCCTCTTCCCCCTGTAATCAATCGAAAACTGAATGCATTCAAGTAATTCTAAAGTTCATTCCCGTGTTAAGAAGGAAATAGATAACCATTTAAGAAGCATGGGGAAAAATAAGATAACAGCAGAAAAAAGCATGTATTCCTGGAAAATCCCATCAAGCACATCATAATAGGGAATATTTCAAACCACAGGTGGTTAAACATGTGCAAATGAATTAACACCTGGAGAATGAAAAGAATGCTTTTGTCAACCTAAAGAATCTATTTTTCTTCAAAACCCAACAGGTGGGCTCTTCTAATCGCACAAAAAATGAAGTAACTTAACATGTCCGCCACGAAAAGAGGAGGGGAGGGGTAGAAAAGAATCACCCTATAGCTAATTCAGTAGAGTACTAGTGATCTAACCTGTATAGCCTTTTGTTTTCATTTGTGATCCACGTCCACCCTTTGAACTCTTATCTGTATCCTGTTTTTTCTTAAGCTCCTGCTGCTTCTGAATATTCTCTTCTGTGAGTTTCATCAGTCGATCTATGCCCACCCATTCATCCCAGCTGTTAAAAAGTGAAAGAGAAATAAAGATATATGTGTTCCTTGAGAAATGCATAGAAAGTAAATCAAATAAACCAATCTATGGGTGACCAAGTAATAAACCAAGATTTCTACTTGCAGTCACCAATACCAAACCAATAATCAGACAGCATTGACCTAGAATACAGGCTAGAAGCATACAAAAAATTCTGATTTCAGTAAACTTATTTAAGAAAGGAGGGAACATTAGAAGCAGGTCAACAGTTTATAAAGAATGAACCTGAGTCAGTTGAATGGAAGGTGAACTAGAATGAGGGGAGGTTTTAGACTACGCAATTGACTTTAAAGAACCATATGTTATGGAACTTATCAGATAATCAAATGCACGTCAATTTGAAAATTCGCCGCCAGCAAGAATTTTATTTAGAACAAATTAAACTTCTGCTTGAGGAAAAACTTGACAATGATGTACTCACTTTTTGTTCCAACCCTGAAAAAGGAAAAAGAAGCATGGTTATAGCACATATCTAACAATCACCTTCTTTCACTCCCATGCAACGCATTCATATCCATGAGGAAGTACTCTCTACCAACTAAACAGAAGATGGATGACAACAATGTTTTACTGTAAAATAAATGGAGCTTTTAAAAAGTTATAGAGTTAGGGAAACTGATACTTACAAGATAATGAACAAAATATCTCCACTCCCTCATTTGAAACTCAGCTTTTTGAATCTTCCCACCCAAAAAAAGAAAAATTAAAATGCAGTAGATGAGTACAAAATTCATGGTTAAAATGGCATTAACCATAAGATCAACTAATCTAACTGGTAAAACAAATTATTATAGACTGGAATTTAAACCACGAAGAAACAAAAATCATCTGGAAAGGTTAAATTTTGATACCAGCAATGTGGTTCATGAACCAAACCCCTTCTCAGTCCACGTGATCAACGACTTATCCTATAAATAAATAAGTGTCTACTTCACAAGTATATTTTATTTTCTCACCAATTTTCTCTTTGCTACAATATAATTTATGGTGTCATTTGATCTAAAGAGTTGTATGATATTAGGCAATTTTCTTCAAGGGACGAGTCCATAGGGTACAAAAGAGTCAAAATTGATTCTGAAATAAATGATTCAAGATGCAGATGACAAGAGGTTGTTGACGTAGCAGATTGATGCAAAACTGGATTCAGCAATTTTTAAAATATCAAATTACCTTTCCAACACATCCACAAAATGAGTGTTGCAGAGATGTGGATGTCAAGATGGCGTGCTGCCATACAAGGCTAGACAAACACATTTGTGATTTAAGGTTCAAGTAGCACACATCAAGGATAAAATGAGACGAGGTCGCTTGAGATTTGTTCGGTCATGTCCTACGTCGACCGCCAGATGCACCGGTCTTAGTGGAGGTGTTATAACGGGGGGGACGAGATAGCCCTAAAATCACCCGGAAAAAAGTTGTTTCGAAGGACCTACAATCTCTTGGGATCCAATAGAATAAAAAGATCTATATGAGCAATACCTAGTAGTTGAGAATATGTTCTAATCATGTTATCACTTTTACCTTACATCCTATGCTTTCTAGAGATTTTGAACTCTAAGGGGTTGTTTGGTTGGGAAACAAGTTGTCCCGTGATTAATTATCCCAGAATTAGTAATCCACCCTTCCATGGGGATAAAAAAAATACTATGATCCCATGGGATTAGTTATACCACGATTTTATCCCAACCAAACGTAGGATAAACTCATCTCAAATTTAATCCCAGGATTAATTATCCCTTATCTCTCGTACCAAACGAGCCCTAAGGGTCTATTGGTATATCTTCCTTAATCATATCCCATGTGATCTTCTATCTCTCTCTTGTAACCTTATATTTATATCTTATAATCTTATACCTTATAAAGCCTTCTCACAATCCCACTCAATCAAATTTCTTATTTAAATCATTAGTTGAAAAAAAGAAGGGGAGTCTTGGCGTGACCGGTAAAATTGATGCCATGTGACTAGGAGGTCACGGGTTCGAGCAGTGAAAATGTAGGGTAAGACTGCGTACAATAAATACTTGTGGTACGGCCCTTCTCCGACCTCGTGCACAGCGGGAGCTTAGTGCACCGGGCTGCCCTCTTTAGTTGAAAAAATAACAATCTACCCTTAGATAGGAACAAAATTAAAAACATACAAGTCAAAACAAAATCCATGTTTATTTTATTTTTACCCAAATGCAAAAATTGCTCAAAGTAAGAAAAGGTAGGAGGAGTGTGTACCTTAGCTTCATAAAGTTGTTGGCTATGAAAGGCGAGTACTTTTTCACCTTCTTGAAAACGACTGGAGTCAACCACGTCAATGTCAGTATCATGAGTGGTGCCACCAACTTCATCAGAGATGGTTGTGGAATTGTCCGATACCCCAGCATTTGAGCTCCCCATTTTCTTTGATTTTCTGTAGAATAATAGTGCCAATGAATCAAAAGGGTTTATTGTAAATAAGAAGCTCAACCGATCAATTTGTATAAAGAGTTGAGGTTCTTACCCGCTTCTTTTAGTTGTGGGTTATCAGAAATCTAGAAAGGGCGGGAGGGAGGGAAGGGAAGGAGGGAGAGGAAGTTTACGGGTCGGGTCGGGTAGCGGAGGAGATGATGATATGATGTGGCGGCACTCTGATAACTGATACCTGAAATCCCTTGTAACGTGTAGCTGGCCAATTACTGTAGGAGGAGGTCATTTTGTTTGAGTGTAAAATTCCTTTTAAGAAATTTAGGAAGGGAAAGGGAGCAAAGGTAAAAGTAGTGTGGTAAATTTGAACATTGCATGCCCCTAACTCCAAAGTGTAATCTAGGATTTAAACTCTATTGGTTCAATTTTTAAGATTTTTAGCATTGAACTTGTTATATTTTTAAAGTTATAGATTTATATATACTTATTTTTTGTAATTTTCATGAACTTTTGCACATAACTTGTTGTTCCGCGTCGAAAATTATAGATTCAATTGAACCCGTCACTACACCACATCCGCTCCTCCCTAACCTAATTGATGAATATAAAGTTAATTTTTTTTTAGTTTCGCGTTTTTGGTTGGATGGAGATATTTGGTTTTGAGTATCGGTAAATATTTATTCATTTTCCGAATTTATACTAAATCATACTAATTTATTATTGTTAAATTATAATTAAGGTAAGAATGTGTATTAATTTACTTTATGACTAATAAAAGTTTATCGCCGGAAAATATGTAAAATGTGTTAATTGGATATGTGTAAGTATTGTGTGTTTTACCTTTGATTTTCGAATTGTAAATTAAAATCAACTTTTTCTTCAAGAAAAATATAAGTAATTTTTGCTTGTATTGATAGTAAATATATTACGTATTTATATATACCCATATATAAACTTTTGGTCAAATATCTAGGCGGCCCCTTAAAGTTGGCTCCAGTTTTCATTTTGACACTTCAATCAAGCTCAATAAAAGTGTACCAACCAAATACCTATTGAACACTTCAACTTTAATAAAAGTGTACCGATTAAACACAAATTTAATAATTCTACATTGTGTTTGGAGCGCGAACATCACTTGCTATCTACTTGGCAAACGAGACCAATGAGAAGATGACATGTCAGCAAGACAAAAAAATCAAATTTGAAGAGAGAAAAAAAGAAAGAAAAAGGCCATCCACAACCCCTTCGCTGCACCCCCATACCTACCATCGTCCCCAACTTCTCACCTGCCATCGTCCCCAATTCCTCACCAGCCTAATTCCCTAGCTGATCGTTGAACCCCTTCTTCGTTTTCTCCAAATAACAAGTAGAACCACACACAATCACCAATCTGAGCAAACAACAACCAATTGAAATAAAGATATTCGTAAATTCGAACATAAATCAGTGATTAAATTCAAAAAAAATAGGTACGAATTCAAGGAAGTCAAGTCGTCTTTCTCGTAATGAAGGCTCCGAAAAATTTGAACCAAAACCCAATTCGAACCACCTTAAAATGCACTCAAAAATTAGATTCAGATTTTTAAAAATATTTTTAACAAGAATCTATAACATCCAATTGATTTTTAGTCAAAGTTTTAGATCTTTTTTTTTAATTCAAGCTCGAAACTCCTTTAATGAAGGTCAAATTTTCTCCTCAAATTAATTCTCTTGCATCAAACGGTTTCGGCCAACAAATTCCAACTCAAATAAAATTAGAACTCCAAATTTATTCCCTAAATTTCAAAATCGAGATAGACAGTAATAGTATATGGTTGACCCCACGAAGTTAGAGTTCAAAATTTTGATTAAACTTAGATTGGAATATTACTACAGTGGAGTAAGATTCTCAGCAATGGAGAGGCTTCTGAGTTTAGGTTGTTTGGCAGTGATGGACCGGTAGGGATAAAATTTGGTGTCAAAGCCCGTGGTTATGGTGGAGTCGTTCTAGAGATGATGGTGGCAAAAAAATAAGATTAAGGAGAGAAGAGAAAAAAATTAAAATTAAGGAGTATTTTCTTTGCTTTTTCTTTCCACGCTCTCAAAAGAGCATGTAATTACAGACACTATGTCATTTCAGCATATGCGTTCAATAGGTACATTTTTATTGAAGTTAAAGTGTTCAATATGTATTAATCTTAGTTAAAGTATTAAAATGAAAACTGAAACCAACTTTAAGGGGCCGCTTACATATTTGGCCTAAAGTTTTCTTCCGCAAGTATTTATATTGGGGTATAGCTTTTGTCGAAAGTAATATGTATACCTTTTATTTTACAATCAACGTCTAGCTTTAATGTCAATAACCTTAGATGGACATAAAGGGAAAAATGAAAACTTGTAACTTGTTGCAAGTAAAAGTTAGCAGTAGTTTTTTCGAAAATTGGTGCATGTAATTGTAATCCTTCAACTATAATGATCATTTACTTGACCAGCAAGACAAACAAACTAAATTATGTACTAATTAATTGTAACTATATATATTCATATCTGGCTAGTTCCCGCATAATATTCCAAACACCCTTTTAAGAAATTTAACATCACGTACTCATGTTACCTTCGACACCTGAGGAGGGGGAAAAGTAAGGATGGCAGAAATAATTTCTTACTCCATAAGGAATGATACAAGACTATCTAAAATTAAAGGAATAAACAAAAGAATCAAAGAACCGTGTAAGCTAAATGACTACATATGTAACCAGGGGCTTACCGGGTTCAATTGAACCCATAACTTTCGACATGAAGTACAAATTTATATACAAAAAATCACTAAAATCGCAATAAATTATAGATATGAACTCATAACTTTAAGGATATAAGTTCAGTGATAAGAATCCCAAAGATTGAACCCATAAAGTTTAAATCTTGGATCCACTTTCTTTGGCCAGATCTTCCAATCTTTTCACAATTACAGTTCACTGCGCCGGCTCCTTTAAAGGGTATGTAACAATATTTGAGTCCCACCACAATGTATTGGAATATACTATAATGCCTAGTGCCCTGCATCAGGACTTGGACCAGAGTTGTTGATTTCCTCCATAGGTAGTTCACTTTCAAGCTGCAACTCTTGATTCAATGTCCTATTATCCGCCTCAGCAGCAGAACGAAGAGAGCGAGCTTCGTAATTCTTGACAAGTAAAGAACTACAAAGTAGAAGAAAAATGATGAACAATTCTGATGATGAAGTGAGACGACTTCCTCCTCTAGCCATTGTGTTTGATTGTATTACAGTTGCTTATAAAATAGCTAATTAGAAAGCGAGCCACATATTAATTAGGAGTAGTATATACCTATATATAGCCACGTACTGCTTGGAATATTAGGTTGGCAATTTGACTTGACCAAGTTCATGAGGTAGATCGAGGAAGTCCTATTCAAACATTTGGGACGTGAAAGAGAACTCAGAATATGCCGCCACAATATTTAAAGTTCTTTTAAATGGAAACGACAGAGAATTTTAAATTTTTTTTATATTGGAGTTGGGTTGGCAAATTATCGAATCAACAGAATACATACTAATATACAAGTTATAACTACTACTCGACCTTTCTCGGCCTTTGGCTAAGATCAAATATAGTATTTGTTCTTATCAGTTTATTATTTGATATGTGGGAGAGTCCGTTAAGGTAGCTTGCTATCTGGGCTCTCGAGCGTCGCCTATGCGTTGCACTACAGCATGGGCCTAGCGCACCCCACCTAAAGAAAAAAAAAATTACTACTCGATCCAATAGACACTTTTGGACTTGCTCTGCGAAGTTGCTTGTTGTATAAAGGTAAAACCGAGTCCACTGAATATCCCGATTTTCTGGTGAGAAAAACGGAGTAGGAACGCGACCGTAACGAATCGGAGTCAGAGTGAGAAGCCCCTTGTATCGGGGCTCGGGCAAAACACCTGCCCTCGGGGGTATCAGGGCCATATCCTCCGGGTCCGGTTCGAGGATCAAGACTTCGGAGAGCATTGCCAAACATCTGCACACGACTAATAAAGGGTCGAGATGTCCGTGCCCAACCGGATATCACAGCGTAAATCTCGGCAGAAATTCAGTGATTAGCGCAACAAAAGATTTTTACCTTTCTTAGAATGGTACTTAGGGTAAAACTCCCCTACTATATAAAGGGGGAAGCTTATTATTCATGAGATACATTTTAACACGCATACCAAAGTAATTTATTTCAATTCTCTTTGTCATTCAAAGTTCTTATTTTTGTTCTTAAGTTCTTCATAAGTGCAAGCTTGGAATCGAGAGCAGGTTCCTCATTGAGCCATCAACCAAGCTCGGAATCACTCTTATCATTAGTTTGGCCATTTATTACGTCTTTCATTTGCTTAATCTAACGTCATTAATCACTCGTATTAAATTAATCCACATATCCTTAAAACTACATATAAATTCAATTGTTATCCGTTTTTAGGGTAAACAATTTGGCGCCCACCGGGGACTAAGGATAATAGTGGTAATTTGATATAAATTTTCACAACGCATTCTGTTTTACGCTTGTTCTTTGAGAGATTTTAATTTCAGGTCAAATTAAAAATGTCGAACTCTCAATCTGCTCATTTGAACGTTAATGCTGAGTCTGGCCACCATGGCGAGAACAACAAATTTAGTGCACAACAACGAGGTGCCTCCTGTCGACCCTAACGGAGTTCCAGTCGCGAACTCGATCGATGCTAACTCGCATGTGACCATCGACGCAAACCTGCCTACCGACCCCGAATACAACGTTCGCAGGGGAGCCCGATCGATAGTGCGAGATACTGTCACGACCCAAAATTCCACCACAGGCGTCGTGATGGCACCTAATCTCTAAGACTAGGTAAGTCGATTTTAATTACCTTTCTGAAGCTATTTTTTTTAAACTAACAGCGAAAATAATCACAATATACAACCTCTCAAGACTGGTAGTACTGAGTCACGAACTCTAACTGAATACATGGAATGATCACGATGACCGAATATACAATACTGTTTGATTATTAAATAACAGTACAATGAAATGAAAAGACTCCAAGGGACTGCGACGGCCAAGTAGCTCTACCTTGACTCCTTACGATCCTGCTTTAACTCTACTCAAGTCTGATATCTCCAATACTTGGCTCTGCATAAAAATGTGCAGAAGTGTAGTATGAGTACACCACAGTCGGTACCCAGTAAGTATCAAGACTAACCTCAATGGAGTAGAGACGAGGTACAGTCAAGACACTCACTAGTCTAATAACCTGTGCAATATAGTATACAAAATAATATGAAACAAATAACGATAAGGGCAACATAAAACAACCGATGATATGCACAGTAAGACAATAAAATCACCATTTAATATCGCTCAACAATTAATAAATATAAATACACCCAGTTAAATCAAGTTTTTCAATTAAATATCTTTCACATATAATTCTTACGAATAAAAGTCTTTTTCAAATATATTTTCGTCGAATAAATATCTCTCAAATATAATTCTTTCATATAATTCTTCTTGAATAAAAATTCTTTCAAATAAATATTTTGAATATAATTCTTTCGATTAAAGAGTTACCATGTGACACCTCATTTCAAAATCATAAAAATACGGGTCTCAGCCCATTTTCATATTTTTCTTAAACACGGGTCTCAACCCATTTTTTATATTTTCCCGGCACCTCGTGCCCATAATTAAATCATCATATTTTTCCGGTACCTCGTGCCCTCATTTCATATCACAACTACACGGACAATTCACGTGCCAAATATCATTATCATTTCATCACAACACCTCGTACCCACATTTCATATCACAACTGCACGGACAATTCACGTGCCAAATATCCTCATTATTTACTCACGACACCTCGTCCTCACAATTCATTTTATAATCCGCATGGCAATAGCCACAGGCTCTCAATTTCAACATAAATCAGATTGTTATCAATTTACCAACAACAAGACAAATTGCACAAGGTATAAAAATAAACACAAAAAAATCACAACATCACATGAAAATCATCAACTCCACCACCCCCACATCATCACATATCGTCCCTGGCAATAACCACCATTATCGCTCCTATAGCCACCCTTATCGCTCCGCCCAGACAATATCAATAGCCACCCTTATTGCTCCTATTGGCACCCTTATCTCTCTTATAGCCACCTTTATCGCTCCGCCCCGACAGTATTCCAACAACACGACAACAGTGAAATGCCACCCTTATACCAACATAATATCAACGGTGAAATGCCGCCCTTATCTCCTCAAAAATAATAATTCACACAACACGACAATTTACACGGCAATATAACAAAATCAATTCACATTATAGTTTGACAATGACCACAACAAATTCCAAGGATATAACAAAATTAATTAATTTCACAACAAATAGCCAAAAGCTCCAAAAAATGTGTACAACACCCAAAAGCAACCAATAGAGATAGAAATTACTCGACATAAAGCAAAGTCTTCATTAAATTCAAATTTTCAATAATTATATAAACACCTCTTCTTAAGCTCATTTAATTAATTATTTGCAGAGGAAAATCCATAATGAAATTAAATTACAATAATTATCAAACCAACAAATTCACGGAATTACATAAATAATCAAGTAACAATCACATCAAATTGTCATATAAAAACAAATTCAACAATAAGGATTTAGGCATAGCAAATAGATGATTTAATAATTTTCTACAATTTTCCAATTTACTACACAATAATTCCTAAGACTCAATGAATTTTGCACGTATAAGCCCGAGTACGTACTCGTCACCTCGCGTACACGGCTTTTCACATTTCACAAAATGGCACATAAAACTCAATGCCTAAGGGGTAATTCTCCCACTCGAGGTTAAGCAAAACACTTACATTTTTGAAGTTATGCCGATATTCCAAAATCGCCTTCTTCCTTGAATTGTCCTCCAGACAACTCAAATCTATCCAAATTAATTGTATAACTTCATTAAAATTTCTCGAAAATAATTTCGGATAATAATACGTCGACTTAAAAATTTATTCCAAAAAGTCAACAAAAGTCAACGCGAGACACGCCCCTCGGAACCCGACATAATTTTTATGAAACCCGAACACCCATTTCGATACGAGTTAAACCATACCAATTTTATTGAATTCCAATAACAACTCGACCTCCAAATCTTAAATTTTCGTTTTTGGAAGATTTTATAAAAATCTTGATTTCTTTCATTAAAATCCGAACTAATTGATGAATATAATCATAGATTCATGAAATATAATCACTTTAGGATATAGAAAACTTACCCCAACCAAGCTTGTGAAAAATCCCTCCAGAATCGCCCAAATCCGACCTCCAAAAATTCCAAAACGAAATGCCAAAAATGACCATTTTTGGTCCTTATGATTCTGCCCAGTTTCGCATATGCGGACTAATTTTCGCACCTGTGTGCTCGCTTTTGCGAGCAAAATCTCGCTTCTGCGAAGGCCACTGCCAACAAACACATCGCACATGCGGAATCCTTTCCGCTTCTGCGCATTCGCAGGTGCGATGCAACATCCACATCTGTGCAAACAACCGCTTTTGCGCCTTCCTTTCCCGCTTCTGCGTTTCCGTAGGTGCGGGGTTTTCTTCGCACCTGCGACCACTACCATGCCCTTCCATCTTCGCTTCTGCGATGGCTCCCTCGCTTCTGCGATGGCTCCCTCGCTTCTGCGTGGTCGCACATGCGCCCAAAATTTCGCAGGTTCGAATCCAACAGCTGCTGCCATTTTCCAGCAGCTTCTTCCAAGTCTGAATTGCTTCGTTAACCTTTCGAAATTCACCCGAGGCCCCCGGGACCTCAACCAATTATACCAAAATATCCCAAAATACAATACGAACTTAGTCGAGGCTTCAAACCACATCAAACAATGCCAGAATTACGAATCGCGCATCGAATCAAATTATATCTTTTCAAATCACTCAACTTCTATATTTTTGCGCCGAAACGTATCAAATCAATCCAGAATGACTTCAAGTTTTGCACACAAGTCATAATTGATGTAAGGGAGCTATTCCCATTTCCGGAATCGAAATCCGACCTCGTTATCAAAAATTCACTCTTCGGTCGGACTTTTTCCAAAATCTTATAATTTTCCAACTTTCGCCAAAATGTGTCGAATTGTCCTACGGACTTCCAAATCCAAATCCGAACATACACCTAAGTCCGGAATCATCATACGAAGCTATTGCCATCATCTAAATTCCATTCCGGGGTTGTTTGCTCAAAAGTCAACTCTTCAGTCAACTCTTTCCATTTAAGCTTCTAAATAAGAATTGTTCTTTTAATTAAATTTCGAAAATCAAACTCGACCACACCCACGGGTCATAATACATATTACGAAACTTCTCGAAACCTTAAGCCACTGAACGGGACGTAAATTCTTAAAATGACAAGTCGGGTCGTTACATTCTCCACCTCTTAAACAAACGTTCGTCCTCGAACGTTCTAAGAATTATTCTGAGGTTACCAAATTGATGATTTTACTTTTACACATATACTCACGGTTGATTCCACGTTACCTTATTTGAGATAATCCCGACAACATCATTTCATTTGAGATTATTTCTTTTATCCATATTTGTAGACTTTAAGATCAATTTCTTACACTCCAACATTACAAAAGGTCTGATTTTTTCCACAACGCACGGTATTGGTCTCAACTGGCTATAGCAACTCATGCCTACACACACATCAATTTTCTTGATAGTGTTGAAGTACTTCAAAAACAAATTCTGGGGTGTTACATTCTCCCCCGCTTAGGATCATTCGCCCTCAAACATATAACATAACTTATCTCTTCCTTTGCAAATCTAAATCCTCCAAATTTTACTAACTCCCAAATTTTTCAAAAATTTCGGCAGAGTCTCCCCTGTAATTGGGCATATCCACCTGCCAGAGTAACACCAAAACAACTCCTAACAACACATCCACAACCCAACATAATACCACAAGGTATATATCAATAACACCAATCTCAGCATTACAAGCACTGCATTATCATAATGATATCAGGACATGAAGCACATCATATGTATGCTCATCACCACATTTCTGATCTTAAAAGATGTTTATAATTAATTCCAGCATCATCAATTAATCTCATAATAACCATCACCTCATTTCGAATTTTCACAATACTGACAACGGAATGTGAAGCATGAAGACCTCATGATTACTTACTCGGATTAATGAGTCACATTTAACGCCATCTGGGCACTCATCTCATAGGTCAAACTCAATGTTTACAGCACGAAAATGGTTGAATATGCACCGAAAAATATACAAGAATTATCAAATAAGCCTAACATGCATGACTCCCTATTAATACTATTGTACAATTAAATTTCACAAAGGAAAAATTTTAAACTCATAAATATTTCACCACAAGGACCTCGTCCTTACATAATTTCCATCGCGGTTTGCAACTCGGTTTAATTATTTTACATCATATATAAAATGCGCGGATTTCGTCCTCAACTCCGAATCACAAGTATTTTGCACATTGTGCCAACTGAAATTTTCAATTTCTTTTCTTTCTTCTTTTCAATATATTTCATAAATAATTTTCACAGCATATAATGAACCCTCCTACCGGTAGGGCATATAATTCATAAAAATTGAAATCAATTATTCTGAAACACATTAAACCCACTGTAATGAATAATAAAAATTACTTTTGGGATTATAGCCCTCAATTGTGTACCAAAAATAAAATGACAGATACGGGTTCACATCTTTAAATCTCCCAACAGGGATAAACATATAAGTGAGTCACAAATTTACGAAGCTCACCCATAAGTGAAGCATAATAGGAGGACTTCACCTCAATATTCAGAACCGAATCAAATTAAGAAAAATATCATTTTTAATAAAAATCAAGATCGTACATGTGTCGACACCATCTGGTGTATTGGCCTCAGCCAAATCATAGTGATTAAATCAACGGGTCGAACCTCCACCTCTTAAGCGCCCACTACCCGCCTGTCCTCCACCTCTAGCTGACTGTGCACGTGGAGTATCAATTGAAATAAAGCTTGTAGCTGGAGTGTTCTGATGAAATCCACCCCCCTCAAGTCTGGGACAATCTCTCATGATATGCCTAGTATCACCACACTCATAACAACCCCTCTGAGGTCGCGGCTGCTCGTATTGAGTTTGTGTCGGATAACTGGAATAACCACTGTAAAAATCTCGTATCGGTGGTGCACTGTAAACTGGAGCACTCCGAGTAATCTGATGTGCGGACTGAGCTGACCGACTGCTCGAGCCTCCGCTATAATGGGTTCTAGCTTAAGAGTAAAATCCACTGAACCCTCCAGATCTTCGAGACCTTTTGGCCTCCTTAGACTCCCTTTCCTCGCCTAAAACACCCCCAATCTTCCTTGCAATCTCTACTACTTGTTGAAATGGGGCATCAGTTTGCAACTCTCGAGCCATACATATGTTAATATCATAGTCGAGCCCCTCAATGAATCTGCGGACCCGCTCTCTGATTGTAGGAACCAAGATAGGTGCATAATGGGCTAACTCACTGAACCTGATAGCATATTCTGACACTGTCATAGTGCCCTGACACAACCGTTCAAACTCTGTGCGCCACGCATCTCTGAGAGTCTGGGGAACAAACTCTTTCAAGAACATTTTCGAAAATTGAGCCCAAGTTGATGGTGTGACATCGGCTGGTCTACCTTCTTCATAGATTTGCAACCACCGATACGCTGCGCCTGACAGTTGAAATATAGTAAAGGAAACTCTGCTAACTTCCACAATACCCATGGTGCGGAGAATACGATGACAATTTTCCATAAATCCTTGGGCATCTTCTGCAGTTGTGCCACTGAAAGTTAGTGGATCATATTTCTTAAACCTTTCAAGTCTCTTTTGTTCTTCTTCTGATTCCTCGGGCCTGACCTCAGGCCAAACCGGAATAACAGGTTGTACCAGTACTACACCCGAAACCTGACCAACGTGAACCTGCTGCTCTGGAGTTGTGATAGGCGTCTGAGCTACTCCCCCAATCTGCGGAATGTTTGGTGCAACAGAGATCAATCCCGCCTGAGTCAATGTACCAAACATACTCAGGAACTGTGCTAAAGTCTCCTGAAGTTCGGGGGTAACAACATGTGCTTCTGGTACCTGTCCCCCAACTGGAGCTACTGGTGGCTCCACAGTTGTTGTTTTGACAGGTGCTCTAGTCGCGGCATGTGCCCTTCCTCGACCTCTACCTTGGCCCCGGCCTCTTGCAGCCCTAGCAGTATGTGCAAATGCCTGCTCAGCTAACCCAGTAGTACGTGTCCTCACCATCTGTGAGAGAATAGAGATTCAAAGGTTCAAATTCCAAATTCAACAAATTTCGCACGACGGGAATGAAAGGAATGGAAATTTCCTAACAGTTCTGTAGCCTCTCGAAGATAAGTACAAACGTCTTCGTACCGATCCGCAAGACTCTACTAGACTCGTTCGTAACTCATAGAACCTGTGAACCTAGAGCTCTGATACCAACTTGTCACGACCCAAAATCCCACCACAGGTGTCGTGATGGCACCTAGTCTCTAAGACTAGGTAAGCCGATTTTAATTACCTTTTTGAAGCCATTTTTGTTTTTAAAAAAACTACCAATGGAAATAATTATAATATACAACCTCCGAAGACTGGTAGTACTGAGTCACGAACTCTAACTGAATACATGGAATGATCACGAGGACCGAATATACAATATTGTTTGATTACAAATTAACAGTACAATGAAATGAAAAGACTCCAATGGACTGCGACGGCCAAGTAGCTCTACCTTGAATCCTTAGGATCCCGCTTTAACTCTACTCAAGTCAGATATCTCTAATACCTGGCTCTGCACAAAAATGTACAGAAGTGTATTATGAGTACACCACGGTCAGTACCCAGTAAGTATCAAGACTAACCTCAATGAAGTAGAGATGAGGTACAGTCAAGATACTCACTAGTCTAATAACATGTGCAATATAGTATACAAAATAATATGAAACAAATAACGATAAGGGCAACATAAAACAACCAATGATATGCACAGTAAGACAATAAAATCATCATTTAATATCGCTCAATAATTAATAAATATAAATACACCCAGTTAAATCAAGTTTTTCAATTAAATATCTTTCACATATAATTCTTACGAATAAAATTCTTTTTCAAATATATTTTCGTCGAATAAATATCTCTCAAATATAATTCTTTCATATAATTCTTTTTGAATAAAAATACTTTCAAATAAGTATTTTGAATATAATTCTTTCGATTAAAGAGTCACCATGTGACACCTCATTTCAAAATCATAAAAACACGGGTCTCAGCCCATTTTCATATTTTTCTTAAACACGAGTCTCAATCCATTTTTCATATTTTCATGGCACCTCATTCCTATAATTAAATCATCATATTTTCCCCGCACCTCGTGCCCTCATTTCATATCACAACTGCACGGACAATTCACGTGCCAAATATAATTATCATTTCATCACAGCACCTCGTGCCCACATTTCATTTTACAACTGCACAGACAATTCACGTGCCAAATATCCTCATTATTTACTCACGGCACCTCGCCCCCACAAATCCGAACTAATTGATGAATATAATCATAGATTCATGAAATATAATCACTTTAGGATATAGAACACTTACCCCAACCAAGCTCGTGAAAAATCCCTCCAGAATCGCCCAAATCCGACCTCCAAAAATTCCAAAACGAAATGCCAAAAATGACCATTTTGGTCCTTATGATTCTGCCCAGTTTCGCACATGCGGACTAATTTTCGCACCTGCGTGCTCGCTTTTGCGAGCGAAATCTTGCTTCTGCGAAGGCCACTGCCAACAAACACATCGCATATGCGGAATCCTTTCCGCTTCTGCGCATTAGCAGGTGCGATGCAACATCCGCATCTGTGCAAACATCCGCTTCTGTGCCTTCCTTTCCCGCTCCTGCGCTTCCGCAGGTGCGAGATTTTCTTCGCTCCTGCGACCACTGCCATGCCCTTCCATCTTCGCTTCTGCGATGGCTCCCTCACTTCTGCGTGGTCGCACCTGTACCCAAAATTCCGCAGGTGCGAATCCAACAGCTGATGCCATTTTCCAGCAGCTTCTTCCAAGTCCGAATTGCTTCGTTAACTTTCCGAAATCCACCCGAGGCCCCCGGGACCTCAACCAATTATACTAAAATGTTCCAAAATATAATACGAACTTAGTCGAAGCTTCAAACTACATCAAACAACACCGGAATTACGAATCACGCATCGAATCAAATTATATCTTTTCAAATCTTTCAACTTCTATATTTTTGTGCCGAAACGTATCAAATCAATCCGGAATGACTTCAAATTTTGCACACAAGTCATAATTGACGTAAGGGAGCTATTCCCATTTTCGGAATCAAAATCAGAGCTCGTTATCAAAAATTCACCCTTCGGTCGGACTTTTTCCAAAATCTTATAATTTTCCAACTTTCGCCAAAATGTGTCGAATTGTCCTACGGACTTCCAAATCCAAATCCGAACATACGCCTAAGTCGGAAATCATCATACGAAGCTATTGCCATCATCTCAATTCCATTCCGGGGTCGTTTGCTCAAAAGTCAACTCTCCAGTCAACTCTTTCCATTTAAGCTTCTAAATAAGAATTGTTCTTTTAATTAAATTCCGAAAATCAAACTCGACCACACCCACGGGCCATAATACATATTACAAAACTTCTCGAGACCTTAAGCCACTGAATGGGACGTAAATTCTTAAAACAACAAGTCGAGTCGTTACAGACACACACAACGGTGAAGGCGATGAGATCAATTTACGGGTGATCTTCGAAATATTACAGGCTCAACAGGCGGCAATAGCCCAGTTGCAGAACCAAAGCTGCGCCCCCAGCAGAGTTGAGCCCGAACCATCCGGAAAAACACCCGCAGAAATGAACCAGCCACAGAAAGACTGGGTGTTGAACCCGGGACTAACCCCTAGATAATAAAGATGCTCGAGGAACTGACAAAGCGATGGAATCAGGAGAAAAGAAAATCGAAGCCAACGATAAAAAGGTGGAGACCTGTAATTCCAGGGTTGATCAAATCCCAGGAGCACCCCCGATATTGAAGGGCCTGGATTCCAAGAAATTTGTCCAAAAACCTTTCCCTCTGAGCGCAACTCCGAAACTGATCCCAAAGAAGTTTCGTATGCCCGAAATTCCAAAGTATAACGGGACCTCGGATCCAAATGAACACCTGACCTCCTACACGTGTGCCATCAAGGAAAATGACTTAGAAAATGACGAAATTGAGTCGGTTCTGCTGAAAAAGTTCAGAGAGACCTTGTCTAAGGGACAAATGATATGGTATCACAACCCTGCCCCCTAATTCCATTGATTCGTTTACTATGCTTATAGATACCTTTGTAAAAGCTCATGCCGGGGCCATCAAAGTCGAGACCAGGAAATCAGACCTCTTTAAAGTGAAACAAAGAGATAACGAAATGCTCAGGGAATTCGTATCGAGATTTCAAATGGAAAGGATGGACCTGCCCCCGGTTGTGGATGATTGAGACGTTCAAGCATTCACTCAAGGACTCAACCCCTAAAGCTCCATGGATTCACAGTAGTTGAAACAGAACTTGATAGAGTACCCGGCGGTAACTTGGGTTGACGTCCATAACAGGTACCAATCGAAAATCAGAGTCGAGGATGATCAGCTCGGCCCCCCCTCTGTGTCTGTGTATCCCATCAGAACTAATGAAATGTCTAAAAGAGTCGTCGATCATGAACCAAGACCAAGCAGAGATCGGTATCAACCGTATAACGGAGATAGAAGGGGCAGCGGATATGGACGTAACCCTGCGAGGAATGAAAAAAGAAGCGATCGAGGTCATAATAGCCGGGGACTCATGAGCAAAAACGGTTTCGACAAGCCAATCGGAGCCAGGAAGGCACCAAGGTTATCGAAATACAACTTCAGCGTCGATGTTGCTGGCATCGTATCAGCCATCGAACGCATCAAAGATACTAAGTGGCCTCGGCCATTGCAGTCTGATCCCGCTCAAAGAGACCTCAACCTGATGTGTAAGTATCATGGCACCCACGACCACAGGACCGAAGACTGCCAACAGCTAAGAGAAGAAGTGGCACGGTTATTCAATAACGGACACTACCGGGAATTCTGAGTGATCGAGCCAAATATCACTTAAGGAATAAAGACTCCAACAAGAAGACCGAGCAAGAGGAACCTCAGCACGTCATCAACATGATCATCGGTGTAGTCGATATCCCCCAGGGGCCAATGCTGAAGCGCACTAAGGTGTCCATTACAAGGAAAAAGCGAACCCGAGATTACATGCCGGGGGGACCATCTCTTTCAATGATGAAGACACTAAAGGCATCGTGCAACCGCATAACGATGCACTCGTAATTTCTGTACTCATAAATAAATCTCAAGTTAAGCGTATGTTGATTGATCCAGGTAGCTCGGCCAATATCATCAGATCGAGGGTCGTAGAGCAGCTGGGTCTACAAGACCAAATAGTGCCTGGAGTCCGGGTCTTAAACGAATTCAACATGGCATGTGAAACTACTAAAGGGGAGATAACCCTGCCAGTGAACACTGCCGGAACCATTTAGGAAATGAAGTTCTACGTCATCGAATAGGATATGAGGTACAACACTCTATTCGGAAGGCCATGGATTCACAACATGAGGGCAATACCCTTGACACTACACCAGGCATTGAAGTTCCCCACACTGGGAGGGATCAAGACAATTTACGGATAACAGCCGGCTGCAAAAGAAATGTTCGTGGTCGATAAGGTGATCCCGATGTCTGCACTCTCGACATCAAATAACCCGGAGTCAGTTAGGAAGGACGAAACTAAATAGCAATCATCGACACTGATACCTGCCCTGATTGAACTAGAGAAACAAGAGGCAGGTGAGGATGATGATTATGGAGTTCCTAGGACGTTCATTGTCCCTGATGCTTCTGATGCACCAAGTTGACGATCTAGGAGCTGGAGCAAGTCGTATTGATCGAACACTTTCCCGATCGGAAGGTATACTTGGGCACAGGGTTGACTCCCGAGATCCGAAAAAAATTCATTAAATTACTTATAGCTAACGTGGATTGTTTTGCTTAGTCCCATCTAGATATGATAGGGATCCCACCAGAAGTAACAACTCATAAGCTTGGACCCGAAGTTCCACCCGGTTAAACATAAAATGAGGCCTCAATCCGAAGTCAAGTATGTGTTCATCAAAGACGAGGTATCCAAACTCCTTAAAATAGGTTCCATTCGGGAAGTTAAGTACCTGGATTGGTTGGCTAACGTGGTAGTAGAACCTAAAAAGGGAAATAAATTAAGAATGTGCGTAGATTACAAAGACTTGAACAAGGCGTGTCCCAAGGATTTTTTTTCTTTGCCTAACATCGATCGCATGATCGACGTAATGGCTGGGTACGAGATACTCAGCTTTCTCGATGCCTATTCTGGGTATAACCAAATCTGTATGGACCCGTGTGATCAAGAAAAAACTTTATTCATCACTAAATTCAACACCTATTGTTATAACGTAATGTTGTTTGGACTAAAAAATGTCGGTGCCACTTATCAACGCCTAGTAAACCGGATGTTCGCAGAACAAATAGGAAAATCAATGGAAGTTTATATTGATGACATGTTAGTTAAATCCCTGCGAGCAGAGGACAATTTGGATCATTTGTAGGAAACCTTCAACATACTGAAGAAATACAATATGAAGCTGAACCTGGGGAAATGCGCATTCGGGGTCGGGTCCGGGAAGTTCCTTGGATTCATGGTGTCCAATCGGGTGATCGAGATCAATCCCGACAAAATCAAAGCTATAGAAGACATCACAGTGGTAGACAATGTCAAGGCCATTTAGAGGCTAATCGGGCACATAGCCGCCTTGGGTCGGTTCATATCAAGGTCCTATGATAAGAGCCATTGGTTGTTCTCATTATTTAAGAAGAAGAATAACTTTTCGTGGACCCCGGAGTGCTACTAAGTTTTGGAAGAACTCAAACGGTACCTTTTGAGTCCACCCTTGCATCATACTCCGAAGGCATACGAGCAGTTATACCTGTACTTAGCGGTATCTGAGATAGCAATAAGTGGAGTCTTAGTCCGGGAAGAGGAAGGTACGCAATTTCCTATCTATTATGTTAGCATGACTCTAGGCGAGGCCGAAACAAGGTACCCTCACCTAGAGAAATTGGCGCTCTCGTTGCTGAGCATCTCCAGAAAGTTAAAGCCATATTTTCAATGCCATCTCATATCTGTCGTAACTTCTTACCAACTGAGGAATATAATGCACACACCCGAGCTCTCGGGACGATTGGCCAAATGGGCCGTAGAAATTAGTGGGTACGATATCGAATATCGACCCCGAACCGCCATCAAATCTCAAATTTTAGCAAACTTCGTGGCCGACTTCACGCCGGCCTTAATACCTGAAGTCGAAAGGGAATTGTTTACGGACGGTGCCTCAAATGCAAAGGGGTCCAGACTTGGTATCGTGTTGAAGCCGCCTACGGGTAACATAGTTAGGCAATCTATTAGAACCGTGAAATTGACTAACAATGAGGCCGAGTATGAGGCCGTGATTTCAGGTCTCAAATTGGCTAAAAGCCTAGGAGCCGAGGTGGTCGAAGCTAAGTGTGACTCCCTCCTTGTGGTAAATCAAGTCAACGGGACATTCGAAGTAAAAGAGGAATGAATGCGAATGTACTTGAACAAATTACAGTTAACACTGCATCAATTCAAGGAATGGACCTTACAACACGTACCCCGGGATCAAAATAGCAAAGCCGATGCTCTGGATAACTTGGGGTCATCGGTTGATGACGATGAATTCACCTAGGGAATGGTCGTACAACTCATGAAATTAGTAGTGGAAGAAGGCCATGCCGAGATAAACTCAACGAGTTTAACTTGGGACTGGGAAAACAAGTATATAGACTACTTGAAGACTGGGAAGTTGCCCTCGGATCCTAAAGAATCGATAGCTCTGTGCACAAAGGCAGCCAAGTTTAGCCTGTCCGAAGGTACTATGTTCAGAAGAACGTTCGATGGCCCACTCGCCATATGCTTGGGGCCGGGAGACACCGAATATGTTTTGAGGGAAGTTCACGAAGGCATCTGCGGAAACCATTCGGGGGAAGAATCTTTAGTTCGTAAGATAATCAGAGCCGACTATTACTGGATCGACATAAAGAAAGATGCGAAGGACTTTGTGTGGATATGCAACGGCTGTTAGAGGCATGCACCAATGATCCATCAACCCGGGGAGTTACTATATTCGGTCATGTCGCCTTGGCCATTCATAAAATGGGGAATGGACATTGTCAGTCCCCTACCATGGGCACCCGGTAAGGCTTAATTTATACTATTTATGACTGACTATTTCTCTAAGTGGGTCGAAGCTCAAGGTTTGAGAAGGTCCTGGAAAAAGAAGTCACCGACTTCATTTGGGATCACATAATATGCCAGTTCGGTATACCGGCCGAGATAGTATGTGATAACGGAAAGTAGTTCATCGGCAGCAAGGTAAGCAAATTTTTCGAGGACCATAAGATTAAAAAGATCTTGTCAACACCCTATTACCCTAGTGGGAATGGATAGGCGGAGTCCACGAACAAGACCATACTTCAAAACCTTAAGAAAAGGTTGACCGATGCCAAAGGAAAATGGAAGGAAATTCTTCCCGAAGTCTAGTGGGAATACCGTACGACTTCAAAATCTAGTACAGGGGCCACTCCATTTTGGTTGGTCTACGGTGCCAAAGCACTAATACCGGTTGAGGTGGGAGAACCGAGCCTCAGGTTCTAATATGCAACCGAATAATCAAACGGTGAGGCCATGGGCATGAGCCTGGAACTATTAGATGAGAGGCGAGGGCCGCCCTAGTCCGGTTGGCCGCCCAAAAATAGCGGATAGAAAGATATTACAACCGAAGAGCCAACCTCCGACACTTCAATATCGGGGACTTGGTGTAAATAAAAGTAACACTGCACACCCGGAACATGAAAGAAGGGAAGCTGGGACCGAATTGGGAAGGACCATATAGAGTCATCGTGATTACCGGTAAGGATTCGTACAAAATCGAAGTAGGAAACAGTGCACAGCTACCGAACAACTGGAATGTGACGCACTTAAAGTGGTACTACTGCTAAGGTACGGCCTCATTTACCTTTTTTATAATATTACGAATCGGACTAACACTTGCATGCAATAACCAAAGGAGAATGTGACCGAATGAACACTGAACACCTGAAACCCGAATGAAGGGAAGCTGGGACCGAATTGGGAAGGTCCATATCTAGTCATCGGGATTACTAGTAAAGGTTCATACAAACTCGAAGCAGGAAATGATGCACAACAACATGACAACTGGAACATGACCCACTTAAAATGGTACTACTACTAAGGTACGACCTCATTCACTGTTTTTTTAATATTATGAATTGGACTAACACTTGCAGACAACACCCAAAAGTGTAGTTGTTAGGTCTGAAAGCACGCGTTGCACTCTTTTTCCCTTGAACCGATTTTGTCCCAAATGGATTTTCCGGTAAGGTTTTTAACGAGGCAACGGTAAATCGTGCTAACTTAGAGTCGAAGACCGGTTTTAAATCGGAGTCAATGGTCGTATCAACAGTATCCGAGACCTCTGGAAGATCGACCTCAAATATTGGGGGCCATCACCCTCGGGTCAAGATTTTTAGCAAGGAAGGAAACTTTGTGCTTGAACAGTCTAGGCTCGGTGGTTAGGATCTATTGTAAGGGCTAAACGGTTAAGTGAATCGTGCTCGCATAGGCCACCTCAGCCATAATAGAGCTTTTGCACGCTTACAATCTTGTACATTACGCACAGAAATGAAAGAAAGTTTCTACCTTGCTAATACACATTTTTTGCTTCTTAAAAGTATCGAGCCTAAGGGTTATTCCTACCCGGGAACTATCGAGCCCAAGGGCCACCCCTATCCGAGCCCAAAGGGCTACCCCCACTCGGGGACTGTCATCCGAGACAAGTTCCAGCAGCTCGGGTTATCGTAACCCGGAGGCACAAAACCTATTAGGCAGTGCTTAAGCCTAAAAGGCTAGGCCACCCTAAAAATGGTTCGGAGACGTCCGAAGCCCGTAATCAAAACATAAGGCCTTCAACAAACTTCTAAACTTGTTCAAAGGTTACCCTCAGCAAAGATATAGTCTAAAAACATTTAAGCAAGCATTTTGGAGAAATTTTCGGTCACTCCGAGCTTCCACAAGTTTCGAGAAAAAATTATATCGAGGATAGGTCTTGTTCGGACCTCCAAAAAATGACATAATACTACGTTTGATTCTGTTCTAAGGCATTAGAAATGTTTGCAATTGTAAAAAGATGCAAAGATAATAGACTTAAAAATTTCCAAAGGGAATTGTTTTTATATATTCCGGAATATATTTACAAAGGCCTAATAAAAACAGCCTCAACAAAATATATGTACAAGATACAAAAAAAAAAAAGGCATCTACGCTTGGTCTTCACCAGAACCTGACTCGTCACCATAACCGTTGGGGCCTTCGGATTCTTCAGAGTCCTCGGAACCCTCTTCACCTCAGGGTTCCGCTAGCCTCTTTGCCTCGACCTCGAGTCTTTTTGCCTCTTTGATCTCAGCAGATAGGTCGAAGCCTCGGGCATGTATTTCTTCGAGGGTCTCCCTTCGGGATAGCCGCCTCACATACTCAGCAGTAGTCTTCAGTCGGGCCTCGGTTGCCTAAACATCGGCCTCGTATTGGGCCACCATCTCGTCAGCATCAGTCGAGGTTGCTACCAACCTGGCCCTCGTTATTTCGACCTCCTTGCCAAGGGCATCTCGTTTAGCGATGGCCGAGCCCAGCCGTGCTTGGAGGTCCTCATTTTGCTGAGCCCGCGTATCGGCCTTCTCCTTCGCCGATCGAAGCTGAACTTCCACCGAAGACAACTTGGCATGGACGGACTCCTTCTCCGAGGCCAGCAGGTCCATCTTTTTTTTCCACCCATCGGCTATTATTTGGATCTCGTCCATCTCCTTGCGGAGTTGGTCGATCTGGTCGATCTTCTGCTGGACCGGCGAAGTATTGTTGTTAGCCTCTGCTACCGGACCCTCGTGTCTAACTTCAAAATTTTTTACCTTTTCCACCAAGTCGGCGTGCTCCTACCTTAAGGCCGATGCCTCTTTCTGAGCTACATCCAGCTCGGCCTGGAGGTTCTTGGTGACCCCCTCTTGCTGCTCACTAAGAAGTTTGTATATGTCCCTATTTTGGGTAAGCTCCTTGATCTCGAGTTCGAGTTGATTGACCTCAACCCGGTACCGAAGGAAACTCTCATGGTGAAGTACCTAGGCTTGGAAAAGGGAAAAAAACATGAGAAACATCAAACGAAGATAACAATAGATCGATGGAAAGTGGCATGGCACATTCACCTTATTTATTTTTGCATGTTCCTCTTTGATCACCAGGCACCGGACGTAGCTAGCTACTCCCACAGGAGAGGAAAAAACCCGGGCATCCTCAGGGACAGTCAGTATAATCGATCTCTTACGCCCAGGGTCGACACTCGAAACAGGGAATTGATCGATTAATTTTAGGCTCGAGCTCAGCCCGCCTGCTTCCAAGGATGTGTCCTTCTTCGGAACTTCCAGGTCGCCCAGCCCAGAAAAGTCTTTCAAAGCAGTCGAGTGCACACTGTCGAAAAAGGAGTGAAGGGGATCTTCCGCACCATGGACCTCCTCGTTGGACTTCTCCTTTCTCTCTTGGGACTTATCGAGCATGGACTCACTGTAGGAGGGCGTCCCCGAGATCTCAATTACTTCGGGTGCTTCCTTTGGAGCGGAACCGGCATCCTGGGAAGTTTTACCCCGGGTATCCACATCGGTCTTTTGAGTTTGAGGGGGGCCGATCTCACGAATCTCTCCCTTAGATGCATCCGAGTCCCCGGGATAGGTCGTCCCATGGGTAACAAAAATAGATTCATCCTCCGGCTCATCCCTAAGCCGTAGGAGGGAGTCGGAGGCCGGCACCCGGGATTAGAGCCCCCTCCTGGGCTTCCGGAGCACTCGTTTCTTTGGTTTCTTCACCTCGGAGCCCAGGGAGCCCAAGGTTTTTCTCTTCCTCTTCTTTTTCCCTTTGTGGCAGCATCAGATGGATCAACGGATGGGGGCACATCCTCATCCCCTTCCGAAGGCCTAAGTTCAATGGTCTTAGACAAACCTGCAATAACAAAAAAGGAAAAGGAGTTAGCTTGAGTAAGCTTGATCAGTCCCCCTCGGAATATCTAGGGATTGTATAATCGAAGCAGGTGGTCGATCGTGAACCGATGAGATTCGGTCTTGTTCACGAAGTAGCGGATGAGGGTCACGATCCTCCACAACGATTGGTGGATTTGCCTGAGGCACACCTCGTACCTCTTGCAAAAGTCTAGAACGATCGGGTCTATCGGGCCCAGTGTGAAGGGATAAGTATAAACACTTAAGTACCCCTCCACGTGGATAGTGATGGCGTCCTCGGGCCCCGGGACTACTACGTTCTTGCCTTCCCGATTGTATTCCTTACGAACAATGGAAAGAACATCCTCAGTCACAGAACATATGTACCTCGAGACTCCTTCACCCGGTAAACACGTGTATCTACGAGTACGTCAACTGCATGTGGTAAAACTCAAATTAAGCTTTATCTATCTACGATTGTGGTAAAACTCATTTTAAATTTAAATATTAGTGCCTAGTTAACTTCTTTAATGAAAAGCTATTACTAAATATATATGCTGATGACATGTTTGTCTCGTACAAAAAATTGTTCATAAGGAATAAGAAAGCCGTTTTGTGGTTATATGCCTCAAGCTACAGCCCCGTTCCTTGCCTCATGTTAATGTTGCCTGCCCTTTTCTTTTCTTTTTTCCCCACGAGAAATAATAATAGTAGTAAATACTTACTCGCAATAGATATTTATATTTATTGGCTTGCTGTAAATATTCGTTGCGTAAGTTTTACTATCTAGAGTACATAAATTTTACATAAGGTTTACTGTTGTTGGCATCTTTTTATATAAATTTATGTTTCACGTCGAGAGTATTAGATTTAGATGAACCCGATAATGTCAAGCTACAGCAACTTACTAGTGAAGACCAGCCGGAAATGAGCATCAGATAATATTCCATAATGTCTTTTACTAAGTTAAGCTTTAACAAAAACTTAATTATAGAAGCCTTCAAAAAAAACTTTTAGAAGACCAAGTGTATTCACCTGCCATTATCTAAGGCCTTATTCAATAAAATCCAAAATCAAAACAAAGAATCTTACATACTCGTAACGCATTACGACTTACTGAAAACTAAAACTTAAATAAATAAACAATTGTCAGTCAGCAAGTAACGAATGAAAAAATTGAATCGCAAAACTCATATGGTAATAGTCAACAAACTAATTAATAATAGCTCGATCAGAACAGGCAACTAATTGAGGAACTAATGATTCATGCCAGGGCTGGGTCCAGAATTCTTGACTCCTCCAAGAGTTGAAGCATCTATATATTTGTGTCCCTCGCCCCTCGAACTCGGCCCTCCCGTCTTTATTGCTTCAGCATATAATCCTTCCCAAATTTTCTCAATTGGATTTTCTGCAGCAAGAACAACGTTGAGAGGACGAGCTTCGCTGTTAAGGAAAATTAAAGAGCTAAAAAGGAGGTTTATGAGGATCAGCACAGCAAAAGATTTGAGACCTCTGGCCATTTTCAGTGATCAAAAATTACGTAAAAGTGAATTTGCTCGAATTTGGAGATGCTTTGAGTTGCTTGTACTCCTTATAATATTTGTGTAGTTCTGTGCAAAAATGTGATGCATCCTTGCGCTATATTTATAGTACTACATTCATGAAAATTAGAGGTATCTGATTGAGAAATTATTTTGAATGGAAAAGTGAAGTGACTTTCTGGGAAGTTTAACTGTCGGACTCTCGCATTTTTGGTCCAACTTTGGTTCTCATTAGTCATGAATTGTTAATTAACGTTGTAGTCGCAATCAGGAAAAGAATTCATAGCACGGGGAGCTAGAAGCCCGGCTATGAATTCGGCCGAAGTCAATAACTTTTGCTTAAAGCGATATATTTGTGTTAAAAAATTATTAAATACTATGTAGAAATATTAAATTTAGAAACCAATTATTAACACTTGACAGTTATTTAGAAACCAATTATTAGCCCTTGACGGTTGTCGTTCTAAAATCTAGAACACTTAAAAGTTGAAATCTTGTTTCAGTTTCTTTTCTCTGTAGCCTTTATGCTCTTCGCAATACCTTTCTCTCTCTCAACTTTTGCCTGCGTAATAGCCTACGTAAACCACTAACATGCATGCAAATATGCAATATGGTCTTTCGTGGTACCCCTAAAAAGGCAAAGTGGACCGATGACAACGCCCGTTACGTTTAAAATCGGTTGCATCCGGTGGCGGAGCCACCTTATCCAAAGCGACACCCCTTTGTCCGAAGAAACTATACCGTTTAGTTCGGTAATTTTTATTTTATATGTATATATTATTATATGCATGTTGACTCCCTTTGACTTTTTCGTGTATTTATTTCTTTATATTTTGACAGCCCTTAATGAAAAATCTAGCTTAGCCGCTAGTTGGATCATGCATGTGTTATGATTATGTTGTTAACTCTTATTGACCTGCCCACTAAATCCTCCTTAAGAAATTGGATTATAGTAATATGGAAAAGTTTTCTTAATGGGATCCTATTATATCTTTTATTTTTCCTTCAAAGAATGATTTTTCTTCAGGACCACATAAAAAATAAAGACGAAAAACGGAAAACGGTGGTTGGCCAACCAAAAATAAAATCCAGATGTTATTTTGTTCGGTCTAATTATGAATCTGATGCAGAATCTTGTTAAAATATGTTATTTTGAGTGAGTTCTTGTGCATCAAGGCTGGTATAGCAGACTTAGAAAAGTCAACAACTAATTTGGTGACAGTCTTCAGCTGTCTTCGATTCAAATTACGATTAAATTGAGTCAAAAGTAAAGTGCAATTGTTCAATTTACACACGTGATTAGAAACCAAGTCTGATTTTCCAACCTCTGGAAAAGTCCAGTGAATTCCTGGATTGTCAAATGCTTGAATTTTACTCCTTGTTCTCCGACATGCATGTTTTGAATACGGGGGGGGGGGGGGGAGGGGGGGAGTTCAATTTTTTTTTTTTTTTTTTTTTTGCATGCCATTAACACTTGAACATATTAGATGGGATTAAGAGTGAATATGGTTCGACTGATTTGACACTACGCTAAGCTATAAACATTAGCCATACTTTCTAACTAAAACCGAACAAACTCCATTGCATGCAAACAGAGACTCCTGACTGTTTGAGTTGTTGCCAAGTCATGGTGAATTAATATGACGAAATTAATTAATTAGTTTCAAGAAGAACAAAGCAAAAGACAGAAAAACTCTCAAGTAGATTATGAAGCAACATCTTAGAATAATCCTAGTAATTCTCCTCTTTGTATCCTCCCTCCAACTCCAAGTTCAGGTTCGAGGAAACTTAAAGATCGTGGTGTCAAAGTGGATAAAAGAAAACAGTTATCCACCTATATTATCCATTAAAAATGAGTTGGATAATGAACTTTTTAAAAACGGGTCAAATATGGATAAGAACCATATTATCCACTTAGAAAATAGATAACTAATGAGTTTAACTTTTACATTTGTAAAGCCTCAAATTGGGGTTCCTCAAGTTTTGGAGACTAGGAATTCTCCCAAAAGTGATCATATTCAAGAAGCCATGGATAATATGAATATCTATATTATCCGCCGGTTAACCCGTTTTTTATACGTATTAAATATGAGTGAGATCGGATAATTTATCCGTTTTGACATTACCCGTTTTCGACCCGCCGTCCCATATTCGACTCGACCTGCCGGTTGCCACCCCTAACCACCACCATCATCTTTCTTCGCCACCAAAGATTGCTGATCAACAAAACAAAAGATTCAATGTCAACAACTCAAAATGGTTTAATCAGAATCAAAATAATTCTATTTCTTCTTCATCCCTAGATGATGCGATGACAAATCAAGCATATCCTGGCCCTGTTAGAGAGGAAGTGGCCATTAGTTTATAAATTCCGTTGGTTCACTGTTTTTGAGCCATTAAAAATGCTGTAACGATTTATTTTTTTCTATGGCCCTATACAAACTTTTTAAATGAAACTCCGATTTGCTTTGCCGTGGCTATTGCACAAGATTGCAAAGCCATGTTTCACGTCCTTTTTGCGAGTGAGTGAAGTGTTAATTATAAGTGACATCTTCATGTTGATTAAGTAATTTCATTTCAAATTGATGATTCTTTTTGCAATTAAATTTGTTAATCAAAATAATTTTTTGTTAAAGAATGTGTTCATGGTAAACTAGAGAATGTACTTTTTGGTGGGACAAATGGTGGCAAAAGAATTCACAACATTATACTAGAATTTTATTGTCCAACTGGATTTTTCATACACGTTTTTTTCTTCTATTATGTGGAAAACTTGTTTTTTCCCCTTCAAATTATTTAACTCTGAATATACAATATCAGTATCTCATAGCATCAAATTTTGAGCTAATACTTTACAAATATGGACTTTTAGTAATTTTGGGGCAGCATATAGCCGTATTCTGTGTATTAATCTTGGGGATTGTTACACAAATAGCCGGTCAAATTGACTATTTATTTTATTTAGCCGATATACATAGATTATATATTAATTATGTCTATTTATACATATACCATACATAAATTATACATGTATTATACATCTGCCGACTATTTTTAGTTTACGAGATTAGGTAGACGGCTATTTGGGTTAAATGTACTGTTTGCAATAAATTATTTGTGATAAAAAAAATAAATCGCAACCACAATATACATATGAAGAAACATAATTTCATTGATAAACAATACGTGTACAATTCTGTTTATCCCTTGATTATTCCCTCCGATATGTTATCCGTAATTGAAGGATCTTAGCGGCATATAACGTGAATGTAGGATGATGCGAACTTCCTTAATTGGGATGTATTTGATCCCCATGAAAAGGAAGAACAGCCGTTGATCACTTCGACGGCTTTTGAGAAAGACAATATTTGATGCTTTTGATCTCTTTATGACAAGAGTAGGTTGCTCTAGTGGTGAGCACCCTCCACTTCCAACCAAGAGGTTGTGAGTTCGAGTCACCCCAAGAGCAAGGTGGGGAGTTCTTGGAGGGAGGAAGTCGAGGGTCTATCGGAAACAGCCTCTCTACCCCAGGATAGAGGTAAGATCTGCGTACACACTACCCTCCCCAGACCCCACTAGTGAGATTATATTGGGTTGTTGTTGTTGTTGATCTCTTTATGAATATTTCATAAATTTTTATGAAATTTTGAGATCGTATATTTGATCTCTTTGTGCATATTCCAAAAGTTTATGGAATTATTGAGATGATCTCAATTTTCGAGATATCTCTTTTAAGGGGATATGTAATCCTTTTTATATGAGTGACCCAGAGTTAGGATAGAGTAGCCTCCAAGGTAGGTTTTGGTAGAGTAGTCTTCAAGCAACCCTAATAGACTCGGGTTTAGCTCAAATTTCATATGGGCTTGATCCATTAAAATTTCGATGTTTACATATACATTAATAATATCTTAGAGGTAAGCCCATAAACTTTCACACTGGATGCACAGATTGGACCATTTTCCTCATCGAGAGGAGCAACCCAGAGTTGGCAACTAGGTCCAGCCCAAGCCCATAATTGGCGGCCCAAGTAATGGGAATATCCTTCCTATGTTAGAACTTAGAATTAGCAGATAAGTTAACATAAAATGATTGGAGAATAGACAAACAGCAAGAGTTAAGGTGTCATTTTCTGAAGCGATTTCATAAGATATTGTTCTGGCCATTGTTTAACTCTCCTAACCTCCTCTTCTAATTGTTTGCTGTTTTTACTAAGTAAACGCTAATATGACTTTATTTTTACTTTCTTAATGTCTTTTGAGGTCTGAAAGAGATATAAGGATTTGATAAAACGGCAAAGGGCCAAATATACTCTTGTACTTTCGAAAATGGTCTAAGAATACCCATCGTTATACTATTGGGTTATCTATACCCCTCCCGTCATACTTTGGAACAAAAATACCCTTATTTTGGATGGAGTGCCACGTGGCAGCACCAGATGAAAACGACCCATTTTTTTTTACCCGATCCGTTTTTAAAAACCCACCACCCAATCCAATTTTCACCCAAGGCTAAATTTAGCATCTTTTGATCTAAAGCAATTATTTTGTAAAAACTGAAAAAAATGCTTTAAAAAATATTTTTCAGTTTTTTTTTAAAGCATTTTCTTTTGTAAAAACTGAAAAAAAAATAATTTTACAAAATATTTTCGTTTTTTGTAAAAAAAATGCACCTGTAGTCCACTGCTTTAGGAAAGTCTATTTTTTTCAGTTTTTACAAACAAAAAAAATTAGTTTTTTTAATTTTTCTAAAGCATATATTTTGTAAAAAGTAGAATTTTCTTTTTGTAAAAACTGGAAAAAAAAAAAGGAATCTGCAAAATATATATTTTAAAATTTTTTCAGTTTTTTTTAAAGCATTTGTTTGTAAAAACTGAAGAAAAAAAATTGTAAAAACTGAAATAAAGCAGTGGACTACATATGCATTAGTTTAATAAAAATAAAAATATTTTACAAAATCTTTTTTTTCAGTTTTTATAGAAAAAAATGCTTTAAAAAACTAAAAAAACTGAAAAATATATATTTTGTATTTTTTTTCCAGTTTTTACAAAATATATGCTTTAAAAAAACTCAAAAAACTATTTTTTTTTGTTTATAAAAACTGAAAAAAAAAAAAAAGAATTTTCTAAAGCAGTGGACTACAAGTGTATTTATTTTAAAAAAACGAAAATATTTTGCAAAATTATTTTTTTTTCAGTTTTTACAAAAAAAATGCTTTAAAAAAACTGAAAAATATTTTTTTAAAGTATTTTTTTTTCCAGTTTTTACAAAAAAATTGTTTTAGATCAAAAGATGCTAAATTTAGTCTTGGGTGAAAATTGGGTCGGGTGGTGGATTTTTTAAAATGGATCGGGTAAAAAAAAATTTGGTCGTTTTCATCTGGTGCTGCCACGTGGCACTGCATCCAAAATAAGAGTATTTTTGATCTAAAGTATGACGGGAAAGGTATAGATAACCCAATAGTATAACGAGCGGTATTCTTAAACCATTTTCGAAAGTACAGGAGTTTATTTGACCCTTTGCCGTTGATAAAATTAAGATCTCAGGTAAATATTAGGTGTGTTTCACTATGTAAGTAATAGATTAGGTAAGAGTTTGACTAGTGAGTACTGTTAAGTTCTAAGGTAGCTTTTCTCCTACTATTATATGTTAGAGGGTGTAAATTTCTACCGGCCGTCCCCGTAAATATTAATCACAAAAAAGAAAGAAAATGCATAATCTCCACCGGCCATCGCCGTAATTTTCAATTCACAATGACATATAAATTTTAATGTCAAAGCATCTTTTAATGTTTAGATTTTAGAATCAATTCTTTTACTGGAAATATTTTTTCGTTTAATCGTTCGATATGTTTTTCTATTCTCAAATTTTATTTGAAATTTTTGAATAAAGATGGAAGGGTTTCTTCCATTCCACCATATCATATTCTTCGGTGGTGATAAAAATTATTTAATTGATGCAAGGAGTGTATAAAGTCACATATGAATGAATATAAACTTCCAAATATGGTTCACCTTCTATTGGGGCGGGAGGCTATTGGGAAAAAAGTGTTTAAAAAAGGTGAATCATATTTGGAAGTTTATATTCATTCATATGTGACTTTTTTTTGGGCTATTGGGGAAAAAAGTGTTTAAAAGGGAGATTTGCAAAAAATTTCACTGTGAGCATAATATCTTCGTTTAACCCAAAGCTAGAAGAGATCAATTGGCTATCCAAGAGAGAAAATAAAGAGTTAGAGAAATTATCATTCAGTTGCACACTAGAAGACCGATAAACTAAAAATGGAGAAACTTGTTGAATAATTTGAATAGCTTCCCGATCTAGATGTTTTCATACCTGGTGAGAAATGTTTTCTTTAGCCGATGATATATCGGAAATAACCTCTATATCTCTTCGACATAGGTATAAGGTTTGTGTATATTCTATCCTCCCTAAATCCCACACCGTAGAAATATACTGAAATTCTATTATTGTTGTTATAGCTTCCCTGTCTAGCTGTAGTAATTTTGTTTTTTTTGTTGTAATTATTTTATATTCTTGTCAATTGAATAGTTAGCGGATAGATATGTGATAAACGGCCAAAAACGCATATTTTTCGGTGTACTTTCATCTCATAACTTGTGTGGTTACGGTAGGTTACATGAGTTTTTGTAGTAAATTATGCTCATTACGTGCATTCTTATGTGTAGGAGCAAGCTGGACGAAAAATGAGCAAAAGAAGTTAATTCGGGACCAAAAGACAAAAGAAGGACTTTGCTCGTTCACTCCCGCGTGCACACGAGAGAGTGAACGAGCTAAGAGAGGAAAATCCTTGAGAAAAAATAGCGGATTATGACAAAAAGGCATGGAAGTGCACGAGAGATCCAGAAGGAAAAGAAAAAGAGAAGAACTTCGCTCGTTCACTCTCGCGTGCACACGAGAGAGTGAACGAGCTATCCTAAAAAGGCTATTTCGAATTGGGCTTGTATTATTTCGCCCCATGCTAACCCTATCCTATATAAATAGTCTTTAAACTCACTTTTAAGAAACGGGGAAGGGGGGATGTTCTTAGAGAGGATTATCGACCAAAGGAGGCAAGAAAACACTAGGAGCAAGGCAGAGAATTCTTCTACGAGTTTTTCACTTCCTTCTTCCTATTTTCATTATTGGTTATGAATTCTAGTATTGTAGTTTTGCATAATATTATGAATAACTAATTCGTTATCTAGGGTTTTTATGGAACCTTTTGTAGGATGAGTTCTTATTACGTTTTTATATAATTGAGCCGTTGGATTTCTCTACTTGTTCAACTACGTGTTTATTGATGTTGATTGAATGATCATCAATTAATTGTGCCTATTTAGTGCATATATTGCTCGAGAGAGAGAGTATGAATTTAGGTAGTTGTTGAACAATATTACTCCTAACGTATGTGAGAGATCAATACGGAGGGTTTAAAGGTGGGATTAGAGATAACGAAACCTTGGTGCGATCGTAGTGAGCGGTGAATTAGTGCTAGCTAGCGTAGTTCGAGAGAATATGTCTATTAAATTATGGTAGTTGTTCGAGAGAGAGCTACGAAACCCAAAGTACTCACGATCGTAGAGAATACTTAGGCAAAATTATAGAAGATGTAGCGGGAAGGATTATAAAAATTAGAAAAATTATAACTCTAAACCTCCTTAATCTTGTCTCCACCCCTTAGTATCTTTGGTTGTTAGTTCACTCCTTTAATTTGTTAGTTAATTAGTTTAACATAAAAATATTTATATATATAACTTAGGAATTGTTCGATCTTGTCTTCTTAGTGATAGTCAATAGTTGTAGTTAAACCTTAGTTCTCTGTGGGATTCGACTTCGTACTGTTAGACCAGATTATATTTGAAGCGACCGCTTATCATTTTCAGGACTAGAGTTGGGCATGATCAAATTTTGGCGTCGTTACTAACGGTGTAGCTGTACATATTGTTAGGTTGTAAGTTTGAACTTTTATTTTTGTTTTCTTGTATTTTATTTTTTTATTTTTGGTTTACTTGTTGATTTTAGAAACATGGCATCTTGGAATTATGAGAGTTTTAATGTTGGCAATTCTACTTTTGATCCTCCTTATGCATATTGTGGTGGAAATCACCCATTGCAAAATTATCAAAATATTTCCGAGAGCGAGTTATGTGCACCAACTCAATCTTATGTGTAGAATGTGTGTGATATGTGTGGTAGTCAAGATAGTAACTTTCATGATTGTGCTTATATGTCTTATCTTCCTCCAACCCCTTACTATGATGGTTCTACTATTTTTTGGTGAAGTTAATAAGAACAAAGAACCCAGAAAAGCTGACCTGAAGGAGATCAAAGATATGTTATAGTACCTCATGGAACGAAGTAATGAGAAACAACTGCAAATACAAAGGCTAGGGGATACTAACCAAAGGCAATGGGATACTATCCAAAGGCAAGAGGCAACTATTCTTAACCGGGAGGCACAAGTGAGGCAATTGGTTGAGGCTTTAAATGCTCAACAAGATAATATTATAAATAGTAGCCAGGAGAAGTATGCATTAGAGACAGAAATTAAGGTACCAATAGTGGGGTCCATAGTAGAACACCAACAATCAATCAAACTAGAATTTGAGGATGCCGATGTTGTAGAAGTGATACTAGAGTCAACCAAGGATATTGAGGATACATATTTAGTTGACTCTAGTGTCATTGGTGTTGAGGATATTGACAGTCCCAAAGTTCATGTAGTTGAGCGCATTGGTCCACACTCCAAGCATTTTCACATTGTTTTTGGATGATGATATAGAGATAGAGTCATCCGAGCCACTTGAGGAGTCAAGGAATGAGGAATAAGGTGCCTACATTCTGAAATTCTTCTTACAAGAAAGTCGGGATGACACACCTCATCTAAAGGCCAAGAAGTGCAGAATACTACATTGTTTTCTCGGGCCAGTTAGATTCGTTCCACCACCCCGAGATCATAATCATAAGCTTGAAGCAAAATTTGGGATCCAATTCATAAGTTCGAAGTGGAGGCAAAAAGTGATTCGCGTCGTGCCAAGACATTAAATCAAGCACTTGTTGGGAGGCAACCCAGCTTTGCTGCTTTTTTTTTATTATTTATTTTTATTATTGTATCATTCTTGTAGTGTCATTTTTATTTCTCTAGGAGCATGGGAAGCAAGGCTATTAGAAGAAAGCAAAAGCAAGTGAGATGGTTAGAGTTAAGTGTGGGGTACCCGCACAAAGAACCAAGTCTGGGAGAAGTCTGAGTACCCCATGAGCTGCTAATGCTTTGGCTTTTGGCCTACCAGGGAGTTTCTTTTATCCTCTTGTATTTATGGGTGTGCATTGGGGACAATGCATAATTTTAAGTGTGGGGTGAAGAGACTGTTTGGGTGTTCTTATGCTATTTTAGTTGTGTTATTGTATGTATGTTAAAAATAAAATAAAAAAATAAATATATAATTAGGTAGAAATAATCCCCTTTGGCTTTTCTTATGGCCACGGTTCTTTTCCAAGGATGACTTTTTGAACCGGGTATTAATTTTTTTAGGCAGAATTTTCATAAAAGTTTTAGACTTTTTCCAACGAAGGTCTTCGTTGACAATTTTCATGAGGGAGTAAAGTCTAAAGAAAAAAATTCAAAAAGATTTTCCTTTTCTTTTTATAACCGATAATGGAATGAGAAGAACTTGAGTATATGTGTTTTTTGACATGTTTTATGGCGGGACTTAGAGTTGTAATATTTGAATTAATTATCTTCTTCGTGTTCTATGTGCCCATATGCCTTGAGAATATATGTGACTTTCCTTTGACGCTTAAGTTCATTTGTTGACTCCTGTGATTACTTTCCATGTGTTGAGTTAATATGATGACTATGCTTAGTTGTTTAACTTGTGTCGGGTCTGAACCGTACAGAGTGAGTCATATGCATTGTGTGATGTGAGGCTTGATTACATTTTGTGCTATCCTGTGTTAGTCTAGAACTTGCCCCGTGTGTTAGTCGAAGCGAAATAAGTAAGCTTTGTGAGTCTAGGAGATGATGTAGGCGTTTCTTTGATTGTCCATTGAGTTAGTATGCCACTATAAATAAAATTATCCCTAGATAATCCATTTGAGCCTATGAACCTTTTCTTTGGCACCCACTTTATAGCCGGTTCCCTTTTTGTTCTTAATTAGATCTTTTTGAACCTTTTATCTCCGAAATCACTTAAGTCGCTAGAAGAGTAAGGTGAGAGTTGGGGTAACTTTTGAGTGGAACCATTGAAAGGCCAAAAGGTGAACGCATGTTTTGAAAGATCATTGGCCGAGCAACCCAAGTTTGGAGAGTGTTGGAAAAAAAAATAAAAAAAAGATCAAAGAAAATACAAAAATAAAAATGAAAAAAAATAGAAAATACACCTCCTATTCCTCTTAATCCGGTCTAGTGAATGCATAGTCGTGCTTAAAGAAGAAGGGTTAAATTGTATATGGTTTCGTAGCATTTTTTGAATTGGTCATGGAAAGTATGTATTTAAAAGTTAAGTGTAGTGTATTAAAGTGCTTAGGAGGGTTAGTCACTATACCCTAATATATCCTACCCATCCCTTAGCCTACATTACAATATGGAAAAACCTAATTGATCATAGACTTCACAAGCTTAAATTAGTAGAGACATACACTACGGGCAAGCCTATGGTACGACCTCAGGATGCACATGAATTTCTTTGTGAGAGTGAGTGAATTCTTTCGATGTGTAAGTTCTTAAATTATACTTGAATGCATATTTGAGTGTGTGGACTAATTTCTCTCTTTATTTGTGGTGAGAGCAAATGATTTACAAAGGATTGGTAAAGTCCAAACATTTTGAGTTGACACAAGAAGTGAGTCATAGTAAGGAATGTATTGCAGTCATCTTTTGAGGTTAGGATGTTAGAAAAAGTCGCACAAATATTTTAAATAGTCTTGGCATGAGTCTACTTTTGAAGAAAGATATCAATAGTTCTTATACTGAGTTCTAAGTGTTGGCATAAGCCATTGTCATTGGTATGATGCTTGAGTATATTTTGAAAATGTGTTTCTTGCCATTGTGCTTAATTTTGAAAGTTGCTCGAGGACGAGCAAGAGTTTAAGTGTGGGGTATTGATAAACGGCCTAAAATGCATATTTTTCGGTGTACTTTCATCTCATAACTTGTGTGGTTACGGTAGGTTACATGAGTTTTTGTAGTGAATTATGCTCATTATGTGCATTCTTATGTGTACGAGCAAGTTGGACGAAAAATAAGTAACATAAGTTGATTCGGGACCAAAAGACAAAAGAAGGACTTTGCTCGTTCACTCTCGCGTGCACACGAGAGAGTGAACGAGCTAGCTGAGGAAAAGCCTTGAGAAAAAACAACGGATAATGGCAAAAAGGCATGGAAATGCACGAGAGACCTAAAAGGAAAAGAAAAAGAGAAGAACTTCGCTCGTTCACTCTCGCGTGCGCACGAGAGAGTGAACGAGCTATCCTAAAAAGGCTATTTCGAAGTGGGCTTGTATTATTTCGTCCCATGCTAACCCTATCCCATATAAATAGTCTGTAAACTTACTTTTGAGAGATGGGGTGGGGGTGGGGGAGGAGGGGGACGTTCTTAGAGAGGATTATCGACCAAAGGATGCAAGAGCACACTAGGAGCAAGGCGGAGAATTCTTCTACGAGTTTTTCACTTCCTTCTTCCTAATTTTATTATTGGCTATGAATTCTAGTATTGTAGTTTTGCATACTATTATGAATAACTAATTCGTTATCTAGGGGTTTTATAGAACCTTTTGTAGGATGAATTCTCATTATGTTTTTATATAATTGAGCCGTTGGATTTTTCTACTTGTTCAACTGCGTGTTTATTGCTGTTGATTGAATGTTCATCAATTAATTGTGCCTATTTAGTGTGTATATTGCTCGAGAGAGAGTACGCATTTAGGTAGTTGTTGAACAACATCACTGCTAACGTATGTGAGAGATCAATAAGGAGGGTTTAAATGTGGGATTAGAGATAATGAAACCTTGGTGCGATTGTAGTGAGCGGTGAATTAGTGCCAGCTAGCGTAGTTCGAGAGAATATGTCTAGTAAATTGTGGTAGTTGTTCGAGAGAGAGCTACGACACCCAAAGTACTCACGATCGGTAGAGAATACTTAGGCGAAATTATAGAAGACGTAGCGGGAAGGATTCTGAAAATTGGAGAAATCATAACTCTAGACCTCCTTAATCTTGTCTCCTCCCCTTAATATCTTTAGTTGTAAGTTCACTCCATTAATTTGTTAGTTAATTAGTTTAACATAAGAATCTTTATATTTATAACTTAGGAATTGTTCGAGCTTGTCTTCTTAGTGATAGTCAACAGTAGTAGTTAAGCCTTAGTTCTATGTGGGATTCGACTCCGGACTCTTAGACCGGATTATATTTGCAACGACCGCTTATCACTTTTAGGACTAGAGTTGGGCGTGATCAATACGGAAAACTAGCTCGAGAGTCCAAAAGAGTTAGCAGCTGTACATAGTTATATTTGATTGAATAAATTTTTTTCCGACCAAAAATAAAAAAGTAGAATGGAATAGAAAATACTATCTTCACACCACAATTTTTTTGTTTGATTACTCTTCAAAAGTCAAACTAAACTTCTAATTAACAGAAAATATTATATAAAATTTTATCTCGTTTTCTGAAAATTATGAACTCTTTGCATTGTACTTTTTGTGATCTCCATTATTATCGTTTTGGCAAATTAAATTTATTTTAATATTTTAAAAATAATAAGTTATTTCTTACTACATTGTATTTTATATTTACACTTCTTGTTCCTATTAGTGTGTTGTTAATTAAGTATAATATTAATCGAGTGAGATGTTTGCAGAGAGATAAATGTAACCAAATACTCTCATGATTAGAATTATTTCAAAGGTATAAAAAACTTTAAAAGATAGTAATATAAACCATATAGACTATATGTTTTTTATTAAATAATTATTAAATTGAGTTTGATTGAAATAAATTTTAACTTTCGAAAATAAAGGAAAAGTAATTTAGAATTCAGAGTAGAAAATAGAACAACGTCAGAAAGTATAGCGAAACCACTCGACGAAGTGGGAAAAGCCAAAAGAATGGACCAAATACTCTGCCTAATAAGTATTGTTATTGAATCAGACAAACAGCTTTATAAAAAGACAAAGACAAGCTTAGGACACAGTACCAATCACATGGACAAACTTGTCATTTTCTTCGGCCCACCCAAATGCCCATTCATTACCTTCCTTTGTCGTCTTCGATAATCATCTCTATAGCCCCATAGCATGTGCTTCCCTTTAATCCACCATTAACCACCCCCACCCCCTTTCAACCCCACCCACCCGAATCGAGGGAATAAAAGACCAGCTCCTTTATCCTTTGATTTCCTCATTCAGATCTATCAAATGAAGCGGCAATTCGACGGCGGAGAAACCGATTGTGCTAATTTTGCCGGCGGCGGTGAGTTGAAGAAGAAGATGAAGCAAGTTATAGAGTCGGAGGAAGAGAAAAAGTTGCCGATGAAGCGGCAATTCGACGCCGGAGAAACTACCTGCACAACCTCTGCCGGAGACGGTGACATGAAGAAGATGAAGATGAAGATGAAAACGAAGACGGAGGAGATTATAGAGTCGGACGCAGAAGCGGAGGCGGTGTTGTTGGATGAGAATCTGCTGTACGAAGTGCTGAAACACGTGGACGGGCGCACGTTAGCTACGGCAGCGTGCGTTAGCAAGCAGTGGAACCAGACGGCGCTAGATGAGCGGCTCTGGGAGCTGATCTGCACAAAGCACAACCGTAACCAACAGCAGCAGCTCCGCGCCGTCGTCCTGGCTCTCGGCGGTTTCCGAAGGCTCTACTCGCTTTACCTCTGGCCACTCTCAAAGCCGTCACCGTCTCCATCGTCGTCTTCTTTGACTCCTCCAACTTCTGCCTGGCCTTGCCTTCCTCCGCCGCCTACTCGGTCGTTGAAATACGCCGCTACGAACACTCGATGGGGAAAAGATGAAGTCAATCTCTCGCTATCGCTACTATCGATTCGGTATTATGAGAAGATGAACTTCAAAGCTAATAAATCAACTTAATTGATAATTCAATTTCAAAATTTAACATTTTATTATCCTAATTTTTCAGCTTATGGTTTGCTTTTATTGTGTTGCAACATTTATGCCTATCAATTAGATCTATTGATTTGGATCTACAACTGTTATGTATCATATGTAAGCTTTTGAATCAAAACTTTTGATATTCCAAGCAGTTAATGTAGATTGAGTCCTGGTTAATTCAAATCAGTGATACTAATTAGTATGTGCTTACACCATTAATTAATCTTTGATCGTAAAGTTCGTTGTTTGGATATGAGGAAAAAGGACAAGAGGAGGATTAGTATGAAAAATTGTGGGCAGAAACAAACAGATAAGAACAAAGAGGTATCCATCCTTTCAGGCTTTAATTATGGCTTTGGGGGAAACATTGGAAAATGACGAAAATGGGGCGTCACGTTTGAGATGATGTGTGTTGGCTCTTGGCTCTTGGCTCTTGGGATGTACTAATGCGCATTAGTAAATTCACATGGATTTGGCTTGAGATTATATTGAGGATTTTTACCTTTAAAAATTTATTTACCATCTTTATTTAGGTTTTTTAATTAATTATTGTGTATATCTTTATTTACAAGTTATATACGAAATTATAAAAAAATTAAAATAAAATTCAAGATCCTTTAATTTTAGTCTGTCAGTTAAATGATACCCATTCTCCATTTTCAAAATTTTTGTACATTTAAGATTCTATTTTTTTTTCTTTCTTAATAATCACCCAAAATCTCTCTTTTATTTTTATACCCTTCCCCCACAAAAATTTTCGATTCTTTTCATTTCAAATGTTTTCAAACACTTTTTTTTTTTTTTTTTTTTATTAATCACCCAAAATCTCTATTTCTTATTGGTGCTATGCAACAAAATTCCGAATATTGTTATAGAATCAAGCTGTGGGTAAGTTTTAAATCTTGTTTTTTTTTTTACTTTCTAAAATCTTTATTATACATGCCTTGTATATGATACATCAATACCCAAAATAATACTCGCTACAATACTAATACAATTATAATATGATTATATTATATTTTTAGTGTAGAATTGTGATTGAAACTAGAAGATGAAGATCATAATTATATTACAATTTTCTAGAAATATATCGCGATTGTATTATAATTGTATATGTATCAAAATTGTTGCAAGAATTGTATTACTTATGTATGATAATTATATATTCATTGTATATTGTTAGGAGCAGTTGTGAGTTCGTGACAAATTCAACAGTTTTGTGATGACCCAAAGTGTCATCTTTAAATTTAATAATTAATTATGTGTTCTAAGATCCCGAAAGTACTATTTATCACTCATCGACTTGCGTGCGCAGTCCGTACAATTTTCTGGAAAGTTTTTATGTGAAAAATGGATTAAAATGTGAAATAGAGTTTTAAAACTCAACTGAGTTGACTTTGGTCAACATTTTGAGCAAACAGACTCGGATCAGTGTTTTGATAGTTCCGGTAGGTCCGTATCGTGATTTGGGACTTGAGTGTATGCCCGAAATCGAATTCCGAGGTCTCTAACCCGAGATATGGAATTTTGATGAAAAATTAAAAGTTTGAAAGCTTAATGATTTTTAATAAGTTACTGATATTGGATTTATTGACACCGGGTTCGTATTTTGATTTCGGAGCTCGGTATAGGTCCACTATAATATTATGACTTGTCTGTCGTATTTGGTGAGAAACGGAGTTGATTTGACGTGATTCGGACGTCCGTTTGTGAAAATATAAGTTTTAAAGTTTTCTTAAAAATTCCATTCAATTTGGTGTTCAATTTGTAGTTATAGGTGTTATTTTGGCGATTTGATCGCGCGAGCAAGTTTGTATAATATTTTAGGACTTGTGTGCATGTTTGATTTGGAGCCCCGAGGGCTCGGGTGAGTTGCGGATGCTCAACAGACCATTTTGGATTTAAGGAAGATGGCAGATTTCTAGTGTTTTGTTGCAGAAATTTTACTCATCGCGATCGCGTAAGGAAATCTAAGAGGCCAGCCAAAGTTGTTCTTCGCGTTCACGAATTTGAGGACGCGATCGCGTAGGGGTATGAAGTTGTGCTTCGCGAACGCGTGGCCAAGGTCGCGTTCGCGTTGAGTGAAAGAGGCTAAAGCTGAGCCACGCGCTTTACTCATCGCGATCGCGTGAGGTCGTTCGCGATCGCGTAAGTCTGTGAGTCAAAGCATTGCGTTCCCGTGGTGTTTTACGCGTTCGCGAAGAGCAAAAAGCTGGACAACCAAAAATGTGCTTCGCGATCGCGAAGCATTGTACGCGATCGCATAAGGTAAAAATCCGAGAAACAAAACTTAAGTTCTGGAAATGAGATTCGTCCCATTTTCAACCATTTTCCTTATCCTATATTGATTATATTTCATGATTCCATACTCATTTACATCATGATTCCGTGAATTTATGGAAGAAACATTAGATTTTTATAAAATCTTCCAAAAACAAAAATTTAAAATTTGAAGGTCCATTTGACATCGGAATTAGATAATTTTTGTATGGTTGAACTCGTAGCGAACGCGTGTTCGGATTTCGCGAGTTTTTATGGGATTTGAGACGTGTGTCCCACTAACGAATATTTAAATGAATTTCAGATTTTTATCCGAAAAATAAGTAAATTCATATGGAATTAATTCCTATAATTCGTATAGAGTATATCGAATTATTTGTGAATAGATTTGACGCTTTTGGAGACAAATTCAAAAGGAAAAGCTGTGGTCGAATAAATTATTGGAATTTACAAAGCGAGGTAAGTGTCGTGGTTAACCTTGACTTGAGGGAATAGAATCCTTAAATTATTTGTTATGTGAAATGCATGTGAACGACGTATAGGCGAGGTGACGAGTGTCTATACGTCGTCAAATTAATTGTTTGCATAATTATTTAAAAATCCTAAATTTATTTTAATACACGAATTAATTGTTATGATAATTGTTTCTCTCCTATTCTTTGTTAAATATTAATTCTTGAATTCCTGCAATAATTGCTACATGCTGATTTGATTTATGTGCATTAATTGCTACTTGACATTTAGTATATTAAATAGTAAACTGCCTATTCTCTCCCTGATTTCCATAATAAATTGCTATTTGTCTTTGTTTGTTTCATAACTAAATCATAATTATTGTATGCTTGTTGTTTTAAAAATTTTATATTAATTGTTACATTTATTGGGACAATTTCTTCTATAAGCATTGGTAAATGGATATATTGGAGGAGCGGGTTGCACGCCGCAACAAGATTGATTGAAATAAATATATTGGGGGATCGGGTTGTACGCCGCAACAGACTTATTAAAAGTCCATATTGGGGGATCGGGTTGCACACTGCAACAGACTTATTAAAAGTCCATATTGGGGGATCGAGTTGCACGCCGCAACAGACTTGTTTAAAAGTCCATATTGGGGGATCGGGTTGCTCGCCGCAACAAACTTATTTAAAAGTCTATATATATACTTGATATAAATAAATATATTGGAGGGTTGAAAATGAATATGTTGTGTGAGCGGGTTGCACGCTGCAATGGAATTGATTGAAATAATATTTGGTTATGACTGTTGAGTTGGCTTCAACTATAAAAAAAGATGGGTTACCTGATTTATTTCTATTATTGTTGTTGTTACTATTATTGCGTACATGTTAATGTAAGTGACCTGCCTTAGCCTCGTCACTACTTCGTCGAGGTTAGGCTCAGCACTTACCGGTACATGGGGTCGGGTGTACTCATACTACACTCTGCACTTCTTGTACAGATTTCGGAGTTGGTCCCAGCGCCGTACCATAGACTTGCTCGGATTTCAGCTACCAGAGGAGACTTGAGGTATAACTGCACGGCATCTGCAGTTCTGAAGTCCCCGTCTATTTTACTTTAGCTATGTGTTTGTTTCCAGACAGCTTTATTTTATTCAGACCTTTATTTGTATTATTCTAGAAGCTCGTGCACTTGTGACACCAATTCTGGGATGGTATTTAGACACCGTTATTTTTTTTATAGATTATTCACTACATTTCAGGCTTTACTTCTGCATTTGTTTCTTGGTTATTAATAAATTTAAAAATTGTTTTAAAATGGATAATATTATTCTAACGTTGGCTTGCCTAGCAAGTGAAATGTTAGGCGCCATCACGGTCCGAAGGTGGGAATTTTGGGTCGTGACAGTTGGTATCAGAGCACTAGGTTACATAGGTCTCACGAGTCACGAGCAAGCTTAGTAGAGTCTGAAGGATCGGTACGGAGATGTCTGTACTTATCTCTCAGAGGCTATGAAATTTAGGAACAATATCACTTCTTTCTTATTTTGTCGTGCGATTTTATTCTATCATCGATGATTGAACCATTCTACTCTTATTCTATCGCAGATGGTGAAAACACGTAATACATCTACCGATGGACAGGGACCAAAGCCCCCGGTGGCAACTATGGACAGGGGTAGAGGTCGAGGCCGAGGTCATGCCAAAGGTCGAGGCAGAGGCCGAGGTAGAGTTCAGTCCAGAGCTCGAGCAGCTGCACCTGTTGTAGAACCTCAGGCGGACCTTTAGGAGGGGGTTCCAGTTCAGAATGTACCAGTTGGACCAGTTCAGGTCCCGGAAGGATTCATAGCCACTTCAATACTTCAGGATGCTCTAGTCCGTTTGGTAAGTCTTATGGAGGGCGTGGCCCAGAATGGTACATTTCTAGTGGCACCGGCCGTCTCACAGGCTGGGGGAGGAGCACAAACTCCCACTACTCCCGCTCCGGAGCAGATGGCTCCCCAGAATCAGGCTCCAGCAGCCCCGCCAGTTGGGGTTGTTCAGCCAGTTGTTACGGCACAGACCGGTGATAGGCCCGCCATGTCTTTTGAGACCTTATTGAGACTGGATAAGTTTACTAAGCTCTTTCCAGTTCACTTCAGTGGTACACCTCCTGAGGACCCACAGGATTATCTTGACCGCTGCCATGAGGTGCTACGGAATATGGGTATAGTTGAGACCGATTGGGTTGATTTTGCTGTATTTCAGATGACGGGTTCCGCCAAGAGGTGGTGGAGAGATTATACATTGGTCAGACCAGTTGGATCGCCTGCACTTACCTGGGAGCAGTTCTCTCAGCTATTTCTAGAGAAGTTCCTTCCTATCACACTAAAAGAGGATTTTCGCAAGCAATTTGAGCGTCTACAGCAGGGCAGTATAACTGTTACTCAGTATGAGTCCCGTTTTGTAGATTTGGCCTGTCATGCTCTCCTTTTACTACCTACTGAGGGAGAGAGAATGAGGAGGTTTATTGAGGGACTCACTCACCCTATCAGGCTTCCGATGGCCAAGGAGACCGGAAGTGAGATTTATTTTCAGGCGGCTGCTAATGTCGCGAGGAGGATCGAGATGGTTCTTGCACAGGAGAGAGGGCAGAGGTCTGATAAGAGGCCTCGTCAGTTCGGTGGTTTCAGTGGTGCCTCGTCTGTAGGCAGGGGTAATTTTGGTAGGGGTCATCCTCCCAGACCGTTTCATTCAGCACTTCATGCATCTCACGGTGCTTCAGGGAGTCACGGTCCTATTATGCCTTACTCTGGGCAGCCAGCATTTAGTGCACATTCAGCTCCTATCAGTTCACCACCACTCTAGAGTTACTATAGCGATTATGTCACGACCCAAAATCTAACTAATCGTGATGGCACCTAACCCATCCCGTTAGGTAAGCCAATTTCCAACTAACCAATTTTAATAATAATTATTAAAGCAATTTAAGTGAATAAAGATCCTAATCTTATACAATCCCCAAGAACTGGTAGTACAAATCATGAGCTTCTAAGAATAGAGTATACAAAGCGGAAATGAAATAAATACAGTCTGTTTGAATAATACATAAACAGAGCTTTTATAAATCTAAGGCTACCCTGAACAAGAGGCAGCTACAACAGGAACGCAGGCACATCTTCAAATCCCGCAACCATCGAGCGTAGCAATAACAACAGCCAACATCTGCACGTAATGTGCAGAAATATAGTAACAGTACAACCGACCCCATGTACCGAGTAAGTAACAAACCTAGCCGTAGGTTGAAAGTAGTGACGAGCTTCCACCAAGGTCGGGTCCAAAACCAATAGTCCACAATAATCCATAACAACATAAAGCAAATACCAGAAGTAACTCAGAGATAAAATGCTCACCCAAATCATGATTTCAAAAATAATAGTTCTTCCTTTCAAATTCACCAGTGAAAACTCAATTCTTTTGCCGAAGTTGCCAATAATATGAATAGTTTGAAAACAATAAATTTCTCCAAAAATCCTTTCAATAATAAATAATATGTTTCATTTTCCTTCCGGATAACCCGTATAAAACAAATGCATCACTATGCCCATCTGTCAAAATATGTGAGAAATCATGAATGATGTGATGTTGTACAACATGAGGAAAAATACAACTCTATGCCTGTACGTCATGTATGCATGCCAATGCGATGCAACTCAGTGATAAAATCATAAACAGCCCCTCGGGCAGAACATCACTCATATACAGCCCCTCGGGCAAACCTCACAGTCACTCGTGCCTCTCGGGCATACCTCACAATCACTCTTGCCACTCGGGCATACCTCACAATTACTCTTGCCACTCGGGCATACCTCACAATCACTCATGCCTCCCAGTCACTCAGCACTCGGCACTCGCACTTAGTAGGTACCTGCGCTCACTGGGGGTGTGTACAGACTCCGGAGGGGCTCCTACAGCCCAAACACTATAATCTGCACTGACAATTCATGTGCTGCACGGATAACTCACGTGCTGCACGGACAACTCACGTGCTATAATATCATATCAGAATCCGCACGGACAACTCACGTGCCATAATAAGCCAATAAGGCCTGCTGCAGGCGGGCAACCCCAATATAATAGTAATAATATATATAAAGCCAACATGGCCTGCTGCGGCGTGCAGCCCGATCCCAAAATATCCTCACAATCAGGCCCTCGGCCTCCCTCAGTCATCAATCTCTACAGTCTCTCTCTCATGGGCTCACAATGTCATGAGAATAGCCTAAAAATGATGATATGGTGCATCAATAAATAACAACAGAGACTGAGATATGATATGCAATGAAATGAATATGACTGAGTATGAATTTTCAATTTAAACAAATAATTCACAGTAATATGACCTCTGTGGGTCCCAATAATACTGGCACATAGCCTCAACATGATTTTTTTAATATGTTTTTCAGCTCAATTTCTTGAACACATAAAAACGCATGGAAAATGCCAAGATTATTTAACTATAAAATTCCATAGAAATAGTTATGTCACAATTTCTATAGTGCACGCCCACACGCCCGTCACCTAGCATGTGCGTCACCTCCCAACAATTCACAAAATACATATATTTAGGGTTCATACCCTCAACTCCAAGAGTAGAAGACTTACTTACCTCGAACAAGCCAAATACAATGTCGAGCAAGCTAAACAATGCTCCAAAAATCCCATTATGCGCGTATCAACTTCCAAATGGCTCGAATCTAGTAACAATTAATTTAATTCAGCCCACAAAAATTATAGGAATTAATTCCATATCAAAATACTAATATTTTCCAAAAATTCGAAATTGCGCCCCAAAAATCACCCGTGGGGCCCACATCTCGAAATCTGACGAAACTCACAAAATACGATAACCCATCCAATTACAAGTTCAACCATACTAATTTTACTCAAATCCGAATCCAAATCGGTATTCAAACTTGAAAAATTCATTTTGTGACATTATAGAAATTTCCTTATATTTCTCTTGAAGATTCAATAATCTTACACCAAAAATGAAGATTAATTCATGGAATATAATCACAAGGGAATTAAGAACACTTATCCCAAGTTATGTGAAAAATTTTCTCTCCAAAATTTCCCAACCCCAGCTCCAAAATCCGAAAATGGGAAAAAAAATCTCGGAACCCTCGTTTTAAACACTGCCCGGGCATTTCCGCACCTGCGGTGCCTGGGCTCGCACCTGCGCATCCGCATTTGCGGACAAAAATATGCGCCTACAAAAACAGCCAGCCTTCCAAAATCTCGCATCTGCGGGCTCACAGATACGCATTCCCCTTCGCACCTGCGGTCGCCTCACGCCAGCCCCAGTCCGCATCTGCGCCAACACCTTAGCACCTGCGGCCTCGCAGATGCGGCAAATTCCTCGCACCTGTGAGCACTGCCCAGTTCCACACTTGGCTACTTCTGCAACTGATCTCGCGCACATGCAGCTTCGCACCTGCGATCAAAATCTTCGCAGGTGCGATCACACCAGTAGGCAGCAGTTCTAGCATTTCCTTAAGTCCAAATTTGATCCGTTAACCGTCCGAAACTCACCCGAGGCCCCCGGGACCTCAACCAATTGTATCAACAAGTCCCATAACATAACACGGACCTACTGGAGGCCTCAAATCACACCTAACAACCTCAAAAATACGAACTACACACGGATTCAAGCCTAATAAATTTCCAAATTCCCAAATTCTACAAACGACGCCGAAACCTATCAAATCACGTCCGATTGACCTTAAATTTTGCACACAAGTCACATTTCACATTACAGACCTATTCAAATTTCCGGAATCGGATTCCGAACCCGATATCAAAAAGTCAAATCCTTGGTCAAACTTCCCAAAAAATTAACTTTCGGCAATTCAAGCCAAATTCCACTACGGACCTCCAAATAATTTTTCGGACACGCTCCTAAGTCGAAAATCACCATATAGAGCTATTGGAATCATCAAAATTTAAATTCGAGGTCGTTTACACATAAGTTCGCATCCGGTCACTATTTTAACTTAAGCTTTAAACCTTGGAACTAAGTGTTCCAATTCCTTCCAAAACCTCACTGGACCCGAATCAATTACCCCGACAATTTACAAAACAAATGTAAAGTACAATTTGAGCAGTAAATGGAGAAACAGGGTTGTATTACTCAAAACGACCGGTCGGGTCGTTACAGATTATCCGGCCCATTCGGGTCAGCTTCAGTTTCGGCAGCCATAACATCAGGATGGGTGTTATGAGTGTGGGAACATTGGTCACATCAGGAGGTATTGCCCTAGGTTATTGAGTAACAGATCCCGGCAGGATTCTCGTGCCATCATACCGGCACCGGTTGCTTCACCGCCTGCTCAGCCAGCTAGAGGTAGGGGTCAGGTAGCTAGAGGTGAAGGTCAGGCAGCTAGAGGTGGAGGTCAGGCCATTAGAGGTGGAGGTCAGGACATTAGAGGTGGAGGTCAGACCGTTAGAGGTGGAGGCCAGCCTGTTAGAGGCCGTCCTATAGATGCAGTTCAGAGTGGTGGGGGTCCAACCCCGATTTTATGCTTTTCCAGCTAGGCCTGAGGCCGAGTCATCTGATGCTGTGATCACAGGTATTATTCCAGTTTGCTATAGATATGCTTTAGTTCTATTTGATCCAGGATCTACTTATTCCTTTGTGTCCTATTTTTCTTCATATTTAATTGTGCCTTGTGATTCTCTGAGTGTTTCTGTGTGTGTATCTACATCGGTGGGAGACTCTGTTGTAGTAGATCATGTCTATCGTTTGTGTGTGGTTACTATTGGTAGTCTTGAGACTAGTGTGGATCTTCTATTTCTTGATATGGTAGATTTTGATGTCATCTTGGGTATGGATTGACTGTCCCCTTATCATGCTATATTGGATTGTCATGCCAAGATAGTGACCCTAGCCATGCCGGGGTTACCTCGGTTAGAGTGGAAAGGAACTCCTGGTCATTCTGCCAGCATGGTTATTTCTTATATGAAAGCTCGGCGTATGGTAGAGAAAGGGTGTCTAACCTATTTGGCTTATATTCGTGATCCCAGTGCGGATGTTCCTTCTATGGATTCAGTACCAATTGTTCGTGAATTTCTAGAAGTATTTCCTGCAGATTTGCTGGGGATGCCACCCGACAGGGATATTGACTTTTGTATTGATTTGGCTCCGGGCACTCAGCCCATTTCTATCCCACCATACCATATGGCCCCGCCGGAGTTGAAAGAATTGAAGGAGAAGTTATAAGACCTGCTTGATCAGGGATTCATTAGACCCAGTGTCTCGCCCTGGGGTGCACCAATATTATTTGTAAAGAAGAAAAATGGTTATATACGGATATTTATAGATTATCGGCAGTTGAACAAGGCCACTATCAAAAAAAAATATCCGTTGCCAAGAATTGATGACCTATTTGATCAGCTTCAGGGTGCCAACATATTTTCGAAGATCTATTTGAGGTCTAGTTACCATAAGTTGAAGATTAGGGCATCTGATGTCCCTAAAACAACTTTTCGGACTCGATATGGGCATTATGAATTCCAAGTGATGTCATTTGGATTAACAAATGCCCCAACAACATTTATGGATTTGATGAATCGGGTGTTCAAGCCCTATTTGGATTCTTTTGTGGTTGTATTCATTGATGATATCTTGATTTACTCCAGTAGTCGAGAGGAGCATGAGCAGCATCTTTGGAGTGTGCTTCATACTTTGAAGAATAATCAGTTATATGCCAAATTTTAAAAATATGAGTTTTGATTAGAATCAGTTGCCTTTTTGGGGCATGTTGTATCGACAGAAGGCATAAAGGTGGATCCTAAGAAGATAGATGCTGTTTAGAATTAGCCTAGACCTACTTCAGTTACAGAGATCCAGAGTTTTCTGGGTTTGGCAGTTTATTATCATCGGTTCGTGGAAGAGTTTTCATCTATAGCAAGCACATTGACCAGACTGACCCAGAAATGTGTCCCATTCAGATAGTCATACGAGTGTGAGTTGAGCTTTCAGAAGCTCAAGACTGCTTTGACTACGGCGCCAGTGTTGGTGTTATCCACAAGTTCAGGATCGTATACGGTATATTGTGACGCATCTCACATTGGGCTGGGTGCAGTATTAATACAAAATGGAAAGGTGATTGCATATGCATCACGACAGTTGAAAGTTCACGAGAAGAATTATCCTGTTCATGAGTTAGAACTGGCAGCCATTGTTCATGCGCTGAAGATTTGGAGGCATTACCTCTACGGTGTCTCGTGTGAGGTATTTATTGATCATCGTAGCCTTCAGTATCTGTTCAAACAAAAAGATCTTAATTTGAGGTAGAGAAGATGGTTGGAGTTGTTGAAAGACTATGATATCACCATTTTGTATCACCCCGGAAAGGCCAATGTGGTGACCGATGCTTTGAGTAGAAAGGTTATGAGTATGGGCAGTCTTGCGTATATTCCGGTTGGTGAGAGGCCGTTAGCTGCAGATGTTCAGACTTTGGCTAATCAGTTCGTGAGGTTAGATATTTCAGAACCCAGTCGGGTTCTAGCTTGCACAGTCGCTCAATCTTCTTTATATGAGTGCATCAGAGAGAGGCAGTATAATGATCCTCATTTACTTGTCCTTAAGGATACGGTGTGGCACGGTGATGCCAAATAGGTTGTTGTGAGGGAATATGGAGTTCTGCGAATGCAGGGTCGTATTTGTGTGCCTAATGTTGACGGGCTTCATGAATTAATCCTTGATTAGGCACACAGTTCCAGGTATTCTATTCATCCAGGTACCGCCAAAATGTATCAAGATTTGCGGCAACATTATTGGTGGAGGAGAATGAAAAAGGATATAGTTGCATATGTAGCTCGGTGTCTGAATTGTCAGCAAGTTAAGTACGAGCATCAGAGACCTGGTGGTTTGCTTCAGAAGTTAGAAATTCCTGAGTGGAAATGGGAGCTTATCACTATGGATTTTGTTGTTGTACTCCCACGGAATCAGAGAAAATTTGACGCAGTTTGGGTCATTGTGGATAGGTTGACCAAGTCAGCATATTTCATTCCAGTGGCAGTTACCTATTCTTCAGAAAGGTTAGCTGAAATTTACATTCGTGATATTGTCCGTCTTCATGGTGTGCCCGTGTCTATTATTTTAGATCGAGGTACGCAATTTACCTCACACTTTTGGAAGGGCTGTACAGCGTGAGTTAGGCACGCGGGTTGAGTTGAGTTGAGTACAGCATTTCATCCACAGACAGATGGACAGTCAGAGTGCACCATTCAGATATTGGAAGATATGCTTCGCGCTTGTGTTATAGACTATGGAGGTTCTTGGGATCAGTTTTTGCCACTTGAGGAGTTTTCTTATAATAATATCTACCAGTCGAGCATTCAAATGGCTCCATATGAGGCATTATACGGAAGGCGATGCCGTTCACCAGTCATATGGTTTGAACCGGGAGAAGCTCAGTTGTTGGGTATCGATTTGGTACAGGATGCCTTGGATAAGGTCAAGGTTATTTAGGATCGACTTCGCACAGCTCAGTCTAGGCAAAAGAGTTATGCCGACCGTAAAGTTCGTGATATTGCATTCATGGTTGGAGAAAGAATATTACTCCGGGTTTCACCTATGAAAGGTATAATGAGGTTCGGAAAGAAGGGCAAGGTGAGCCCTAGGTATATTGGACCCTTTGAAATTTTTGAAAGGGTGGGTGAAGTAGCCTACATGCGTGCATTACCACCTAGTTTATCAGCGGTTCATCCGGTGTTCCATGTGTCTATGCTCCGAAAATATCATGGTGATCCGTCTCATATGTTAAATTTTAGCTCAGTCCAATTGGACAAAGATTTGACTTACGAGGAGGAGCCGGTGGCTATTCTAGCCCGGCAGGTCCGGCAGTTGAGGTCTAAGAGTTATTCTTCAGTTCGGGTGCAATGGAGAGGTCAGCCGGTAGAGGCATCTACCTGGGAGTCCGAGTCGGACATGCGAAGTAAATATCCACACCTTTTCTCCAGCTCAGGTACTTTTTCTAACTCCGTTCGAGGACGAACGTTTGTTTTAGAGATGGAGAATGTGATGATCCAAAGTGTCATCTTTAAATTTAATAATTAATTCTGTATTCTAAGACCTCGAAAAGAATTATTTATCACTCCTCGACTTGCGTGCGCAGTCCGTACAATTTTCCGAAAAGCTTTTATGTGAAAAATAGATTAAAAATATGAAATAGAGCTTTAAAACTCAATTGAGTTGACTTTGGTCAAGATTTTGAGCAAACACACTCGGATCAGTATTTTGACAGTTCCGATAGGTCCGTATCGTGATTTGAGACTTGGGCGTATGCCCGAAATCGAATACCGACGTCCCTAGCCCGAGATATAGAATTTTGATGAAAAATTAAAAGTTTGAAAGTTTTAATGATTTTTAAGAAGTTACTGATGTTGGATTTATTGACACCGGGTCCGTATTTTGTTTTCGGAATCCGATATAGTTCCACTATAATATTTATGACTTGTCTTCTGAATTTGGTGAGAAACATAGTTGATTTGACGGTTTTTCTGACGTCCGGTTGTGAAAATATAAGTTTTAAAGTTTTCTTGAAAATTCCATTCGATTTTTTGTTTAATTCGTAGTTCTAGGTGTTATTTTGGTGATTTGATAGCGAGAGCAAGTTTGTATGATGTTTTAGGACTTGTGTGCATATTTAGTTTGGAGCCCCGAGGGCTCAGGTGAGTTTCGGATGGTCAACGGACCATTTTGGACTTAAGGAAGATGGCAGATTTCTGGTGTTTTGTTGCAGAAATTTTACTCATCGCGATCGCGTGAGGTCATTCGCGATCGTGTAAGGCAATCTGAGAGGCCAGCCAAAGTTGTTGTTCGCGTTCGCGAATTTGAGGACGCGATCGCGTAGGGGTGTGAAGTGGTGCTTCGCGAACGCGTGGCCAAGGTCGCGTTCGCGTAGAGTTAAAGAGGCTATAGCTGAGCCACGCGCTTTACTCATCGCGATCGCGTGAGGTCGTTCGCATTTGCGTAAGTCTGTGAGTCAAAGCATCGCGTTCGCGTGGTGTTTTACGCATTCGCGAAGAGCAAAAAACTGGGTAGCCAAAAATGTGCTTCGCGATCGCGAAGCATTGTACGCGATCGCATAAGGTAAAAATCCGAGAAACAGAACTTAAGTTCTGGAAAATGGGATTCGTCCCATTTTCAATCATTTTCCATTTTTGAGCTCGGGTAAAGCGATCCTTGGGCGATTTTCACAGGAAAATATTGGAGTAAGTGTTCCTTATCCTATATTGATTATATTTCATGATTCCATACTCATTTACATCATGAATCCGTGAATTTATGGAAGAAAAATCAGATTTTTATAAAATCTTCCAAAAATAAAAATTTAAGATTTGAAGGTCCATTTGACATCACAATTTGATAATTTTTGTATGGTTGAACTCATAGCGGAACGGGTGTTCGTATTTCGTGAGTTTTTTGAGATTTGAGATGTGGGTCCCACTGTCGAATATTTAAATGAATTTCGGATTTTTATCCGGAAAATTAGTAAATTCATATGAAATTAATTCCTATGATTCGTATTGAGTATATCAAATTGTTTATGAATAGATTTGACGCATTTGGAGATAAATTCAAAAGGAAAAGCCGTGGTCGAATAAATTATTGGAATTTGCAAAGCGAGGTAAGTGTCGTGGTTAACCTTGACTTGAGGGAATAGAACCCTTAAATTATTTGTTATGTGAAATGCATGTGAACGACGTATAGGCGAGGTGACGAGTGTTTATACGTCGTCAAATTAATTGTTTGCATAATTATTTAAAAATCCTAAATTTGTTTTAATACACGAATTAATTGTTATGATAATTGTTTCTCTCCTATTCTTTGTCAACATAAAGCTTAGTGGCGTATAAACTTTAGGGTTGGAGCCATTAACTTATCCAACTCCCATTTTCAGTCATAGGTAGCTAAAATAAAATATAATTTAAAACAAGTGAATAAATATATCAAAAGTATCAAATATCAACCTTTGAAATGTTTTCAAATATCAATAGCAATGTTCAAGAATCAAGAGTTGAGAAAGCATATACTATCAATCCAAGAGAGTTTGTCAAATATCCATTTTTCGCCCAATGTGTACGTCATGCCATCACACTAAGCAAAATCAGATATCAAGATGGACCGAAGCCCCAAATCAAGTAGGGTCAAAACCCAATAGTCAAGAGAATCAAGAACCATATTAAAATGGCTTCCTAGTTCATACTTAACACTGACAAGTTCCATAATTTAAGACGAACTACAAATCCAAAGTCAACATGGCAAAAGATCTAAATCAAGAGGCATGCCAAGATGAGTGAAAAAGTCACTGCCACAAGAAGGACAAAGTCCTAACAAGAATGCAAAATAATCAAACAATCCGTACGAGTGGGCGATTTAGTAAATATCTTGCAATACTTGATATAACACGAATACAATGCTATTAATTAAAGACAAGAAAAACAAAATATCAGGTTATTTCAAAATATTCCAGCAAGTAAAAAGAGTACAAAGTTTATACACAACCTTGGTATTTTACCACAAAACAATTCAACCACAACTTGAGGACGTTCGAATCATCTACGCCATAGACAAACCAAATCCGTCCACTTCCTTAAATACTTCTCCTTAAATTTTACAAGGGTATATATATACCTTAAATACATAATCAAATATCTATATAAGTTCAGTGATTTAACATGTCAAACTAAATATGATATTGGTGAAAATTACCCAAAATGTTTGAAACAGAAATTCTGGACGGTATCATTGTCTCGTGTTGTGACTCAGATTTGAAGATGAAAAGGGACAAACTAGACTGTGTGGTCTTCTTTACAGTTTTAGATATATGTCTTAGTGTTTCAGAACATATTGAATCACCCCCATATCAATTTTGTATAAAAGGTTATGCTAAACTTACTAACAGCAATACAGGGAGGGTTTATAAAACAGAAAATCTGGACAGCACCTGCGCTGTATTTTATCACCTATTTTTGGGTAAATAAAAGACAAACCAGATTTTTGTTCCTTCATAAGAGTTATAGATCTATGAAATATCTTTCCATAAAGTTTTGAATCACTTAAAATGGATCTATATATAAAAAGATATGAAGAAAACACTAATAGTTATCTAGTATAAAAACGGGTTTAGTAACTTACCACAAAAGAGAGGAGCAACTTGAGCTTCACCAAGAACGAATTTTGCTGGTTGGTTTAGTTGAAATTTATGATGGTTTTAATGAAGTTTTTTGGGTGATAAGAAGGAGAGAGAGAGAGATGGGGTTTTCTTTGGCATTAAGGACTGAAAATGAGATGAGGTTATGAAAAAGCATGTCACAAAAGTAATATAAAAACTTTGAATAAATATGAAAAATGTGGGTGCCCAACCTATTAAATATATTTAGATAAATACAAAATCCAAAACCTTAATTATAATATATTTAACAACAATTCATTAAAATAATATTAAGTGTTACATATAGCAACACCATGAAACTTCTTTGTCAATATTAACACAATCTAAAGTAAGAAATTTTCATGTATAGTCAATTTCACGTTTAGGAAGTGCGAATTAAAGAATATCTCCTCGTTATAAAGATGCTCAATCGAAAATGCAAATATTAGTAAAAATTTGGGGTGTTACAACTGTATCATAATTGTTGCATCAGATACATCAATGCCTAAAAAACATAATTGTATCATACTTGTATCACAATTGTATCTTACTTGTATATGGTACATTAATACCCAAAATAATATCTGATACAATACCAATAAATTAATATACAATTATCATATATTTGTGATACAAACTTGTCACGACCCGAAATTCCTACCTTCGGACCGTGATGACGCCTAACATTTCACTTGCTAGGCAAGCCAACGTTAGAATAATATTATCCATTTTAAAATAATTTTTAAATTTATTAATAACCAAGAAACAAATGAGGAAGTAAAGTCTGAAATGTAGTGAATAATCCATAAAAATATTTACGGTGTCTAAATACCATCCCAGAATTGGTGTCACAAGTACATGAGCTTCTAGAATAATACAAATAAATGTCTGAATAAAATAAAACTGTCTGGAAACAAACACACAACTAAAGTAAAGTAGACGTGGACTTCAGAACTGCGAACGTCATGCAGTTATACCTCAAGTCTCCTCTGGTAGCTGAAATTCGAGCAAGTCTATGGTATGCCGCTGGGACCAACTCCGAAATCTGCACAAGAAGTGCAGAGTGTAGTATCAATACAACAGACTCTATGTACTGGTAAGTGCTGAGCCTAACCTCGATGAAGTAGTGACGGGGCTAAGGCAGGTCACTTACCTTAACCTGTACGCAATAATAGTAACAACAACAATAATAGAAATAAATCAGGTAACCCATTTTTTTTTTATAGTTGAAGCCAACTCAACAGTCATAACCAATTATTATTTCAATCAATTTCCGTTGCAGCGTGCAACCCGCTCACACAACATATTCATTTTTAACCCTCCAATATATTTATTTTAATCAAGTATGATATATATATATATATATATATATCTATATATTTATTTTAATCAAGTATATATAGACTTTTAAATAAGTCTGTTGCGGTGAGCAACCCGATCCCCCAATATGGACTTTTAAATAAGTCTGTTGCGGCGTGCAACCCGATCCCCCAATATGGACTTTTAACAAGTTTGTTGCGGCGTGCAACCCGATCCCCCAATATGGACTTTTAATAAGTTTGTTGCGGCGTGCAACTCGATCCCCCAATATGGACTTTTAATAAGTCTGTTGCGGCGTGCAACCCGATCTCCCAATATATTCATTTCAATCAATTCTATTGCGGCATGCAACCCGCTCCTCCAATATATCCATTTACCAATTCTTATAGAAGAAAATGCCCCAATAAATGCAACAATTAATATAAAACTTTTAAGACAACAAGCATACAATAATTATGATTTAATTATGAAACAAACAATAACAAATAGCAATTTATTATGAAAATCAGGGAGAGAATAGGCAGTTTACTATTTAATATGCTAAATGTCAAGTAGCAATTAATGCACATAAATCAAATCAGCATGTAGTAATTATTGCAGGAATTCAAGAATTAATATTACCTGCATTCTCAGCATGCCGTCATCGCCAATAGTCACATCCCTAGAATCACCTCTCCGAACCCTGTCCTGAAGAATGAGCAAGTGCGGGTCATCATACTGACGCTCCCTGATACGGTCATAAAGAGAAGACCAGGAGACCACACAAGCCAATACCCGACTAAGCTCCGAAATATCCAATCTGACAAGCTGGCCCGCTAAGGTCTAAACATCTAATGCCAAAGGTCTCTCTATTGCTGGAAGATATACTAAACTCCCCAAACTCTCTGCCCGGTGACTCAAAGCATCGGCCACCACATTGGCCTTCCCCGGATGGTACAAAATAGTGATATCATAGTCCTTAAGAAGCTCCAACCATCTCCGCTGACACAAATTATGATCCTTCTGCTTTAACAGATACTGCAGACTCCGGTGATCTGTATAGATCTCACAATGAACCCCATACAAATAATGATGCCAAATCTTCAAGGCGTGAACAATGGCTGCTAACTCAAGATCATGGACAGGATAGTTCTTCTCATGGGTCTTCAACTGGCGCAAGGCATAGGTAATCACCCTACCCTCCTGCATCAAAATACAACCAATGCCTATCCTCGAAGCATCATAATACACGGTGTAAGAACCTGAAGCTGATGGTAGAACTAACACTGGAGTTGTGGTCAAAGCAGTCTTGAGCTTCTGAATGCTCTCCTCACACTCATCTGACCACCTGAATGGAGCACCCTTTTGGGTCAATTTGGTCAAGGGCGATGCAATAGATGAAAATCCCTCCACAAAGCGACGGTAGTAACCCGCCAAATAAAGAAAGCTCCTAATCTCCGTGGCTGAGGACGGTCTAGGTCAACTCTGCACCGACTCTATCTTCTTCGGATCCACCTGAATACCCTCGATGGACACTACATGTCCCAAGAATGCTACTTAACTGAGCCAAAACTCACACTTGGAGAACTTTGCATAAAGCTTCTCTTCCCTCAATCGCTGGAATACAATCCTCAAATGTTGAGCGTGCTCCTCCTGGCTACAAGAGTACACCAGGATGTCATCAATGAATACAATGACGAATGAGTCCAAATAGGGCTGGAATATACTGTTCATCAAATGCATGAACGTTGCTGGGGCATTGGTTAGCCCAAAAGACATCACCAAGAACTCATAATGGCCATATCGGGCCCTGAAAGCTGTCTTAAGAATATCTGAATCCCGAATCTTCAGCTGATGATAACCGGACCTCAAATGAATCTTAGAGAACACCCTCGCTCCTTGAAGATGGTCGAATAAATTATCAATATGAGGCAAAGGATACTTGTTCTTGACTGTGACCTTGTTCAACTGCCTGTAATCAATACACATTCTCATGGAACCATCCTTCTTTTTCACAAATAGAACCGGTGCACCCCAAGGTGACACACTAGGCCGAATAAACCCCCTATCAAGGAGTTCTTGAAGTTGTTCTTTCAATTCCTTCAACTCCGCCGGTGCCATATGATACGGTGGAATAGAAATGGGTTGAGTGCCTAGCACCAAATCAATACCAAAGTCAATATCCCTCTCAGGCGGCATGCCCGGTAGGTCTGCAGGAAACACATCCGGAAAATCATGTACCACCGAAACAGAATCAATGACAGGAGTCTCTACACTAACATCCCTCACAAAAGCCAAATAAGATAGGCAACCCTTCTCAACCATACGCTGAGCCTTCAAATATGAAATCACCCTACTTGGTACATAATCTACAGAATCGCTCCACTCAACCCTCGAAATTCCCGGCATAGTCAACGTCACCCTCTTAGCGTGACAATCTAGAACAGCATGACATGGAGATAACCAATCCATACCCAATATCACATCAAAGTCAACCATACTGAGCAACAATAGATCCACTCGAGTCTCCAGACCCCCAATAGTCACCACACATGACCGATATACACGGTCCACAATAATAGTATCGCCCACAAGAGTAGATACATGTACAGATAAAACTAAGGACTCACGGGGCATATCCAGAAAATGGGCAAAATACGAGAAAACATATGAATACGTGGAAGTAGGGTCAAATAATACTGAGGCATCTCGGTGACAAACTGAGACAATACTTGTAATCACAGCATCTGAAGCAATAGCGTCTGGTCTGGCGGGGGAGCATAGAAATGGGCCTAACCAGCCCCTGATCTGCCTCACCCTCTAGGGCGACCCCTAGCTGACTGACCTCTACCCTGAGCTGACTGGGCGGGTGGTGAGGTAACTGGTGATGTAGTCGGAGTCTGACTTCTCTACTGAGATAGACCTCCATGACGACGAGGACACTGCCTCCACATATGCCCAAGCTCCCCAAACTCAAAATAACTCCCTGGTGTTGGCGGCAGAAACTGAAGGGAACCCCTAGCACCGGGATGACTCGTAGAAGAACCTGGCATAGAAGAGCCCTGAACTGGTGGAGCATGGGAGTACTCTAAACTGGAAGGGCACTAAGTGATGAGTGGCCCTGATGAGAACTGTGAGAACCATGGCCAGATGATGCACCCCAATGAAATGGCCGAGCTGACTGAGCCTGCCTGAAATGACGACCTCTACGGGCTGGAACTGACCCCCAAAAGGAGCACCACTGAATCTACCCTGACCATTAGGCCTCTTGGCCTCCTTCTCAACCTTCTCCTGACCGCGAACCATCTCAATCTGCCGAGCAATGTCGACAACCTCATCAAAGGTAACACCCGAAACTCGCTCCCTGGTCATGAGCAACTGTAGCTGATAAGTGAGGCTATCAATAAACCTCATGATTCTCTCTCTGTCCGTGGGAACCAACCAGATAGCATGACGGGCCAACTCAGAGAATTGCATCTCATACTGTGTCACAGACATATCACCCTGGCGAAGCCACTTAAACTATCTGCGTAGCTCCTCTCTGCGGGATCGAGGCACGAACTTCTCCAAAAAGACCACGGAGAACTGCTGCCAAGTAAGGGGTGCTGCGCCTACAGGCCTACGCCTCTCGTAAGTCTCCTACCATCTGAGTGCAGCCCCATAAAACTAAAAGGTAGTGAATGAGACCCCACAAGTCTCCAGAATACCAGCAGTATGGAGTATCCTCTAACACATATCCAAAAAGTCCTGAGCATCCTCTCTCTCTGTGCCACTGAAAGGTGGTGGCTGAAGTCTCCCAAACCTCTCCAACCTACGCGGATCATCCTTAGGCATAGCAGAAACCACATAATCCTAAGAAACAGCAACCGAGTAGGCTGGTGGTGCCTCCGGTGGCTAAAGTCCCTGAATAACCTACTCGGGTGTGCGAGCGACAGGAGTCTGAGTGCCTCCCCTGGCCTGAGAAGTGGCTGTGGCCGTCGAAATAGAGACTGCCTGAGCAAGGCCTGTACACGCTGTCAAAATATAAGCTAGGGCCTCCTGAAGGCCTGGAATCACAATAGGCACAGGTGGTGCCTGAGCTGGTGTATCAACAACTGGAACCTGGTCTTGATCTGGGACAACCGGTGGATCTGCAGGTACTGCCCCAGTTGCTGTACGGGCTACACCTCTGCCCTTACCACCGCCTCTACCGCGGCCTCGGCTTCTCGTGGCCTTGGCTGGTGGTACTGGTGGCTAGCCCTCCTGACCGGTAGTACGACTCCTCACTATCTGTGAGAGAATGAAACAATAGATGTTTAGTTACTAGAATCAACAGATTCGCACGACAAGAATTCAAGAATGTGGAGTTTCCTAAAGGTTTTGTAGCCTCCTGAAGATAAGTACAGACGTCTCCGTACCGATCCGCAAGACTTTACTAAACCCGCTCATAACTCATGATACCAATGAATCTAGAGCTCTGATACCAATATGTCACGACCCAAAACTAACCCTTGTCGTGATGGCGCCTATTTCAAACAAAATCGATATTTTCATTTTAAAGATAATTTAAAGTTTATTTAACATAAAAACCTTCGTAAAGGAGTTCCAATCAAAATAAAAGTGCGGAAGGAAAAGCCAGACATCGGGCTGTCACTAGTCATGAACATCTACTACAATCTGTCTAACAATATCAAGGCTAACGCAGCCTGGAAAATAGCTAAATATAATTAGAGGAAGATAAGAGGGAAAAGAGAAGGGGCTGCGATCGCCAAACAGCTACCTTGCTATCTCCAAGAACATCTGCAACCAGAACACTCAATAACCGCTACCGAAAGTAGCTACACCTGAATCTACACATAAGGTGCAGGGAGTAATGTGAGTACGCCAACTCAGTAAGCAACAACAGTAAATAAAGACTGAGCAGTAGTGACGAGCAATAAAGCATATAACATTCATATCGAAAAATCTCAGTAAAATACCATATGCTTTTAAAAATCAGGATTTGAATCAAAACATCTCGTTTAACCAAGTTCCAGTAAAAATCATTTAAAGATATTTTTCAACAGTTTTCAGACAGAGGAAAAATGCAAAGGTGAGAAAAAAAATGATGAAATCATAAATAGCCCCTCGGGCAAAACACCACTCATAAACAGCCCTTCGGGCAAATCTCACAGTCACTCGTGCCATTAAAGCATACCTCACAATCACTCTTGCCACTTGGGAATACCTCACAATTACTCATGCCTCCCAGTCACTCAGCACTCAGCACTCGACACTCGCACTCAGTAGGTACCTACGCTCACTGGGGGTGTGTACAGACTCCGGAGGGGCTCCTTCAGCCCAAGCGCTATAATCTGCACGGACAACTCACGTGCGATAATAATAAAGTATGCTGCAGGAGGGCAGCCCCGATCCACACTCATCCTCACAAATCAGGCCCTCGGCCTCACTCAGTCATAAACCTCTCAAGCCACTCGGGCATTTCAGTAAAACAGGGCATTCGGCCCAAAACATTTATATGCATCAAAATAGAGTCATAAAACTGAGTTATACGGTAAACAAGTATAAACATGACTGAGTATAGATTTTTAATCGAAAATAATGAGAGGATGGTAAGAAACAACCCCTAAGGGTCCAAACAGCATTGGCGCAAGGACCAAACATGGCATTCAGCCCAATTTACAGAAATTCTTTCTAAAACATATAAGTATCATATAGTTTCAACAAAGTATGCAACTTTACAGTTGCTACAGGACGGACCAGAACACAAATCCCCAACAGTGTACGCCCACACGCCCGTCGCCTAGCATTTGCATCACTAAAAATAGTAGAATGATACAAAATCCGAGGTTTCATACCTTCAGGACTAGATTTACAATCGTTACTTACCTCAAACCGGTCAAATCTCTACCCCGCAATGCTCTTGCCTCTGGACTCGGCCTCCAAATGCTCCAAATCTATTCACAATCAGTACAATACCATCAATATACGCTAATGGAATGAATTCTACAAGAAAAGCTTCAAAATTAGACCAAAATCCGAAATTGGCTCAAACCCGGCCCCCGGGCCCACGTCTCGAAATCCGACAAAATTTAAAAAACTAGAAAGCTCATTTACTCACGAGTCTAACCATACCAAATTCATCAAAATCCGACATCGTTTGGTCCTTAAAATTCTTAAATTACTTTCCAAAATTTCCAAGCCCTAACCCCTCATTTTCACTAATTACCATGATTAAACAATGGAAAATAACCATATATACAAGTATTAGGGCTCAAGTAACTTACCTTAACAAAACCCCCTTGATTCCCTCTTCAACTATCTCCCAAAAGCTCCAAAAACCGAATAGAAATGGTGAAGAATGCACCAAAATCGCGAAGGGTTCTATTTATGGTTTCTGCCCAGGTTTTTCGCACCTGCGGCCATTTTCTCGCACCCGCGCGACTGCACCTGCGGTCCAAGGAGCCGCACCTGCACAAATCACTTAATCCCCCAGCTTCCGCACCTGCGGACACCTTTCTCGCACCTGCGGACTCGCATCTACAGTCCCTGGTGCGCATCTGCGAAACCAGCCCAAAATTCTCATCTCCGTATCTGCGCTCAAGGCCTCGCAGATGCAGCCAATTCTTCGCACCTGCATTCCCAACCTTGGCCCAGCATTTCCCGCACATGCGCACTCCCCACGCGCACCAGCGGCCTCGCACCTGTGAGGCTTTCTTCCGCAGGTGCGAAAATAGCAGTAGCAGCAGCTCCAGCTGCAAATTCCAACTTCGACAAATCCGTTAACCACCCGGAATCACCCCGAGGCCCTCGGGACCTCAACCAAAAATGCCAACAAGTCATATATCAACATACAAACTTAGTCGAACCTTTGAATCACTCAAAACAACATCCAATCATCAATTTACCCTCGAATTCAAGCCTAAGTACTTCTAAATTTCCAAATTCGGCAACCGATACAGAAACCAACCAAACCACGTCCGAATGACCTCAGATTTTGCACACACATCACAAATGACACTACAAACCTACTCCAACTTCCGAAATTCCATTCCGACCCCGATATCAAATTTTCACTGCCGACCGAAATTGCCAAATTTTTAATTTCGCCAATTCAAGCCTAATTCTACCGCGGACCTTCAAATTACATTCTGGACACACTCCTAAGTCCAAAATCACCTAACGGATCTAACGAAACCATCTAAATTCAAATCCGAGATCGTTTACACATAGGTCAATATCCAGTTGACTTTTCCAACTTAAGTTTCTACTTAAGAGACTAAGTGTCTCAATTCACTCTGACACCACTCCGGTCCCGAACCAACTAACCCGACATAACATAATATAGCTGAATAATATAAAAAGAAGTAGAAATGGAGAAAATGAGGCTATAACTCTTGAAACGACCGGTCGGGTCATTACATTACCTTTTCTATTGCCATGCTATCTTTTCATATCTGCTTATCTTTATTTGGAATCATTATTATCTCATCCTATAATTGTACAATCTTAATTGAGGTTATGATTATCTTTACGTTGCTTATCCTTAATTAAATTTTTGAATATCCTTCGTAATTTATCAACCTTAAATGAAGTTTAGATATCCTATATTTTAGTCGACTTATTTTATTTGGAATTATTTGACTCGTGTTAGCTTCCCTGTTGTTGAAATGTATATTATGGGATCGTTGCTACACATTAGTTTTTCCTTATTGAGTTGTTCTCTTTACGCCTTACATTCTTTACTGTGGTTATTCCTTGTGAATTGGTTCTACCGTTTCTTGTGATTTAAAAGTTTTTGAGTTGATTTACTTATTGTACTTTGTATTATTACCATTGTTGTTGTTGTTGTACTTGTTGTGGTGATTTACGAGGTTTCTACCGTGCGGTTGTTATTATTATGATGCATGAGGTTTCTGTCATGCGGTTGTTATTATGGGGTTGCACGAGGTTTCTGCCGTGCTATTGTTACTATTTATAATTGCACATGTGGCGTGACAAGGCGGGATATGTATATATATATGGGTTGCGTATGTGGCGAGATAAGGTGGGAACATTGTTATGCACGTGTGGTGAGACAAAGCAGGCACTTACTTTATTACTGCACACATGGCGAGACAAGGTGGGCTGTGTCAGGGATTGATTTGTGATAGTATGGGGGCATTCTTGTTGTTGATATTGTGTAGTGGTACACTTACCTGTGTGAGCTTTATCTTGTGAAAGCTGTGAGAAAATATTCTACGTGTTGTCCGTTCTTTTTCCTTATGCTTATTTCCTGGTATGGATTATGTTAGGACACTTGCATAAGCATACACGTAGTTAAGCACTCTTATCGGATAAGAGGTGTTCTTGATATTATTGAGCATAGATGCTCACCATTGTTTACTTGCCTTCTATGTGACAATGACTCTATTGGCACGTGAGTCGTCAGTGCAGTTATGAAGTGTTATGAGGGCACATGATGCCAAGTGTTAGGATTCAGGTATTGAGACCCGTGAGTTGTGATTTGTCCGAGGTTTGGTACCTCGTGAAGTTTGTTGACTAAAACCTGATGTAAAAGCGGATATAGTTGCTGAATTATTACTTGTCCTTATTGTATTGTGATTCCGGATTTAGGTTGTGATCCATTCACTTTTCTGTGTCATTTTTATGGTATTCCGCTGATACTTGATGTTTTCTTTCTTATTGCCATTACTGTATTGTGAGCCATATTACATAGTCTTTATGTAGATATCATATTTCTGTTGTTCATATACTTATACTTGTTCAGTTTATTAGACCAGTGGGTGTCTTGACTGTTCCTCGTCACTACTCCACCGAGGTTAGTCTTGATACTTACTGGGCACCGTTGTGGTGTGCTCATTCTACACTTTTGCTCATTTTTGTGCAGATCCAGGTATTTGTTTATTAGTAGTTGTGCAGGTCGTTGCTGTGGAAACTTAAGGTAAACCTGCTGCTGCGTTCGCAGGCTTTGGAGTCACCTTCAAGTTTTCGTTTTGCACTCTTTATTCTTATTTCTCGACAGTTATATTTAGAAGTTTTCTAGCAAACACTCTGTAGAGCTTATGACTTGTACTATTGGTTTTGAAAATTATAAAATTTAAGAAATTTCTATTTCAAATTGTTAGATGTTATTTAAATAATGTTGTTATTTCAATTAATGTTAGGTTGACCTAGTCCCTAAGACTAGGTGCCATCACGATACCCAAACGGAGGAAATATTGGGCCGTGACAGTAAATTAGATTTGTTTCATAAGTAGCATCCTCGCCAAGGGGTTGCTACAACAGTTATCATACAAATATCATATAATTTCTGAATATTTCTTCATTTTCGGTGTTGTCCAGTCTCTCAGCAAAAAAAGATACAATTAACGATTTTTAATAACATAAAGTTGTCGGCAATGGTGGAAAGAGAGAAGATGGAGATTCTGGGTGTAGATTCAGGGATTTTGACGTAGAAAAAAAAAGGAGAGAGAATAGTAGAAAAAATGAGAGGATAATCCCTTAATTGAAGGCACTAATAATGGGATGTGTGCCTTTTAAGGAGCAATGTATACAATTTGTAAGAAAAATCTTGATACTTAACAACAAAATATAGAAAAAATAGGTAAATAAGTTTCTAATATAGTATAACTAGGTAAAAATCCCTTTATAGGATTGGAATGGGTATCATTCGACTTTCCCAGTTGGGGTTCTTGGTTGGGCTTTGCTAGAATCCTGGAACACTGGTTTTTGGGCCTTCTGTATTTGGATCCCAAAAATTAAAAAAAAAGGATTTTTACCTCCCTATACTATATATGAGATTTTATTACCCTTCTTAATCAAGTTTTAACTTAATTACATAGGCATATACAATTTACCAATTATATACAAAATAGTTTTAGATGAGTATCCCTTTATATTAGGAATTGAATAGAGACTCTCCATCCCTATGCTTCTCTCTCTCTCTCTCTCTCTCTCTCTCTCTCTCTCTCTCTCTCTCTCTCTCTCTCTCTCTCTCTCTCTCTCTCTCTCCTTCTATGTTCTTTCTCCAATTATCTTCCTTCATTTTTCTCTGCTTTTCATCCTTTTTTTCGAGGAAATTCATCAATAAATTTCAATTATTACAAGATAGAGTTTTAACTTAGCAATTTCCTTTTCATATTGTACAATTGGTGTTCGAATTAAAATTGTAAATCAATAAATTTTGAAGATATTTTGATTCCCCATTATTGAGAACCATTAAAAAGCTCTGAAGCTTTGAATTATTTGGGTTTTCAAAAACTATTGTTTGTTTGGATTGGGTGTTGTTGCAAACAATTAAAAATATTCTTTGGAATTATATCTCAATTTTGAGGGTGTTTGGTGAAGATTAGATTTGATTTTGGCTGAATTTCAGATTGAAACTCGACGAAGACGAAGACGAAGAAGAAGAAGAAGAAGAAGAAGAAGAAAAGAAGAAGAAGAAGAAGAAGAAGAAGAAGAAGAAGAAGAAGAAAACATGTCATACAATATACTTACAACATTATATTAAAGTTGTATTATAGTTGTATGTAAATTGTATTTAAATTGTATTTTGTTGTACTTGTATATTTTTTATTTGAATATTGTATGAAAGTTGAAAAATAGTTGTATAATGTATGAATAATTGTATGAAATTTGTATTTAAGTTATAAATACTATCTTTTTACATAAAGTTGTTGATATGTATCAAAATTATATTAAGAGAGGAGTTTTTGATTGAATTTCCGAGAGAAAGAAGAACACACCACATACAAAATATATACAAATCATATACAAAATACATACAAAAGACATATTGTATAAAATTTATATGAAAATTGTATTGAAGTTGTATGATGTTGTAGTTGTATTTAACCGGGTAAATTTGTTCTTAGTCGTAGATAAGTTATAAAAAAGTTGTATACTATATAATTAGTCGTATAAAATTTGTTCTTAGTTTATATATAATAAATGTATCAAATTTGTATCAAAATTAAATATTCTGACATTCGGAATTTAGTTTGATAATTAAACTAAAGAATTTAATTAGTCAAACAAATTAAATTATTAGTCCAAATAAAATATTATTATATTATTTGCTAGCATAGAGGATATAATTAATATTGTGGACAAATTGAAGTTCTATTTGGAATAGAAAATTAAATTATATCTCTTGGTTGACGTATATAAGTGAAATATATTTAGCACTCATAATTAATATTTATCTATATTATTATAAAAGCATGAATATTCAGAAAAACCTTATAATATTAAGAATAATAACTCATAATAAAAGGACATAACCGAAATTTGAGATATTAGTCTTATAATCCTATTAGTTTTAAGACATAATACTACACATTAGAAATCCTATATGATTACCTTTAGGAATCCAATTAGTATAATTACTCAAGTAAATATCTTTAGTCATGCAATCTTATTACTTTTAGGATATACTTCTTAAAAATTCTTATTACTAATTTAATTTGAAAACGTATTATAATGTCCTATTACTAAGTTAATTTGAGAATGTATTACATTGTCCAAATTTATTTAGAAAAAGGAGAGCATATATTATTATAAATGGATAAATACAATATTAATATACCAAAATAGCCCTAAAATATTAAACGGAAGAACGCATAAGGAAAGAACATAACTGTAATAACCTATTTTTTGGACTACAATAACTTCTATGCTAATTTTTAATATTTAAGTTTTTAAAATTAATAAAGTTTGTCTATTAAATTCTTATTAAAAATATGTAGGAAGGTTTAATAAAATCAATTTCATAAGAATTTTCCGTATTGTCAATACATTACCACTTCATAATGTCCAACATCAAGAAAAAATAAAAATAATATTAAATGGACTGCATAAAGAGTTGAAATTGAGATAAAAAATACCGCCATGATAATATATTTTTATATTATATTTGAACTATTTTTCTACTTAAATAATATTTTTTAATCAATTTTTTGTGTAATATTAAAAAATACCCAATTATTAAACAACAACTAAGAAAATATTTACGAATATAAATGTGTGAGAAAGAGAAAAAAATAGTTGGTAAGAGTCAATACAACTAATGATTCTACAGACATAAAGATCTAAAAGTGAAATGTCATATCAATCGTTTACTCTTTGAAAATAAAAGTTATGGTGGATAAAATTATAATTAAGATTAAATATTCAAAACAAGAAATGAACTAATATTATGTCACGGCCCAATTTCACCTAAAGGCCGTGATGACGCCCGGCACTACAGCTAGGCAAGCCAAACTAATAAATTAAACATATATCAATCATTATTTAATAATTTTCTAAGTGATTTTATTCTCTTCCTAGTAATAATTTAATGAAAATAGAAAAAATATTGATAAATTTAATCCAAGAAAATAATACAAATCCAAATTCTACCAGTGTGTGTGCCAAGACCTGGTGTCACAAGTGTATGAGCATCTAGTAGATTATACAAAAATTTCAAGTACTATCTGAAATAAAATAGACAGAATAAAGTCTCCAGGAAGAGGCTTTGGTTGCTGCAGAATGACTCAGAAGGGCAGCTCACCCCTAAGCCTCTGGATATCGTGGGTGTGTGCCGATAGGTCAGACTATAGCACCTGTCTCGGGTCCTGCACAAAAAGTGCAGCAAGTGTAGCATGAGTACGTAAACAACGTGTACCCAGTAAGTATCAAGCCTAATCTCGAAGAGGTAGAGACGAGATGGCCGACTTTGACACTCACTAAGGGTCAGTAACAATAATTGAAATAAAACTAGAATATCTAAATTGGCGTGATTCACAGAGTTAACAATAATTTTATTTAACCAGCAGAAATAATTAAATTCCTTCAAATGCAATAATTTTCAATCTATTAATTAAATTCACAAACTTCAATTAAAATAAAAGGTATCGTATAATAATTATTATTATTAGACACGATTTTTGCCGAGGCTGTACGGCCCGATCAAGAGTGTCGTGTACACTGCCGAAAGACGTGCGGCGCGATCCATAGATGCATCTATACTGCCGAGGCGTTCGGCCCGCTCCACAAGAAAGGAGTACATTTTCTTATGTACCTCCGGAATGAGAGTGTATTTATTATAAGATTAATTCGAGAAGATGAACAATTTCTTTTAATATTTAATTAATTTAAACATAAAATTAAGTATATGAGATTCCCATCTTTTACTATCTTTCCCTAACAATTCACAATATATTTTAAATAATTTAATTAAATAAAGAATATAATTTACACATATAATTCATGCTTTGCGTCCTAAACTACTCGGACTTAGCATAGATAGTAGCTACATACGGACTCTCGTCACCTCGTGCGTACGTAGCCCCCACAATTAGCAACAATTATTAATTTAATCACCTATGAGGTAATTTTTCCATCACAAGATTAGATAAGAGACTTACCTCGTCTTGCTCCAATTTAATCTACTAGTATACCCTTTCCTCGATTATCCAACTATGAATGGCTCGAATCTAACCAAAAATAATTCTATACTGTCACCAAAAATTATAGAATCAATTTCATAAGAAAATACTACATTTTCAATAAAAATCCGAAATTAATTAAAAATTCGTCTGTGGGGCCCACGTCTCAGAATTCGGAGAAAGTTATAAAATCCGATAACCCATTCAATTACGAGTCCAACCATACTAGTTTCACTCAAATCCGACTCCGAATCGATACTGAATTCTCAAAAAATCATTTCTATGAGATTTCTAAAAGTTTCCAAAATTTCAATCTCAAAACACTAATTAAATGGTGAAAACAATGATATATTCGTTTATATTGACCAAATCCGACTTAGAATCACTTACCCCAATGTCTTTCCTTGAAAATTTATCAAAACTTGCCTCTGCTCAAGCACCAATTTGTCAAAAATGGAGAATGGGACGAAGTCCCCTCCTTTATAGTTCTGCCCAGGAAGCCCTCGGTCCTGCCTAGGTCATGGCCTCGATCCTCGGCCTCGATCGTGGCTTCGATCATGGCCCTCGAGCCTGGGCCTTCGATCATGACCCTCGAGCCTGGGCCTTCGATCATGACCCTCGAGCATGGGCCTTCGATCATGACCCTCGATCATGGGCCTTCGATCATAACCCTCGATCACGGGCCTTCGATCATGACCCTCGATCATGGCCTCGATCTTGGGTCTCGATCCTGGGCTCGACCATGACTTCAATTTCAGCCCCGAATTTCCAGCAGAAAAGAAAAATTGCAGCAGCTGTTTTAAGTCCAACTTTTGATCCGTTAACCATCCAAAACTCACCCGAGGCCCTCGTAACCTCAACCAAATATACCAACAAGTCATAAAACATCATACAAACTTATTTGAAACCTCAAATCACATAAATCGACGCTAAAACCATGAATCATGCTGCAATTCAAGCTTAATAAAACTTAAAATTTCCAACTTCCATATTCGATGTCGAAACCTATCAAATCAAGTCTGATTGACTTCAAATTTTGCACACAATTCATAAATGACATAAGGGAGCTATGAAAATTTTCGGAACTGGATTCCGACTCTGATATCAAAAAGTCAACTCCCCGGTCAAACTTTCAAACTTAAATTCTTATATTAGCCATTTCAAGCCTAATTTAACTACAGACTTTCAAATAAAATTTCCAAAATGCTCCTAAGTCCAAAATCACCATACGGAGCTGTTGGAATCATCAAAATTCTTTTTTCAGGGTCATTTTCTAAAAATATTGACCGAAGTCAAACATACCATTTTAAGGCCAACTTAAGGAACCAAGTGTTCCGATATCAACTCGAACACTTCCAAATCCCGAACCCACCATCCCCGCAAGTTATAAATTAATAAAATCACATACAAGGAGTTTTATTTAGGGAAACGGGGTTCTAAAAGTCAAAATAACTGATTGGGTCATTACATATTAAGATCTGAATCAACGTAGAATAAATTATTTTTTATGTTAAAACAAAATAATTAAATATTTTAATTAATTATTTAGCAAGAGAATCCAATTCAATTATTTTTTAAATTCATCATATGAGTAAAATTCATATTCAAGTTAAAAAAAATAATCCTAAGGTACATAAATTTATTCCATAAAAAGGGAATTAGAACACAAAGTAAAAATGTTAGTATATTATTAAGAATCAAATACAAGTGTCTGAGAAAGCACAATCAAAGCTAAATCCTAAACAAGAACAAGCTTTCAAGACTATATTATAAAGAATCGACTCTACTATAACGGGATTATTCTTTGTAGATGCCTCAAGCGGAATTGAAATAATATTTCTATGTCATGCATTACTTGCAAATATCATATCAAGAGGTATGATATTGTTAGCAATAATAGCAAGTGGTGTACCAACAATAATTTTATTGTGAGACCACCCACTTTAGATTAGATATGCCTCTTCAAACAACTTAAATAACCATCACAAATATATTAAATCAGAGCAACGGTGCTAAATTTATAAGGAAAGCATAATATGGGATGAAACACTTATAGCTAAATGTCAAACGATCAAAATAATTTTCCAAAGTTCTAGAGATATATTGAATATTAATGAACTGTTTGGTGAAAATTTAATGGTTTAGGAGGTAATTTATTTATATATTACTAGTAGCTCCAAAATTGACAAAAGCAGAGACTGTAAAAGCTAGCTTGCCAGAGTTGTACTTCTGGCCTCAAATGAAAAAGATTCAACTTACAAGAAATATAAAGTAAGAACAGATCTAGCATTCAGTGCTTTCTTGCTTCGTGTCGGAAACGAAGAAGAGCATCCAATAAAAGATGATTTGGTTCTTCCTGAATACTTGGTTATTAATCCCAATGGTAATAGTAATGCATTTAATAAGAGAAATATTTCTATCATTAGATTAAAACGCAATTTGTGCAAATCGCATGATAGAATTAAAAAGATATCTTAGCTAGCAGAAATAAAAATGTTGATCAACTAAATAAAAGGTTTATTGTAAAATTTTATATAAAAAACAAAATATTTTTCTATTTTTGACTCAGCAGAAAATGATACCAATAATTACTATCAAGAAGAATATTTAAATACTTTAATACCAACTGGCCTTCTACCATATATGTTTGTTGTCAAGTTTATTATTTCTTACGTATATTAGTGTCATCGTATATATAATAGACTAAGTTAAAATTGATCTTCCATTGTATATAAGTTGATTTTGAAGAAAAATATGCCCGCTATGCTTCTGAAAAAGTTAAATACGCCGACTAGCTTATGTAATAATACACAGGTAGTATATAGAAGTTATGACAATAATGTCATACATGCAAAAATTATGATACTGGTCAATGTGCTTCTAATAATATTCTTATCCCCGAATTCAACTTTCGTTTTTCGAAACTAAGAAATATCCTTTTAAATTTGTATGAAAATAATTTTTAGTATGTTTATGTTTTGCAAATATAATAAATAAAGAACAAGGACAAACATCCTAAATATTGGACTATATTTACCGCAATATGTTTTCTTGCACGAACAACTATATGTTGCACTTTCAAGAGGGATATCAAGATCGACAACAAGAGTTCTGGTTAAGGCAGAACAACCAAAGCATTAGGAGGAAACATACACAAAAAAATATTGTCCACAAAGAAGGGTTCGTTAAGATACAATCACATTAAATACTTTTAAACTATAATATATAATTATTTAACTAACATGATAAAATTGATCAGTTGTCTAACTTTTGATGATGTCCATTTATTTTAAATTCATGTATTATGCTAATGTCATAATATTTTTCGGCATTTAGATGATTGTTGTATTATTATACATAAAATTTCTCTCATTAATTAAATTTTATTGTTCGTTCATATAAATAAGTGTTTAAATCAGCAAGTGCCATTATTAACATGCAACACACATTCATAGATACTAGTGTATATAATAGTTGTATATAAAATATTAGTAAATACTTAATCCAATTTGAAATTGAATAGTTGTAAAGTAAAGGACATGTAAGTCAATCCAATTTTGAATTGAATTGTCGTGAAAATCTGTCCATAAGGACGTTCGGCATTCGGCATAATCTTTCCATTAAGAATGGGATTCAATGTTTCCGATTTTTCTTTAGAGAGGAAGTGATTCTAAAATAATACTTTCCTCCTTTTCATTTTACATAAATACTACAGTTAAGACACTATGGGAAAAAGGAGAGGGGAAAAAAAAAGAAGGTGTAATTGAATCCCCATATTTTAAGGCACTAATAATGTATTATATATGGAGAGAGGTGGCAGAGAACATGGAAAGAGGAGAGGAGAGAAAAAAAGGGAAAAATATGTAACTAAATTCACTAATTTAAGGCACTAATAATAGATTGTATACAATTTATAAGTAATCCTTGTTTAGGACGGGTAATATACAAAATTAGGACAATTTTGGAAAATAAGTTTTAAATATTGTATTAAAAAAAATCTCATTAAAAAATATTTGCTAGGAGAATTAACTAGTGTAGAATAAGGTGATAGCTCCCATAAAATCTTTTTTTAAGGGATTGGGGGGTCAATTGTGAGCTCCATGCCTTTCGTAGTTGAGGTGAAAGGTTCAAATTAGGGCTGCTTATCGGGCGGATTGGACGATTATTTACTCTTAATAGTTTGGCTTATCGGTTATCGGCTTTTAAATGTATTAATCCGCTAGCCACCCGATAAGATATCAGGCGGATTGGTATCAGTTTAGCTCTTATCGGGCAATTATCGGGCGGTTTATCGGATTGTTTGCTGACCGCTGTGACTCAAATTAAAATTCCTATGCTCAGCAGACTACATTCCAATCTATAGAATATAGCACCTAAGAAGAGAGCTAAATATAAGAAATATAGAGCTACATTCCAGCATATTTCCCAGTAGAATCATCTCTGGGGATGAGCCTATTAACAATTTATAACTATCAGAAGAAATAGAAGAGAACACTGGGTATAACACATGACATCAAAATTATCTAATAGTAACTAACTGGAATAGTAAATTATAACTAAATATCTAATAGTAAATTAGTAATAGATAGAGTACTGGAAGTGGAAGAAGAGTTTTTGATTATTTAATATATATATGAATAAAAATAAATTATATATATATATATATATATTCTTAACGGGTTAACGGATTATCCGTTAAAAAAATTGAATAATCCGCCCCCAAACCGATAAGCCGTTAATAAAAAAATTTCAATCCGTTCCCCATCCGTTAAACCATTAAACCGATACCAATAAGCCATTAAGCTTCGGTTTCGGTTCGGTTTAGAATACCCCTCGTTCAAATCCGTGCATTGTAGCATTTCCTTCCTCTTTCCTCCTTTTCCACCCCTAATGTAGTTAATAAAAAAATATGTTTAACTTTTGTACCAAGTGAAGTTTGCGTCTCAACATAACTTAAACAGTTCAACTTACCAAATTTTATTTGACTTCAATTCCAATTAGCATTCAATTTTATGTATCGTCACTATTCTCTAGTGTACTTTGACTATCTTATTGAATTCTGCTGATAATTTAGTTTTTGGCATCTTCTAATCCACTTCATAATCACGCTAAATAATGGTGTACAAGAACAAAGCCCAACAAGCCATTTGTCCTACACGTAATTCACCGGTTTTACAAGAACTGCCATTTGTTGAAGTGGAGCAGAATGCACTTTAGGCCTTTAGCCATGGAGCGAAATTAATAATTTACACAGCATGTAAGCAGTAATGTCCGCCGTAAGATAAAATTATGTGAATACTACTTTTCCAAATGGTTGAAGCAGCGTGGCTCGATAGAGGTAAATATTATGCTGTTTTAAGAAGTTGATTCATGTATTGTAAAAAGGTTTGTCTTTTATGAGGCGGATTTAGAATTTTAAGTTTATGGGTTCCTATAACGATCTCAAGTTAATATACATAATAATTGATCAATGAAGTGGGTTCCAAGCTAAATATTTTTACTTTTAATGAATGTTTTAGTATAAATACAGAGTCTACGCAAAATTTACTGGGTTCACGGGAACCCGTAAACCTTGCATTAGATCCGCCCGATTGGTTGTAGCAACCATCTTGATTGATCTATGTGCCGAACTTTATCCTTCAATATTGCATTTTGGATTGTAGAGAAAATCTTGGAGTAACTGTTTTTCTTTTTTAATCAGAAAATATGGCTAGCCTATTCAGGTCAATACAGAGGATTGAGGTCAAATCAGCCGAACGATATTCACTCTGAATCCCATCTAATCTGTTCAAGTGTTCATGCCTCATGGCATGCAAAAAAGTTAAACTTGCCCCGTGCTCAAAACATGTCAGAAAACGAGGAGTAAAATTCAAGCATTTGACAATCCAATAATTCGCTGGACTTTCCAGAGGTTGGAAAATCAAACTTGGTTTCTGATCATATAATTCATTTGTTTAAACATCAGAGCCTGTTTTGCAGATGATGATTATTTGACCAAAAAGTATAACTTTCGGTTAAAATTATTATATTTATGTAATGATAGGTTAAACCTAGTTAATGATAATATCTCTAAATGCGAGTTTTGAAAGCGTATGCGAGGTGTGACAGATCCAACAGGGGGTTGACAATAATAAGCATTAAATAGTCATAAAATATATGCAACAATGGAAGGAGGGCTGATAATAAATAGCAATAAATGACATTTGAGTAAATAGGACGAGTGATTCACACAATAAATAATGAGCTAGGCGATTATTCTTCCTGATAATGATAAATGACAGACATATCCTAGAACATACGAAATCTTCTCGGATCTGCTGGAAAAGTGGAGGATAATGTGAACAAGAATCTTGATAAAAAAATGTTCTTTGTATCTTTTCAAGAGAGAATATTTTGTAAAGTTTGCTTTTATCACAATGAATATCACATGCATTCATTATCTTTTTTTCTATTTATATGGGACATACCCCCAATAAACCTTAATAGTATAGGTACAGAGAATATCCAATAGAATATTATCTTTAATATCCTACCCTAATAAACTAGTCGTTATTGCTCTGTTTATGGCGCTTGACATCGACCATCTTCCGCATCTCGACCACGGGCTTTGTCATCTCCTGGTCGACCTCGACCGACTCCTTTCTCGATGCTGCTTAATCCCAAGTACTGAGGCGGATTTCGACCCATACAGTTAGTCCATCCGCTTATTAAGGCCAACCTCAGGCGACCTTAATCGGCGAATTCTGTTTACTGCGGTTGGCAAAATTTGCGCGAGCGAGTCGAGAAGTGACATTTCGGACGAGATGACATCGTTACCTTTCGTGAACTGCAGCTTTTAGGGATGTGTCGCTTCTGTACCAAAATGACGTCACGACTTCATGCGTCATTATGGCGCAATATCCCGATGTTTCGCGTTGTTTTCCATGCGACTGTCAGTTGGGGGTTGCCGTTTCAATTCCAATGCCAGGTAATGATGGTATAGTCTCTTGGTTTTGGTGCCTGAGTGCTTATAAAGAGAGGTGCATCGACGTTCGTTTGTTCCTTATTTTTCTCATAAAAAACCCTTAGCCTTCTTCTTCCCTTGCCACATATCTTCCTTATTGGTCTTAGCGATTCTTATTACCTCTCATACTTCCTAGCCCGAATATCCTCTTTCAAGAAAAAGAAATAAAGTTAAAGTATCCTCTGGTTCTGGTGCGAGAATTGACCCCTGCCCCCTTGGCAGTACTTATGACCTCTCGTGCTGGTGGCGTCTCTATCGCCGTTGAAGATGAGAATTTTCCCACGATGGAAGAAATAATTTCTCGTAGTGAGAAATCGAAGGCGCCCGAAGGCGAGCCCGAGGTTTCGGAGTCAGCGATGAAAGAGGTCGATCTGACTGAGCTTAGGGCAAAATTTAACATACCTGCCCACATCGATCTAGTCCTAGGAGGACGCGATATAGTACAAAAGAGTTCGGGGATTCGTGAATGGTCGGGCTTTCTCAAGAAGTTCGGGCATGCTTCTTCCTTGACCGGTGAGTTCATCTGTACAAAAATTTTCCATCTCGACCTCATGGTTGCTTACTCATTGTAGTTTTATTCTTGGTAGTGATAGACTTCATTCCTTTTCAGTTCGAGGATCTTCGAGGAGGCCAATGGCTCCTCCTCCTGCGTTTCGTAAGAGGAAGGCTGATTCTTCTTCGGAGTCTATTCCCATCGTGATCGCGGCTAGTCCTGCCCGGTCATCTACTTCTGTTCCTTCTTCCACTGCGGCCAGGACTGCTCGGTTATTGGCCCCACCTACTGTTGCCTCAACATCAGTTTCTTCTCCGCCTGCGGACATATCGGCAGTTGAGCTTACGGTTTCCCCTTGTATCATCTAGTGGATGAGGAGGAAGAGTCATCGCCGAGCGGTGAGAATTTAGTTCCCCGTAAGAGAAGGTCGGTTGATATCGGTGATGGGATCGCCAGGGTTGTGGATTCAGGAAGGGGAGACTATGTGATTTGTGAGACGGTGACAATAGTGCTTGGAGACGACATTGAGTTTCCGTCCAAGATTCCGCCATTGGCTGAGGCCGCAGAGGGTGTGTCCCTTCCCGAAGCCACGATGGAAGTTGAAGGGCCATCGGCGATAGTTTCTGATCTTTTGCGGGAAGATGAGCCATCGGCCTCGCGGCTGACTGGGGGTCCTCCTTCGTTGGCCGACAGGAAAGGAAAGAGTGTTTCCAAGGATAGTTACGAGACGAGGTCTGATGTTGACGCCCATGATGTAAGGATGATAGGGGAGGGATTTACCCGACTCGAAGTAAGATCGGAGGGTTCCACGCAGACCATTGCGATCCCCATGGATCGAGATTTGTTGGTTAATACGGAGAACGTGGTTCCTTCCCTTGGTCCCTTCTGTTCCGACGTGGTGGGTAAAACCCTTGAAACGCTGGATGACGCTACCTTATCTAGGAGCATAGCCGACCTCGCTCTCAGGGTAAGCTTTTAGACTTCTTTCATTTTTGTTTGTCAAGTTCAAAGTTTTTGCTTCGTTGTCACTCTTAGTTCTCCTTTTCTATCTTTTAGACTGTGATTTTGGAATTTGAAAACACCCGAAGAGAGGAGAGGCGTAAGGCTATTTTTCTGAAGATGGAGCGAAAATACCGCCAGTACCGTGACAAGTACCGCAAGATTTGTAGGTGGTTTGGTGAGGGTGGCAACTTCCGAGCTCTCCGAAACGAGCTGAAGGAAAAGGATGACGAGATGGTGAGGGTCATCGAATAATGCAGTGTTCTTGAAGGGTTGCTAAGGGATAAAGAAGAGGAGCTGGAGGTAAGTAGGGGTGTCGAAGCCCAGTGCGGCAATCTTCTTTGGGATACATGGCATATCTGCATGGCTGAAAGAAAACAAGTCTGCATTAGCAGTTAAGAATTGATGAAATTTACCCGGCTCCTGAAGTTTGCAGTCGATATAAGAATTCTTATTGTGGTCATTGCTATCTAACTGAACGGGGTCGAGGTCCTCTACGGTTGATCCTGCAGCTTCAACCGTATCGGGGTCTTCGATGATGTCCTTGCTGTCATCACATATCGACCTCGACCCCGTTGATTGTTATGCCTCTTTTTCTTTATCATTTGTTTGTTGGGTGGCTGTACAGTCTAAGGCAATGTGGTAGCATTCCCGGGATGTGTTGTTCCCCTTATATACTGAATATCCTCCCTGGAGTTGGGAATTTGATGACTTGGTACAAGCTGGAGGGGATGGGTCTCATGGTGTGTATCCATGGTCGCCCTATTATGGCGTTGTACGATGTGTCTTGGTCCATGATATAGAACATGGTTTCAAGCGTGACGCCACCGTCTAGGATGGGGAGTGTGATCTTATCGGATGTTCGCTCAACTGCATTGTTAAAACCCGTTAGTGTGATGCAGCGCTGCACTATCCTATCCTCGAGTTTTATTTGCGCAAGCACTCGAGGGTGGATAATTCATGTGCCGCTCCCATCGTCTACCATAATGCGCCTCACGTCAGTATATAAAATTTGTAAAGTGATAACAAGAGCATCATAGTGAGTGAGAACCAAACCGTTGATATCTGACTTAGCGAAGATGATACTTTCTTCGAGTTCATCATACCGTTCGTGGGTGATCGACCGTTTGAGCTTGTAGGTTGTGGTGAACTTCACACTGTTGATGGAAGCATCGTTGCCTCCCTCGATGATCATGTGAATGGTACGGGTCGGCGAGGGTGGTCGGTCATTGATATTGTTCACGTCCTCTGGCAAAGTTGATCCTTCCCCGGTTTCTTTTTGAGGTATCCCTTCCATAGCATTTACGACTTCCTGTCTTAGGGCGATGCAATCTTTGGTTTTGTGTCCTCGCTCTTGATGGAACTCGTAGAGGGCATCTAATTTTCTGGTATTCGGGTCTGACCTCATCTTTTTCAGCCACTTTACCTTCGGTCCGAGCTTCTCCATGGCGTAGACTATCTCTATAGGCGACACGCAAAAATTGTGATCAGGTAATGAAGGGGGTATACCTTCCGGTGAGTCCTTATTTTTGATCGGGGTGGGCCTTCTTCGTGGCGTGATGAGGACGCAATGGCGGTTCTGACATATGGTAGATGTTGTTCCCGGTTGGGTTGTGAGGCTGCGAGGTCATTTTTTATATCATTTCTTCTATCTTTCCTGGATTCTGCTTGCACCGAGGTCAATCGATGGGTGGGCCCATTGAGGTCATCCTCGCCTGCTCGGACTTCGGCACAATATGCATTGTGTATCTCATCCCAAGTAGTTGGGGGGTACTTCATAAGTTGACTCAGTAGCTTTCTTGTCGCCCTCGAATCATTTCTTCTTAGTCCGTTTTGAAAAGCTGCGACCGCCATCCCTTTCGATACATTTCGCAAGGTCATTCTCACTTGGTTGAATCGGGCGAGGAAATCCTTCAATTCTTCTCCCGGAGACTATTTAATAGAAAATATGTCGTTTACTCTCGCCTCTGCCTTTTTGGCTCCAGCATGGGCTGTTACGAACTTATCGGCCATTTCTTCGAAGGTTTCAATAGAGTGTGAGTACCAAGTTAACGCTCCTCCCGTGAGGGCTTCGCCGAACCTTTTTAACAAAATGGAAGATACTTGTTCCTTGGCAAGGTCATTGCCTTTCACAGTGGTGACATAGTGAGTCACGTGGTACTCGGGGTCGGTAGTGCCATCATATATTTTCAGATAAGGCGGCATCTTAAAGGTCTTTAGTATGGCATGAGGGGCGGCATCATCACTGTACGACTGCTCGACGAACCGTCCGGCATCTCTCTTCGGCAAGAGCTTAGGGGCGTCGAGTATCTTATCGACCCTCTCTTTGTGTTCTCTCATTTGATCTCGAAGCGTTTTGTTCTCATTTTTCATTTCCTCCATTCTTTTCAAAATGGTTGTGAGAGTGTCGTCACCTGCATTATTAACGACATTAGGAGTAATACCTGTCGTCAGAGGAGGAGGGAGTTGTCCATGTTGCTTATCCGCTGGTGGTATAACGCAAGTCCTTGCGTTATCTGTAACCGCATCCTGAGCGGGCTTATGGAGGACGTTGATTAGCGTGTCAGTTAGCCAGGCCTCTAGGAGCTTTTTTATTGTTGGTGGCGCCTCCTCCGCCACAGATGTGGAGGCGTCCTTGCCAAGAGACTTTGTGATGCTTCCGTGGGGAGGGGGTATGGGTGTTTAACGGGCCGGTTTGACCCTGTTCCGAACCGGCCCAGACTGGTATTAAACTGGACCGGACTAGTAGGTAGGGGGCAGGGCAGGGCTGGGTTCGGGGGTAAGGGGTTGAGCCGGCTAGCTTCGAAATTTCGGTTAATCGGACCGGGCTAAACTGGTAAAGTCAATTCACTGGTGAACCGGTTAACCGGACCGGTCCAACGACTATTTCAGAATTTGTTTTGAAAAAAAAAATTAACTTGACTGTTGGCAACGGTCAGCTTCCAATTTGACCGTTGCCCAACGGATATTTTGCAAGAATAGCCCTTTTGGGCATTTTTTTTAAAAAATAACACTTTTAGTAATTACTAATTTAGCCATTTGAAAAACTATAAATACACCCCCTCCCCCCTTCATTTCTTCACTCATCTCTCATTTCTCAAAATCAAATTCTCAATTGCCATTCTCTCATTTTTCACCTAAATTGCAATCAACTATTTCGCTCTCATTTTTTTTTGGAATTTAATTTATGGTATTATTTGAAGTTTGAACTTTGAAGTTTGAAGTTTGAACTTTGAAAATTGACGTTTTTCGTGGTAACATTAGAGTTGCGAAATTCAATTTCAAATATTCAAGACTTCAAAAATCATCAAGTGTTCAATTTATCGAGGAATTCGGTGTACTCCCTCTAACTCTTTCTCTTATTTACTATTTATTTGCATATTTATTTTTTGTTAGTACCTAAATTTTTACAATATGTTTAATGATGCAAAAAGAGTTTATAATAAGGTTGCTAATCGCGGTAATCAGGGAAATAGAAAAATAGGTACTACTTCAACTTCTAGTAGTAATTTAAATGACTTTACACACGTTTCTGAAATATCACCTGATAATAATATAGATTATGAACAATTACAGGAAGATTTCGGTATAGAGGATAATGAATTAGAAATTAAAGATGAGACACCACTTACACCTTGTAGTGTTGGAGTTGGTAGCAGGGGTGGTAATCGTGGCGCTAGTAGTAGACCACTTGTGGCCCCGACTAGTAATCAGAGAAGGAGAAGCAGTATTTTCAAAAGTGCCCGCTTCCTCGCTTTAAGCAAGAAGCGAAGCGAAGCGAGAAGGGGCACACTTCAGCAGGGTGAAGTGACTCAGGTGTAGAAAAGCGACCGATTCACACTAAAAAGCGAAAAGTGAGAAAGCGAAGTGAGAGAAGCGCCCGCTTCTGTGTTTTAAAACAGACCCAGCTCTATTTTATTAAAAATGAGATTTTGTGATTAAACATTGGTCTTTCATTAATCGAACAACAACGATTAGGGTTTTAAAGAAGAGACACTGGTCGATTTCTTTTTCTTCATCGACTTCTGATTTCTGACAGCATCTAAAAGCATCAACTAGGGTTCTTCTTCTTCTTCTTCGTCTTCTTCTTCGTCTTCTTTTTCTTCTTCTTATTCTTCTTCTTCTTCTTCTTCTTCTTTTTAAATGTCCAAAAAGCAGCGGAATTCTTTTTCTTTCACTGTTTAAACGTCCAAAAAGCAGCGAAATGCTGGCGAATATTTTTTTTACCTTCGGTTCTTTCTCAAAAAATTACTGCCCAGTTTTTAATAGAGAATTCCTCTAATTTTTATATCCTTTATTCTTAGTTCTTATTACCTTCGGTTCTTTATTTTAATTTATTTTTTAAAAATTCGCTTCACTTCAAAAAAGCGAGCGCTTCGCTTATCGCTTTAAGCGAAATGGGAGTTGTCGCTTTTTCTCGCTTCATGCTCTTCACAACACTGAGGAGAAGTAAAGTTTGGAAATATTTTGAGGAAATAGAGAATTCTGATAGAGTTAGATGCAAAATTTGTAAAGATGACTTTAAACATAAGACTGGAGAAAGTTTAGGGGGGACTGGGACACTTAGTAGGTATCTGAGAATTACTCATCCTATAGAATGGTGCTCTGATTTAGATGAAATCAAGGAACTCTAAACCCTAGTACTGGAGGACTTATGAAATATGATAAAATGAAGGATCGTGAGGAGTTAGCAAAAATGATTGCTTTGCGTTGTCTACCTTTTTCTTTTGCTTCTTCATCATATCTTATTATGTATGTTCAAAGGATTTGTAATCCTTTATTTAAAGGTATCCCTAGAAGTACTTGTAGATCTGATATCTTTAGACTTCATGAATAATATTAGACATACATATGTTATTTGTTTGACCACCTTCCTTGTAGAGTTTCTCTAACTTCTGATATTGGCCATGATATTAATGGAAATGATTATTTGACAACTACATGTCATTGGATAGATAATAATTATTGTATGCAAAAACGTATTATCGCTTTTAAATATGATGAAGATCAAAGTCATACTGCTATTTTTATAAGTACTACTATTTGAGAAGTTGTTGAATTTTATAATCTTAATAAAAAAGTATTGTGTATGTCTTTTGATAATGGTTCTAACAATAATGCTGCTATTTCAATATTAAGACTGCATTTGAAACCACCACTTGACGAATTTTTCATGTTAGGTGTGCATGTCATGTTTATAATTTAATTGTTAAAAGTGGGCTTGATTTATTTTCAACTGAGTTTACTCATGTTAAAAGAACAGGTGGTGTTATTTAAGGAAATAATAGACAATCTAGAATTAGGAAATTTAAGACTAAGTGTACCGAGCATAACCTTAACCCCAGATTCATGCCAGATGAAATTGTTACTAGATGGAATTATACATACTTATTTTTAAAATATTGCTACAAATATATATTGCCGATAACTGAAGTTGCTAATGCGCATTGTACTGATCCAAATTATATGTTAACAACTAATACCTAGGAAGCCATTAATGATGTTGTTAAATTTTTACATAAATTTTATACAGCTACTGTTCAGTTTTCTGGAGCATATTACCCTACTGTTACTATGGCTTTAGTACATATAGCTGAAATTTCTTTTCTACTCTCTGAATTTAAGAAGAAAGAAAAATATAAGGATGTTGAAAAAATGCAAGTAAAATTCAAAAAATATTTCTTTCTAATTTCTCCGATTTATTTAATTGGTGTTGTTTTAAATCATTCTATTAAGATGTCTAATTGTCACCAATTAATCAATGCCTTATATACTTATATCGAGATTGGACCAACTGAAATCCCATATATATATATATATATATATATATATATTGTTGTATGAACAAACTAAATGATTATTTACAACAATTATATAATTATTATGTAAATATAATTGATGATGATGCTATTAATGTAGGCAATATTAATATCACTATGCATTGTACTACTTCTACTGCATCTGCTACTATGGATGAAGATGAAGGCCTTGATGGTTATAATATTTGGTCTACATTTCCTTTCACTCAAACCAGTAGCAAGAACATTAATGAACTTCAATTCTACTTACAAAAGCAAACAGAGCCTCGCACAAAGAAATTTTCACCGTTGGGATGGTGGCATGAGAATGAAAAGCAATCTCTTGTTCTTTCCGCTATGGCTCGGGACGTGCTGAATGTGCCAATTTCAACTGTTACTCAGAGAGTGCATTTAGTCAAGCAAGACAACAACTAGGAGACACATGTCACTCATTGGGAAGCAATGCTTTAGAAGTTTTAGTATGTTTCAGAGATTGGATTAGATCGGAACGAAGAAATTAGGGACGTGAAGATGTTGATAAACTAGAAGACGAGAAACTTGGAGACATATTAACACATAGTAACCCATCTGAATTTAACACTCCAGAAGATGGCCAAGAAATTCATATTGATTACAAAGAACTTACTAAGGCAATGCAAAACCTTTGAAGTTCTGGATTTATATTTAATAATTAAACTTTGAATTTACTCTTTTTTCGTTAATTTAGTTGTTGTTAAATGTAAACTTTAATTTGCAAGTTTGAAAAAAAAATGCAAATTATAAGTGCAATTTTTATCCATCTTCATTGTATTCTATTATATTAAATTCTTAATAAAATATTCAAATATAAGGATTTTAAAGCATTTGCATCCTTTATTCAAACACTCTTTTTATAACATTATTTTTTTTGTTTTATATTTTTATTTTATCTTGATATAAATTACGGTAGTTATACAAAATTCAAAAAACAATTAAATAAAACCGGCCAGGGCCGACCCTTTAGGCCCGGAACCGTTCCGGTTCATTAAATAACCGGATGGACTCAGACCCGGTAAACCCGGTATGGGGAAACAGGTAACCAACCCGGTTCGGTGACCGACTGGTCAACTTTTCCAATAACCCGGACCGGACCCCTGTCACCTTTAGGAGGGGGTGATCCACCTCGCATGGAGAGGCATTGGGCGTTGCACCCCTGTCCACTGCTTCAGAACTCTCATTGATTATGTTCGTGAGATTGGTTGGGAGGTCACTCATTATTCTCATTCTTTCTTCTCTGTTACCTGCCATATTAGGTCTATGTATGCAGAGAGAAAAAGATCTTACTCTTGTTGTTTTTTTTTTCGTTAGTAACCGGTGTCAGTTGTAAATCTAGAAGAAACTAAAAATTAAACTAGATAATCCCCACAGACGGCGCTAAATTGTTTGACCAAATAGTATAACTTTCGGTTAAAACTATTATATTTATGTAATTATGGGTTAAATCTAGTTAATGATAAAATCTCTATATGCGAGTTTTGAAAGCATGTGCGATGTGGGACAGATCCAGCAGGGGGTTGACAATAGCAAGCATTAAATAGTCATAAAATATAAATAACGATGGAAGGAGGGCTGATAATAAATAGCAATAAATGACATTTGAGTAAATAGGACGAGTGATTCACGCAATAAATAATGAGCTAGGTGATTATTCTTCCTGACAATGATGAATGATAGACAGATCCTAGAACATACAAAATTTTCTCGGAACTGATGAAAAAGTGCAGGATAATATGAACAAGAATCTTGATAAAAAAAGTGTTCTTTGTATCTTTTCAAGAGAGAGAATATTTTGTAAAGTCTCTTATTATCACAATGAATATCACATGCTTCTATTCATTATCTTTTTTTCTATTTATATGGGACATACCCCCAATAAACCCTAATAGTACAGGTATAGAGAATATCCAATAGAATATTCCCTTTAATATCCTACCCTAATAAACTAACTGTTACTACTCTGTTTACGGCACTTGACATCGACCATCTTCCGCATCTCGACCACGGGCTTTGTCATCTCCTGGTCGACCTCGGCCGACTCCTTTCTCGATGCTTCTTAATCCTGAGTACTGAGGCGGATTTCGACCCATACAATGATGTCAGGCAAAACAGTTAATCATTTGATTTTCACTCTTATAAAATATACCCTTAGTTGTTCTATTCAATGCTTTAACAGAAGGCCTAGCATACACATGCTTTTGAATCATTTTGTTGCTTGTTTGCTTGATCAACAGAGGCTTGCTCCACCTTGCTTAGCTTAACTTGATCAATGACTCTTCTAGCCCATTCTGCAAAATAGGTTTCATTGTGTCCAACCATCCCATCTTTATGAAAATGAAAGCACTGTTGATGATCTTGTGGAGATGGACACTCCTCGCCTATTGAATCCCACCATGCACCTTGATGTTTCATCCCTGATTGATTCGCCATCCAGTGGTGAGCATATTGGCCCGGGCCAGCATTCTCTAACCAACCCTTTGGGAAGAATTCCATTACACTGCTCTCTCGGTCCATGAAGAGCATATTAGTTAATTGCGCTCCATGTGGAGACACAACAATGTCAGTGTTGGTCAGCACTTTTACCTAATAAAGGACATTGGCATTATTTCAGATACTACTGAAGTTTCTAAGCAGAATAATGTGAATCTTGTCTATCAATGTTTCTTGGTATGCTTTAGTTGTATATTTTGTTCTGTAAAGTACTATTACTTCATCTGGAGTAATTACTCAATACTGATAATAGAAAGAGGAAAATATGTACCTGGTCGCAGAAAGATAGATCTTCTGACTGAACTACACGCAGAATGCAGCCTTCGACCCTTGCACATTCCTTTGCAAATATATCAGTCACAGCAGTTGCATTCTTGAATGAGCGGGAACCTCTTCTCATCAGCAGTGTAAGTCTTATAATTGGAAATCCTCTTTCATTCATCTCTTTACCTTTGCCTGCAGGATTAAGGCCACAGTAACTCCTAGCTTTGCAGCGCAGCAGGTCGAACACCTTCAGCTTACTGTCCAGACTCATTTGGCCTAGATCATGCCTCGTGACAATGGCTTTCTCAAAACAGTAAGGTACATCTCCTCTATCAAATCCTTCCACCTTGACTTCACCAAAATTCGCTTGCATAAGTTGTTGAATCCATGATCCCATTCTTAATCTCAGTTCTCCCCAATGAAATAGCACCCATCTTGATGGCGTCAAACACTCATTTTTCATTGACCATCTCACTAGAGGGGCCATTGCACATAATCCATGCCACAGATTTAGGTGGTCGTAATATGTGTCTGATACAAACGTTAAGCCTTCCAGTAGAATAGCAGAGTCGGGAAGACCTTCTCGCCATGCCAACACATATGAATTCTTTGTGCCATCCTTAATATCCCGTCCCTTAAAGCAAAGAAGCCGTCCTTTGGATGCCTTAGAAGGGAAATACAAGTATTCTGCTTCATTTTCCTCGAGTGTGTCGTTCAAAGAGCTCATAAACCAGGTGTGGCCAGTTGTGGCCGTTTCTCTAAATCTAAGGTCCGTAAGGGGAAGAAAAGTGACAGAGTCTTTGAGTTCTGCAGTGATGGTCTCAATGACATCAGAGTTATTCTCTTGGGAAAGAAAAGCCCATCTTTGGGACGTTGATAAGGTGAAATCAAAAGGGGATGAGTATTGAATGTGAAAAAGGATGAAAACCAGAAACAAGGAGAAAACAAAAATGCTGATGAATTTTGTGGAGAAGCATTTGTTCTCGCTCTGAGTGTATGACTTGAGATGATCTTCCATTTCCATCAATTAAGCTAAAGATGAATCTTAGTGACTAGCACAGAGAAGCACACTATTTCACCGACTTTTAGAAGCAAATCTAATCTCGAGATTGGAAATTAAATCTATATAAATAACTAAGTTGACGTAAAACTTGGAGTAATCACGTTAGCAATTCCTAGTCAGGTGATAAGCACATGATACAAGACTTAGAAAAGCAATCTCCGCATTCAGAATGAATGCTTTTCGAATATTTTAATTTTAAGGGCGAGCACATTAAGGGTTTATAGTCAGTGACAGAGCCGTGTTTCGCGTTAGTTTTATTGAAATCAGTACTTAAATCTATAGTTTCGTCAAACTTGCAATGAATTCTTCACAGCTGATAAACTATTTTATACTTTATTAAGATCCAAGCAGTATTCCATAAGTTTCAGAGAAGAAAAACCGTTTGCGCAAACAGGAAGATAACATGGTCAGATTCTCATCCAACAACACCGCCTCAGCTTCCGCCTCAGGTTCTTCCTTAAGTCCCCGTCTCCGGCGGAGGTTGAGCAGTTGGTTTCTCCATCGTCCATTTGCCGCTTCATCGGAAGCTTCTTCTCTTCCTCGCACTCTATAACTTGCTTCATCTTCTTCATCAACTCACCGTCGCCGGCGAAATTGGCGCAATCGGTTTCTCCGCCGTCGAATTGTAATAGGAGGAAGTCTTTTATTCCCTCAATTCGGGTGGGGGAGGGGGGGGGGGGGTAGTAAAAGCAACTTTCGCAATTTTCTACTAAAAAGTATTTGTGAATTTAAGAGTATTTGGTCTCACTAACACTACCAGTAATAAATTTATCTCATTCTAAATGTCATACTTAATTAACACAATACTAATAGAAACAGTTAAGTGTAATTTTGAATATAATGTTATAAAAAAGTAATTCTGTATTTCTAAAACATCACATATTTTGAAAAGAACTTATTTGTCAAACAACTAATTTTGGGTTGGGAACAGGACAACGTAAAGAGTTTATTGTTGGGATGCAAAACGCCATAAAATTTACTCCTATAAAAAAGTACCAAATAACAAAGTTTGATTTGACTTTGAAGAGTAATCAAACCAAAAATTAATGGTACGAAGATTGTATTTTCTTCCATTCTACTTTCTTTGAGGTAAACGAAGATGTTATGCTCACAGTGAATTTTTCGCATATCTCCCTTTTAAACACTTGTTTTTCACATGCGACTCTATACACTCCTTTTATATGAGTTAGGTGTAGCGCTGTTCAAAATTGAACCGAAACCGTTAACCGAATCAAACCGATGACTTATTGCTTATTGGTATCGGATTATCGAAGTAATGAATGATGAACGGATTAAGATTTTATAATTAACGACTTAACGGTTTGGAGCAAATTACTCAATTTTCTTATCGGGTAAACCGTTAACCCGCTAAGAATTTTTATATTTACATTTTTACCCCTATGTATATAAAGTACTATTGAAACCCTAAATGGCTAAGGACTCATTTGGCCATAGATTTTGCCAAAATAAACTTGGGTTTTATTTGGCAAACACATGTTTGGCCATAGATTTTGCATACATTTTGGCCAAATCCCAAGTCCCAAATCTCAAATCCCAAAACCAGCTCAATAGCTGGTTTTTGGCCAAAATATCACTATTATATTTTTTAAAAATTACTCCAAACTTTTGTATTTTATAAAAGAGCCCACAATTTATTATTTTGTAACGATGTTGCTTCGTTTTCTCGGTCATCTAATAGTGTATCATGTAGTTCATTATAAAAATGATAATTTTGTATCAGATTTATTTATGTTCAGGACTATGGTTTGCGATAATATAATGAATGTTATTGATAATGGTATTGTTGGGTTTTTGTGATAGTTTTTAAAACTTGTGGGTATAAGTCATGTTTCATGTTTTTCCAAACCAAATTTCACCCAAAACATATGTCCAAACACATTTTCATCTTCAAACCAAACTTCACCCAAATCAGATTTTTCAGAATAAATTTGAGAATCTATGGCCAAACGCTAGCTAAATCCCTAACTTTTACGGTTAGCTCATATTATAGCACAGTAAAGTTAGATTGATCTGTAGTAAGATAGATGAAGCTAGTTTTCTTCATGTTTAGGATGCTCATCTAGATTTTGTACAGTGCAATGAACTTGAACTATGTTCTTTGCATAGATTAGCTCGTATTTGTTATGTCTTCCTTATCACTAGTTCTTGTATGTACTTGATTGTTCAAAAAATTTCTATTTGGTTTAGCCGATAAATCGTCCGATAATCGTCAATTCGATACCAATCCGCCAATTATCTTATTGGATGGCTAGCAGATTACTATATTTATAATCCGATAAACGTGAAGCCAAACCGTTAAGCGTAATTATCCGTCTGATTCGCCCGATAAGCACCCTAGTTAGGTGCTTTTAACCATAACAAAGGAGCGTGTGAGATGAATAAAATTATTTCATTTTTATCGATAAATTTTAAGTTGAGCCTTGAAAATGAAGAATATTTGGACGATTCATTCACTTTTCTTATGGGCGCGAATTCGAATTAGTCATACCATTGATCTCGGGTAATGAATAATTAAAAAGGAATCGATAAGAGAATTGATTCTAAACATTAAAAGATGCTTTGACATTTAAATTTGTATGTCATTTTGAAATGGAAATGCTTAGTTTATGTAATTTATGTAAAAGGATGAAATAGAGGAGAAAAAAGGAAGATTATGTTTTTTTATTTGATTAATATTTACGGCAAGTCGGCAACGGCCGGTGGAAATATGATAGAAGGAGAAAATCTACCTTAGAACTTAGTAACAAGACTCACTAGTCAAATTCTTATCTAATCTATTAGTACTTACATAGTGAAACACACCTAATATTTACCTGAGATCTTAATCTTACCAAATTCTTATATCTCTTTCGTATTGTAAAAGATATTAAGAAAGTATAAATAAAGTCATATCAGTGCTTACTTAGTAAAAAGAAGAATTAACCTAAATAACTATCCACTTAATTAATTAAACTAAAAATAGTCGGCGAATATATAATATATGTATAATCTATATATAATATATGTATAATCAATGTATACCAGCTAGAAAAAGTAAACAATAAAATTGGTTGGCTATTTGTGTAAGGACAAGAAGCAGTTAGAAGAAGAGGTTAGGAGAGTTAAACAATCGCCAGAACAATATCTTAGGAACAGGGGCGGCCCGACGTATTTTGGGGCCTAAAGCCAAATTTTAATGAGGGGCCTTAATGTTTTAATTTTTTTTTATTATTTGAAGTCAATTTTTCTAGCTTTTTTAGATGCAAAGTTACTAATAATTTTCTTATAATCAATTTCTCCTAATAAGTCTTTCTCAATTGACAATATAGCTAACCCATTTAATCTCTCTTGAGACATTGTTGATCTTAGGTAAGATTTTATCAATTTTAATTTTGAAAAACTTCTTTCCGCTGAAGCAACGGTAACTGGAATTGTTAACATTATTCTATAAGCAATATAGGCATTTGGAAAAGAATCAAGTCTCTTTATTTGATTGAGTATATCGATTAAACTATTATCTTCTACTTGTACTATTTTTCTTAATACTTTTAACTCAGAAAATAAATCTAAACCATCAATATCGGATTGATTATTATGCTTTAAGAAAAATTCAAGATTAAGGCAATGTGTTTTTAAATTTCCATCATTTAGTGATCTTAGTTTTTTACCACTAAATAGAAAACCAAAAATATTTTCATATGCTTCAAATTGTTCAAATCTATTTTGAAGTGAAACAATAGCCTTGTCTACAATGTATAAAAAGTAATCAACTCTAAAGGACTCTTCAAGAGACTTTGAGATTTCATTAGCAACATTCTCATCAAAAAATTTCTTCCTAGATATCACACGTTTCTTACGAAATTCGGATTCAATATTCATTTCAAATGCAATTTCTTTGGCAGAAATCATAGCAGTTACAAATCCTTCTTCTCTATATTTGTTAAAAAAAAGAAATCAAACCTTTTAATTGATCTATGGCAACATCAATATGCATGTCTTTTGACTGCATACTTTTGCTAACTGAATTAACAACAAATAATATATCATACCAAATAGTCATACCCAATAAAAATTTAAAATTTTCGAGTTCATATGTTACTAAGGAATTAGCTTCACTTTTAGTTTTTGGATCATCACTAATTTCTACTAATTTCAATAAAGCATCTCTTATTTTTGGAGTTTGAAATCTTATTGCTTTAATACTTTCAATACGACTTTCCCAACGAGTTTGTGACAATGATTTAAGAGTTAGACTAGGTACACTATCCTTTAATACTTTCCATCGCTTAAGATGAAAATAGTGAATATATACGTTGTACCACTCCAAAAAATGATATAGCTTTTGTACAAGAATTAGCCATATCACAAAGTAATAAATTTAGATTATGACAACCACATGGTGTATAAAATGATCTAGGATTTACATCAAGAAGTCTTTTTTGCACTCCTTGATGTTTTCCCTTCATATTTGACCCATTATCATATCCTTGCCCTCTTAAATTATCAATATCAAGTCTAATATTTTTTATTTCATCTATAATAACTTCAAAAAGACCTTTTCCGCTTGTATCATCTACTTTTTAAAATTCTAAAAAATATTCATCAATTTTTATTGGAGTTGCCGAAATATCCACACTCCGCAGTATAAAAGACATTTGTTCTTGATGACTTGTATCTGGAGTGCAATCAAGTATGATAGAGAAATATTTTGCTTCTATAATTTTTTTAATAATTTTATTCTTAATTTCACTTGTCAATAAGTTTATCAATTCATTTTGTATTCTATGCCCAAGGTAATGACTATGAATTTCATCATGCTTAATTCGTCGAATATGTTCTTGCATGACAGGGTCAACTTCTGAAATCATTTCAATTAAACTTAAAAAATTTCCATTATTCTCTTGATATATCTTTTCATTTTTTCCTCTAAATGCTAAATTATTTTTTCCAAGAGTTTTGATCACGGCAATAATTCTTGACAATACATTTTTCCAATGCTCTCTATCTCTATTGATTTGTTCTTGAACATCTTTATCGATTGTTTTATCTTTTTGCAGTCTTATTTCTAAATCAATCCATGCAGCCATGTTAATAATATGTTCATTTGTTGTTTCATGAGTTTTGAGCTTAGTACTAATATTTCTCCAATCATTACTACCTTCACTAGCTAGTTTACTACTACAAGTTTCGGAACTCAAACTAAACAACTTACAACAAAAACAAAATACTTTATCTAAGTCTTTAGAATAAACTAACCATCTTCTATCATGTCTTTCACCATTCACCAATTTTTGAATATAATGTGTAGTAAAAAAATGTCTTGAAAATGTATCATTCGAAAAATTTGTGTCAATTATTCTAATTGGCCCATTTTCTACCAATAGATCTCTCAACTTTGTATCTATATCAGTCCATTGACTAGGATCATATATATATATATATATAGGAGTTAAATTATTTATTTCATTCATAAGCATCAATGTATTATTTTGAGGATCTATTTCTGGCTTGTCACTTACTTGTTCTTTTTCTACTTGAATATTATTAATTTTTGAATTATCTAACTCAACTGAATTACTAACTTGGTCATCTAGAGAATACTCTCCCAACTTTTCTGATTCAAGATTTTTATTATTCAATAAAAATTTGTCAAGAGCACCTTTTTGAGATTGTATTAGATTTTGAATTCTTCTTTTTTTTCTTGAGTTTTTCATAACCAGATTCACACTTTCTATTTGACATACTTATCTTCTAATAATAATAAATAATCTAAAAATACACTAAATAACAAAATATTAAATTTTAGATGAGAAAATAATAAAAGATAGAATAATAGAACCTGGTTAAAAAACGGATAGCTTGATATGAAATTAAATTTTCTGTTCTAGTATGCTTGTTGTAACTTGTAAGACTTGAATCATGAAAATAGAACAAACAAAAACACTCCAAAATAAAGCTTTGATCTTTGGCTATTGAAGAATGAAGAATGGAGTGTGATTAATTGAAGAATGAAGAACAAAGTATAAAAAAATAATATAGTGGTATAGTCAATAGTGTTACTCACGTTAGGTATAAGTTGAACCGTTGAAAAATGAAGTAAAAACAAAATATAAAATATAATATAGTGTCATAGTTATTAGTGCACATTGCACAAGTTGTCTACTTGTCTTCACTTTGCTCAACAAAGTTTTGTGAGTAAGAACACAATATAATATATAATATAATGGCATAGCTATTAGAGTATTAGTGCACAGTGCACAATTGCACAATGCACAGTGCACACGTTCTGCTTGTGTTCACTTTGCAAACTTTGAGAAAGTTGTGGACTCGTGGTCCACTATTTTAAATTTGTGTTTAAACTTTCCGTTTCATTTTATATATTTTTTAATGTATATATATAATATAGATATAACTAAAAAATGGGGCCCCCATAAATGTGGGGCCTAAAGCAACTGCTTTACCCGCTTTATGGATGGGCCGCCCCTGCTTAGGAAATCGCTTCAGAAAATAACACCTTAACACTTGATGTTTGTCTATCTCCAATTATTTTATGATAGAAAGGATATTCTTATTACTTGGGCCGCCAATTATGGGCTTGAACTGGACCTAGTTACCAACTCGGGTTTCTCCTCTCGGTGAGAAAAAGGGTCCAATATGTGCATCCAATGTTAAAGTTTATGGGCTTACTTCTAAGATTAAATACACATAATGCGGCTATATGCTGCCCCAAAATTACTAAAAGTCCATATTAGGGGTTACATATATTCATTAGATCATAGAAACTCATTAATGATGAAGTATAATATATAAATAAATTGTTGCTCAAAATTTGATGCTATGAGATGTTGATATTGTATATCCATAGTTAAATAATTTGAAGAAAAAAAAACGTTTTCCACATAATTAACAAGAAATATGAAAATCCAGTTGAAGCTAACTCACTTGATCTTTGCAGATGATCCCATGATCTTCTGCAAAGGTAATCTGGCATCAGTTACTAGGGTGGTTGAAGCTGTAAATCATTTTAGTGAGGCAACAAGACTTATTGCTAATCAGGATAAATCAAATATCTTCATTGATGGGGCATTGACAAAGGAGCAGTTGATAGCAAAAACAGGATTCACCCAAGGTTCTTTTCCAATTAAATATCTTGGTCTTCCCCTTTCATAAAAAAAATGGAACAAATTGGACTGTATTAAGCTAGTAGATAGAATAACCAAGAGGATAAAAACTAGCTACTCAAAGCAACTTTCAGATGCAGGCAAATTGCATGTGGTTAACTCTGTGCTGATTTTCATTTACAACTTCTGAAGTACAGTATTCATTTTGCCTCAAACAGTAGTTAAGGAGGTGGATAGAATATGTAGGGATAACCTATGGGGGCAGTGGCGAATTCGAGATTTTAAAGTCATGGGTGCTAATCGATAAAAATTCCAAAAGAAGAGAAAGAAGGATTTTAGTTGTGGGTGCTCATCAATATATATGTAAATATTTTTATAATTGCTTATGCAAATTTACTACATATGATCAAAGGTAATGGGTGCTTAATCACCCATAATTGCATATGTGGATCCGCCACTGATGGGGGAGTACTGAAGACAGGAAAAAGCTGGCACTAGTGGCATGGAAAAGAATATATTTTCCTAAAAAGTATGGAGGGCTGAATGTTAAAGGTAGTAAACTATGGAATGTGGCATATGTGGAAAAATTATTATGGCAACTGCTCAATAATAAGGAAGCTATATAGGTGAAGTGGATGCATGGTTTGTATATGAAAACTGATACCAATATATGGACTCATAAAATTCGAGCTGACTGCAGTTGGTATTGGACGAAAATTAACTCTTTGAAGTATGACATGTATACGTGGTATGTACAAGGTGATTACACTCTGAGTAGGGGTGGTGGCTATTCTATAACTAGGAGCTATATTGCATTATTAGGGGGAATGCAAAGACCATATAACATATCTGATATGGAGTAGGGTAGCACAACCAAAACACAGGTTTTTCTGTGGCTTGGAGCTTAAAGGTGATTGCTTACAAAGGAGAGACTGGTAAAGTTGCAGATACATGTAAAAACATGCATTGCTGCTTATGTGAAAAATAAATAACTGAAACAAATCAGCGTCTATTTATGGAATGCAATTGGATAAAAAATGCTCGTGCTAAGGTTCTGCGATGACTTGGTGTACAATTACAAGAAGGGGACATAACGAGCACACTGGACAACATTAAAAGAAGCGATGGAAATAATTAAAGAAGGAATTTGATTGCAACAATTATGGGAGTTGTTTTCTAGCATACGTGGAAGGCAAGAAATTAGAAGATCTTCAAAGGCGTAAGTGTAAATACTATAGAGGTTGTGGAGCAGATAAAAAAGAAAACATTAGTTAGATTAAATGATATACATATGTCACAAAAGGCAAGTAGATGTAGAGAATTCTTGAGGAGTATCACTGATGTATAGAATTTGTGTTGAGGCTAAACATTCGTAGTACCATTCTTAGAAGGAGATTATGATGTAAGGTGCTCTTTAGGTATAATAATTTGGTTGATCAATGATAATATTCACAATGTTACCAAAAAAAAATTCAATTAGACAATAAAATCTATATAATGGAGGGACATTAGCCAATGATGTGGCAAGTCTCTTTAACCATCATACACATTTTTCTAGTTTCTCAAATTTTTACTTCTTTCATATTTTTTCCGTTATTACAAAATCCAAAAGGCACTTCTTCAATTCTCTTAATTGCACCTCCTCTGTCACGACCCTAATTTCCCTCCGTAGGATATGGTGACGGCATCACAGCACCTAGTATCTAAAACTAGGTAAGCCTAACACTTACTGAATTAATAGCAAAATTCAACCAATAACTGTTAAATATGAAATAAAAATCTCTATACAAAACTTACAATCCCAAAACCGATAGTACAAGTCATAAGCTCTACTGAGTTTACTAGAAGATCTATATGTACAACTGTTCCGGTATAGAAATAAACAGTACAAAGTAAAATTTCAGAAGGTGATTTCGAGGCCTGCGAACACAACAGCAGGTATACCTTGAGTCTCCACAATTATGCCTGATCACCTAGCTAATGGTCAACAAACTCCGAGTACTTGTATATGCACAAAAATGTACAGAAAGCGTAGCATGAGTACACCACGATGGTATCCATTAAGTATCAAGATTAACCTCGGTAGAATAGTGACGAGGGACAGTCAAGACACCTACTAGACTTAATAACCTGTACAAGTATAAATGTGAAACTAACAGGGAACACTATCAATCTAAAACTAAGTATGATAACAATAATGAAACAATGCTGGTAATAGGAAACTAAGAGCAGCAATTAGCAACGAGATACAACAGGTAATAACGTCGTGGAGTAAGATGAATACAGTTTAAGTCTGATGAAACCAAGTAAGGAAAAACAAGTAACACTCAATAAGAACAATCACTTTCTCACAAGATTTGTTCAAGGACTTTCCCGAGGTACTTCACCTCATAGTCACATTTCACGGGTCCCAACTCATAAACCCTAATCACTTAGCATCTTATACCCACATTACAATTCATAACCGCATGGGTGACTCACATGCCAAGGGAGTGATAATATCTCATACCCGCGTGGACAACTCACGTGCCAACAATAATAATGACCTTGACCACACAGACAACTCACGTGCCATAAGAATAACTTTCACATAGAATGCAAGTATATGAGAATATATGTAAATGATCAATAGACATCAGGGTTCATCTTCTCAAACCGATATGAGTGATTAATTATGTGTATGCTTGTGCAAGTGTTCTATCAAAACTCGAGTCAACATGTAAGAGTAGAGATGACAAATGGCACACAGGAAACAACACAACAAGACGTAAAATGCATTACTCACACCAGGTAGGCACACCACTACACAAATATCAGCACCAACAATACCTCCAGACCATCACAAGTCATCACAAATCATCCCCAACATAGCCCACCTTGTCTCGCGCCGTGCGTAACAATAAAGTAAATATCCGCCTTGTCTTGCCACACGCGCATAATAATATATCCACCTTGTATCGCCACGTGCACAACCCACATATATAGCCCGCCTTGTCACGCCGCATGTGTAAATATCAATAATAATAATAATAATAATAATAATAGCACGGACAACTCACGTGCGAACACTCCAACAATCCTCTCAACAATATCACGTGCACCAAAATATAACGACACAATATAAGGTCTTTCACCACATGTGCCCATATGCCACAACTTTTCCTTAAAACAATTTCAATACCACAACCACGCATAGCCCTCGGCTCAACAACACTGAGTACAACATCATCAACAATAATAACACGAGAGTACAACAAGTAAATCAACACAAGAACTTCATAACACTAAGGAACGGAAGAACGAGCTCACAAAGAAAGACACAACAAGGAATAATGGTCTCAACAAGAATAGCTCAACAAGGGAAGAGATAATGTGCAACACTGATTCCACGTAGGTACATCTCGACGATAAGAGAGATAGCATGAATCAATGATTCTAAATAAGGATAAGTCAATAGTGAAAGGCATAACAAAACTTCAATTAAGGTTAAGCAAATTACGTAAAGGATGACGATAACTTCAATTAAGGTTAAGCAATTATAGAAAATACAACATAAATTCAATTAAGGTTAAGCAATTACAGAAAAGACAGCATAACTTCAATTAAGGTTAAGCAATTACAGAAAAGATAACATAACTTCAATTAAGGTTAAGCAATTACGGAAAAGACAACATGGTAGTAAAAGAGGCAACAACTTCAATCAAGGTACATAAGAGTTTAATTGGCAATAAGGGTAGAACATGAATAAATTAATTCTAAATAAGACATGTAAGGATGAATTTAGTAAATGGAGGATTTAACATGATAAAACAACTTCATATCTAATGAACATAAGAACCTAAGAGCCCTAAACGGTCAAAATTTCTACAAATAAGCCCGAATACGTACTCATCATCTCGCGTACACGACCTTCACATGACCCAATTAGCACAAATGACTAACTCCTAAGGGGTAGTTCTCCCACACAAGGTTAGGCAAGTCACTTACCTCAAATCACACTAAATCAATCCACTAGTAAGCCTTTCCCTCGATTATCCAACTCCGAACGGCTCGAATCTAGTCAAAATAACTTCATACGATAAATATAAACTATAGGAAACTAATTCGAACAAAAAAATTACGATTTTACAAACAAATAAAAAGTCAACTCGGGCCCGCGCCTCAGAACCCGACTAAAATTATAAAATCTAAATACTCATTCGATAACGAGTTCATCCCTACCAAAATTACTAAATTTTGACTCTAATTCGGCCTTCAAAAACCTCAAATCAAGTTAGAAAAAATTTCTATTCTAATCTCCCAAATCACAAAAATAGATGTTGAAAATAGTGTTAGATTCATGAATAACGGACCAAATCAAGTTAAGATTACTTACCCGAGTCCAATTTATAAAGTTTGCCTATGAAAATCGCCCAAACCGAGCTCCCCAACTCTAATTATGTTAAAAATGGTTAAACCCCCATTTTTAGAAACCTCCCAAGGCAAGTCGCATTTGACAACTGAGATTTATAAATCGCATTGACACCTGCGATTTGCCTATGTTCCCTCAAACACCAAGAAAATATTAGTCTTTTCTGACACGAAAATGGGCATAACTCCCTCATACGACCTCAGAATGCACTGATTCTTATTGCTATGGTTCTGTAATTACGATACGGATCTGATGGTTCAATCGAATCATAAATCAAAGGTTGTTTGCACAATGTGGTGCCCTTTGTGCCAAAAGAAATGACGTCGAAATATCAAATAAGAACGCGGCACAATCCAAACCCATCCAAAACTCACCCGAGCCCCATGGGACCCCAACCAAGTATACTATCAAGTCCCAAAATATGATATGAACTTGCTCGAAGCCTCAAATTTCCTCTAACAACACTATAATTACGAATCGTGCATCGATTCAACCCTAAGAAACTTATGAACATCCGAATTCCAAAACTAATGTCGATTCATATCAAACCAACTCCGATTGACTTTAAATTTTGTACACAAATCATAAATGACAGTACATACCTATTCCAACTTCCAGAATCTGGATCCGACCCCGACATCAATAAAGTCAACTCACGGTCAAACTTTCCAAAATCTTTCATTTTTTCCAACTTTCGCCAATTCATGTCGAAACGACCTACGGACCTCCAAATCAATATCCGGATACTCTCAAAAGACCAAAATCACCATACGGAGCTATTGGAACCATCAAAACGTCATTTCAGAATCGTCAACATAAAAGTCAAACTCCGGTTAACTCTCACCGCTTAAGCTTCTAAAACAAGAATCCTTCTTCCAAATCAATCCCGAATCATCCGAACTCGACCACGCACGCATGTCATAACACATAATACGAAGTTGCTCGAGTCCTTAAGCCACCGAACAAGATGTTAATCCTCAAAACGACCGGTCGGGCCGTTACATCCTCTCTTTCATTCTATTTCTCCTACTATTTCTCCCATTACTTCCCTAATAATTGTAACGGTTGCACCTTACGTTTTTATCTTTGATTTTTTTTCAACAATCATAACTCTTCAATTTCCTTCAAATATGCGTGCAATTTACTTTCCTCTACCCTTCGCTTACCTCCTATTATCGTCGCCCATCTATATGTTTTCTCAAAAATCCTTCTGTTGTCATTCTTAATGCTCAAGAAAAAAAAATCCTCTTATGAACAGAAGGAAAAAACCAATTAAGAAAAGACTAGAATAATGACGCCGGAGAAAAACGGATACATTATTAAAGAAGAATAGAAGAATGAAGCTGGAGAAAAATGAATATGACAATAATGTCAGTGGTATGGAGAATATCAGTTCCACCACCATCATTCTAAACCTTGAGTTTTACTGTGAAAGTAGTGTCGAGAAGGCCAAACATTAATCCATCGATTTTGAAGGTAATTAACAATACTTTAATATTTGCATTAACAATTATAGAATACAACACCATAATATATGCACTAGGTTTTTGTTTGTGTCGTAGATAATTGAAAACTGTTATTTTATAGAGTCAAATATACTTTGAATCTTGATGAGTACAAATCACATCTTGCTACGAGGGAAAAACAAAATAGAACCGGTTTGGTTCATTCTTTTCTTAAAGTATATTTTTAAACTAATTTTTTCTTTAATTTTTTTGTTGAATATTCTGCCTTGCGAATTAGTGAAATGCATGATCAACTGTTTGTAAGGCAATTAATAATTTTTTAGTCATAAGATTTGCACAAAGTTAGTTTTGCTTCCTTTTCTTATTTTAAGTTTTTTGTATCTAATATTTTTCTCTATTTGAATGTTATGTAAATACCTTAGATTTTTATTCCTAAACGTGTGTCATTTTTGTTAATATAATGTTACAATTACTCAATAAAATAAGCATCTTATAAAAGTGCTTAGAATAATACCTTATTTGATTTTCAAGTTTAAATTGTGTTTATAAATAAAGGGTCAGTTAACAAATAATATATTGTACATATATTTCTTAATTTTTGCTGAAAGAAAATTTTGAGATGATAAAAATAGAATATATCTAAGAAAAAGTTAGCTTATAGTTTCTCATTAAAAATGACGAAAAATGGGGGGGGGGGGATTTGACCACTCCTGCATCTTTTGTCCCTCATAAAAAGTATATTTGATATATTTTATTTAAGTTAGAATATGCATTTAGAAGAGAGAATATAAGGAACTCTTACTTTTCTCAATCATAATATTCTCTTCAAATTTATAATTCTTTTGTTTACTTCAAAACATTAATTTGTTATCTACAAGGTATGTACCCTCTAAGAACATGATGATTGCAATACAAACAATTCAATATATGTTGCAAGACAAGAGACGGTAGTCTTTCCTATGATTATTTGATGCTAATAAAAAACTTTATATTTTATTTCTATAATTTTCATCTTCTAATATACGACTAATAATAATTTATATACTCTTACTTGTGTGCTTAGTAGTTTTAAATGAAAATTTATGCAATTTGAATTCTACTTTAAATAAGCAAAATTTATGAACTAACAGGTGAATTAACCCAAATGTATGTTTTATAAAAGTGTCTTCTTTCTCACGGCAAAAAAGGAATGATATTTAAATCCATGATTATTATTCTATTGAACTCTTAGTAAATTCATTAATGTTTTTTATGATGAATAATTTACTAGTTCTAGTATAATGTTGTGCTTTTTTTTTTGGGCAACATTAACCCCTTCGGACACCAAAAACAACATTCTCTGGTTTACCGTGAACACAATCTTTAACAGTAAATATGCGATACATTTGGATCATCAAATTGAATTGCAAAAAGTACCATCAATTCGAAAATGAAATTACTTAATCAACAACAAGATATCACTCACTAGTATAAAACATTTCACTCACTTCAATTCTTGCGAAAAGGACATGACACATGCTGGCTTTGCAATCTTGTGCAATAGCCACGACAAACAAATCGGTGTTTCATTTCAAAAATTTGTATAGGAAAATGAATAGGAAGTACGAAAGAACAAACTAAATCGTAACAACATTTTAAAGGCTAAATAACAGTAAACCAAAGGAAATTTTACTAATGGCCAATTCCTCTCGGACTAGGGCCAGAATCTGCTTGATTTGTCATGGCAACATCAATGGATGAAGAAGAAATAGAGTTATTTCGATTCTGATTAAACCATTTTGATTCGCTAACATTGAATCTTTGTTTTTCTTGCTCAGCAATCTTTGGTGGCGAAGAAAGATGATGGTGGTGGTGGTCTTTGAGTTTCCTCGAACCTTGAACTTGGAGTTGGAGGAAGGATACAAGGACGAGAATTACTAGGATTATTCTAAGATGTTGTTTCATGATTTACTTAACAGTTTTTCTGTCTTTTGCTTTGATCTTCTTGAAACTAATTGTGTTATGCTTGTACGAAGAGATGAAGTTGGTGTTTTATAGAGGGATCACCATATTCACCAACTAGGTCGTGTGATCAGGCACTTTGACTTCCATGCAGATTTGTCGGAATTCTTTCAAACAAATCCCAGTAAGAAGAATTAAGTACGTACGCACCATTCCTTTAATTAACTTTCTAGGCAGCTAAATTCTAATCTATATGTATATACTATGCAAAATTTATTTGCAGCATTTCAAAAAAAAAAAAGAAAAAACCTATGCACTGACAATGTATATAATTTATTATATTGGTCAGTATTTTTAATCGATTGTAGGAGATTGTTTACTATATTTATAGGGATTTACCTATTATAGTGGTCATTATAATCTAATGATATAAAAAACATATATAGTACTATCAGTGCACAAAGGCTAATTATCTCTAAACTCTTTACACAAAAAGAACGATTAAAAAAGATTAGAAGCCAAATATACTTCAATTATACGTCACATGCAAAGGGAATTAACATACAACGTCTCACCTAAAAGATGATCGGAGAGTTTTCACTCACTCGTTTTCGCTAATAGTCGATTCTATAATATCTTTTCCAAAAGGATTATTATGGCATTTAACCTATCTGCTAGCTATTGAATTTGGATTGTTAGTGGTTATACCAACAAAAATTATCAGAGATCTTGTCATGTGTCCTATAAAATTGGAAGTAACATTTAAGCACATATTACGCCAACCTGCTCTATGTATAAGATCATATATTCGGCCCAGCTGGATATCCTAAAAAATTGTGGTATTACAGTATTCCTAAGAATTTGCAGTCTAAACCTATTACGATACCTTTTTTTTTGGTCTTGGTAAAGACGTTTGAAAAGAAAAAGGAGAGCATGAATAAAATCGTTAAACGTTGAAGTCCAAATTAAATTCTTTTTGCAACTTCAGCTTAAACGTTTTTGTTAAACTTCAACCAAATATCATCCAAATGCCTATATATATATATATTCTCTCTGTCACTGGATATATAAGATTATTAAAAACTATTTAATAAAGATTTCGTACTACTTCATCTAACGCTTAAAATTAACATTCTCGTTCCGTGATAGTGGGATTTAGTAGTTGATAATATATAGTAATATAATAGTATGTCAGATTCGATAGAGAATAACTAATTCTTTGGCGGTACTCTACAGAATTAAATATATACAGTAATACTTTATTTTACAAAACCCCCAGTTGGATTTAAGGAGGAATTTGCTAGAGGTACATGTGATGCACAATGCACTCGATTAAAGAAATAATATGTTATTATTATAAGTAAGAACAGCCCGATTAGTCACCCTCGTGCTTCGCAAGTAGGAAAAAAATTGAGATCGTAATCTTGGGATGTGAGGGTTCACGCGTTGGATGGAAAATGTTAGCAATGAAAAATGTTAGCATCAATTTGATCATATTTTCGAGTGTATAATTAAAAATAAAATAAAAGTCAACCTATGTTTTCTGTGAAACTCAATTAAGTGTCCTGAAAAACTTACCCTTTTTTCTCTTTTGATCATGGGTGAAGCTAGCCTGGGAGGTATGCTTTCAACCGAACCCAGTGACTTCGGTCCAACATCTGTATTTGTTTTAAATTTTTTATTTAATATGTATAAATTATTAATTTACAACCTGTTAACTTAAAAGGGATAGAATCCAGAACAAATATGCGCCTCGGTCTCTTATGTGTGTAAAACTTAATTAGGGTTGTAATGGGAGTCAGTTTCGTTTATCCTTGCATTGACATTGTTAACCAGTATTAAGTGATCCGCTAGTGATTAATTGACCTTAACTGTGATGATCACTTCAACTTTACACTTGATTTTGAAGTTCCCTTATAACCAACTAAGTATTTGATTAATTCAGACTAAGCATTTTGCTATTGTGTAATCACTAATCAGGGGAAGGTGGATTGGAGGAGAGAATATATAGTCAAATTCAAAATTGACAGTTTTCTTTAAATAGAGGTTATCATCCTAACATTAACGGAGAATTAAATGAATTTGGTAAAGAGAGTTGAGTTCTTCAATAAAATACTGGAGCAAGTTACACCAACTCTTTGATGCAGTATTTCGTCTTCTTCTTCTTACCAAAATTTTCTCCAGTATTTAAATAATGTATATTACAATGCAAAAGAATTCGTAGTGTTAGTTTTTTCGACAATAATAAGTTATAATTAATCATCTTTTTTCAATTCCCAATGTATGCTTGTTGTAGAAATTCCTTTAATTGGCGTTTTGGCTCTTTAGGCAAAATGGAGGTATAAATTTCTATACATTATGGGGTAGATGGGAAATTATATTCCTCTAATATCAAAATGATGATATTAGTAGATGGGATAGCTAATAGCCTAATCCTATGGAATATCTCAATCTACGGAATATCCTTGTCTTCCCACAATTGAACTAAGAGCTTACAGATATATATGTTAATCTCTTTTTCCAAATCTTAACCGTTCAAAGAATGTTTATATTAATATATTATAGTACGTTACTTAACAATTTATTTCATGTCGCTAATAAATGCTAATTATGTAAGATTACTTGCAATTGTTTCTACTGATATGATTCTGTGAATATTATCACATTATCATTTATCAATGATGCATAGAACTTGAGGTATAATGTCTTGAATGTCAAGTCAAATTAAAGTGCAAGCTACAATTCGTCAATGCAATGGGCATAGATTATCAATTCACCAAGATAATTAATACTTATCTTTTCCTTTTCAACTCGACCTCATCAATTTGACCAATGTGACTCCAATTGGTTAATAAGAATATTTGTTCGATAAATACGGTGGCACGCTATGTTAAAATTCTAGCTAGGGATTTCAAAGTAGAGGCAATGGCAAGAAACATGCTTTGAATTTTTAGTTGGAAAACTAAGTATGTAGGGTGATGTTGGAACAAATATAGCAAATTGCCTAATATTCAGCTAGCTAGTCATAATGTGTTATGTTGAAACCGCGCCTCCGTTATCTTTGCTACTATAATTTTGTTCAACTTTTGACTTTAACAATTGGTAAAATTTGAGCTTCCGTTTATTAAACCAGTTCTGTCAGCAATTTAATTTGTTAAAGTCATCGGCCTGAATAAATCAGTTTACACCCCCTTTCCTCAATAGAAGCATATTAGAATTAACTCGTTGTAATTTAGTATCTGTTCGACTTTGGAAAATTAATTCATTTAAATGTTTACTATGGTGACATCATCACCACAATTAAGTTTTCATCATGTTGAATGCCATAATAATGACATTATAGTCGAGTCTGTATTTCATAACAAGAAACAAATAGAAAATATTATAGATGAAAAATCACCTACCACTCTCAGTCTCAGAGTAAAACAACGAAACATGTTAGGTGAGAGTTACTAATAAATGTTTGATTTTACCAAAATAAAAAAAAAGGTTACGGAAGACATATGCTGATTTTGGGGTAGATTAATTATCGACTTACCTAACTGCATATAATTTTATATAACGTGTCATAATGTGCACTGGAAAAAAAAATTTCTCAAGCCCTCAACAACCTTAATTTATTTTCTTAATGAGAGCTAGGCAAAGCGCTATTGTGAACTAACGTTAGGGTAGGTAAGGCAGTTCAAGGAAAAAGTAGTTAAGGTCAACTATGCTTATTCTGTTCAACAATATTATCAACTAGAATTAGAATAAAGCTTCTTTCAGTGATTACGACTGCACAAGTAAATCATACTGTATGTCCCCTTAATATGCACAGATAACCAAAAGCAGAATAGGTCAAATAATTTTAAAAAAAAATATTATCCTCAAACAATCTCTTAGATTAGTTTATATATATTCATATTAGTAAGTATACTCTTTTTTTCTTTCAGAATTTCCTTAGACTCTTTTCATTTGATCAAGGTATACGACTGTCTAATGAATTTAACTTTTATACATTAACTTTACAGTTTACACTATCAAAGTTAATTTTAAAGATAATTACAACTAACCGTTTACAAAATATGATACGGATAAGTTAAATCCTTGTATAATTATGTATATTCTTCCATTTAATAGTCTTCCAAAAGCATTGGTTTACACTTCTTAGTATCTCTTTTTTTTTTTTTTTTTTTCAACTCGTATCGGAGCCCAACTAAATAATGATTTATGCTGAAGAATCTTACATTATATGGTAAAATTAACACTTCCTAACAAAGTCAGCTTTTAGTATCAACAATTCATTTACACCAATGACTGAGCCACCTTATAACAAGGGGTGTCAACTGACACCCATTTGCGAAAAAAATTACACTGTATAGGTAAGTAAATTTTTTTTATATGCATAAGTACTAGATGTTGACGCCCTTTAAGAATTCTTTACACGTCAATATATATAAGTTAAAGCCTCATATAATTATATACGCTCTTCCATTTAATGGTCTTCAAAATTATTGGTTTACACTCCTTAGTATCATTCTTTCACTACTAAAAAATTATCAAAATTCGTCCCGAGCATACCGACCGAAATTGATCGGAAAAGAAAATCGACCGAAGTCGGTCGAAAACAAAGTAAATTGGTCGAAAAATTCAAATAACAAATTGTACATAAATATGCCGACCACAATCGGTCGGAAAACGTGATCCCACAAAAAAGAAAGTTTGCTTTATCTGACACAGTTAAAAATTTCGACCAACTACGGTCGGAAAATGATCAATATTTGACCAAAACCTAGTCAAACTTGCATATTATCTACCAAAGAAAAGATTAATTAAAATTTTTATAGAATACCGACCTATGTCGGTCGGAAATTCTAATTTTTTTTTCCTGTCCAGTGCTGTCAATTATTTTTTTCGATAATAAAAAAAATAGTTTTAATATATTTATAAAGTTACCGACTGAAATCGATCGGTATTAGTGATCAAAATGGTCAAACACGTATAGATTATTATTATTTACAATATACATATATATAACATCCTAAACTGTATATATATTTACACACACATACATAATTAATTAAATATTAAATAGTACCTATAATTTGGATCTTGGCTAAAACCGACCGACTTCAGGCATACTGACGGACTTAGTAAATTAAATATTGAGTTTTAATGTGGGAATGATCAAGTCTAAGTATGGGCATCCAATATGCTATCACATTTAAAAATAAAATGTATAGTGCTATAAGATGTAGTGCTATATACTCGGTCAAATCACACGATTGGAGAATATATATATATATATATATATATATATATATATATATATATATATGTGTGTGTGTGTGTGTGTGTGTGTGTGTGTGTGTGTGTGTGTGTGCGCGCGCGCGCGCGCGCATATACAATTAATTAAATATTATATAGTACCTATAATTAATTTGTATCTTCACTAAAATTGACTGACTTCGATCGTTTTTAAATTAAATAATTTTTTTAAATTTAAAATTATATTACCGACTGAAGCTCTTGTCCGGTTGTATGATGCACCCTATGCGACTTGGAGTGATTATCCATCGGAGCTCGTGGGGCAAAATTTTAACCAATTTAAGGTCTTAATATAATTCTTATTTATTTAAATATTATATTAATAATATTTTGATCTAACGTTACACACTTTATTTGCAGACTAAGTGTTCCTGGGAGGACCGGCATAACAATATCATTATTGCATATTTTGAGTTCAAATGTCGTAAGAGACTATCTGATTCCTTTTGTTCTGCTCGGAAGAAGAATAAGAAGCCTTCATGGGTTCTACCGCATTTATGGGAGGATCTGCTGAGATAGTGGGCCACTAAGAATTTCGAGAAGATGAGTAAACAGGGAAAGAAGGCCCGACCATCTGAGAAGGGTGGTTCCTTGTACTGCGTGGGTGCAAGAAGCATGTGGACTGCGAGGAGACTACTAGTAATTCCTTAAAGTATTTAAATCTATTTTTATCGAACTATATTTATATATTTTAATTTAGTTAACATGTTTTATTATATTTGCAGGAAAAAAATATGGGAGAAAGATGACGCATGATGACTTCTTCATGGAGACTCACATCCGGAAGAAGAAGGCACCGAAAGATCCAACTAGATGGATCGAGGACCAGGCGGAGACTATAGATGTAAGTTTCATAACTACTATAACTTAAAATTAATATTTATAATATTATATAGTTAATAATTTTCTATCTTCTAAATAAAGGGTCGCTACATGACTACTGTGGAGAAGTACAGTCAGAGATTGCCACCGAATGAGCAAGGCGAGCTACCTTCCATTTCAGACGAAAAAGCGCAGAAGATATGGTTGGATGTTGTCAGTGGTCCTAAAAAGGGGATAGCATACGACTTTCCAGAGAGATCATTTTGGCGCTACAAGACTGGAGCGCAAGGTATAGGGACTTCCGCCCAGGGTGAGGCACTTAATAGGTCGACTCTCTCGGCTATGGAGAAGAAGATTGCAAAGTTGTCAGTAGAGCTTGAAGAGGCAAAGGCTAGAGAAGAAAAGAGAGAAACAATTTGATAGTCTTCAAAGTCAGCAAGAAAAGAGGGACGAACAATTTAAAGTCCTTCAAGGTCAGCTGGCCAATCTTCTTGCTAGTAGTTTTTGATTTTCCGGTCTCGTGAGTCTTCCCCAAATGCTAATCCTTCCCGTCGTGATCCTTCGAACCATGCCGATGTTGAAGCTTCTAGTAGTGGAAATGGAGATGATGTAGTACAAAATACTCATTGAATGATGTTTGAAGTTTTAACTTGTGAAACATTTTGTTGTTGGATTTTTTGAAAATCTATAAATATTGTTAATATAGTTTTGATAGATGTTATTGTTGTTATTGGTTAAATGACAGCAATGTAATACTGTCATTGTAGGTTGTTATTGGTTATTGGCAGGTGGTGCAACTGTAAAACAGATGTATTATGCAAAACTTTTACCTAAAAAATCGACCGCATACCTACCGAGGTCGGTCGAAAATGTTAAAAAAAAATTCCTAGAAATTTAAAGTCAGGCGGTAACAGCAATAATTTTTTTTCAGGTTTTGAAATTACCTATCGAAATCGGTCGGATTTTTTGATTTTAAATTTAATATATTTTAATAATACCAACCGATTTCAATCAAACGTACAATTTTAAAAAATAAATAAATTAAGATATTGACCGATATCGATCGGTCACTACTTTAAAAATTATTTTCTAGAATACCGACCGAATTCGATTGGTATATTTAGTTTTGTGTCAGATTATTTAGTCAAAGGTGAGTTGAAATTACTGACCAACTTCGGTCGGAAATATCGGCCGTCTACGGTCGCCAAACGTTAGCGGCCAATATTTTTTCGACGTATTAAATTCAGTCGGAAATCAGTCGATTTTTCTTGGATTCTGATTGATTTCGGTCGGTTTTTTCGGATGCTTTTTGATAGTTTCTAGTAATGTTTTAATTATTTTTCACCCAGTGTTCGATACTCGTATTAAAATACGATTAAATCTTGATTTGGGTCGAAAAATCTTATATTAGGGGTATAGCACCCCTAACAAAGTAAACATTATTCTTAGTATCAAGGATTGGTTTACACTTCTATATATTTAGGTACTAATTAATACCAGTATGCAATGAGCACCGTCTTGGCATATAAAATAGGAGCTTTCCACGAAAGTTACATCATTCTACTCTCCATATAGGCTATCCTTTTTCACAGGTTTTCTTGTCATGCCACCTGCCATCAAAACTGGCTGTCTGCCCCTCTCTTTGGAATTTTCCGTACTAATAAGAAATTGTAACCCCAAATGCAATAGGAATGACCAAAACAATAGAGACCGCGTACGTAGAAAAACAAAGCGCACACGCATTTAATTTCTTCAATAAAAATTTCTCGTGTGAAATGAAACCCATCTGCTTTAGTTTCTTCAATGCATAATATATTACTACTCATTTACGTATGAGATATCATCATCAGTGAAAAGTCTACATTCCAACTACACACTAAACATTCTCCAAAAAAAGTTAAAAAGGCCTCCGCCTTCAACTTCCAACCTCACCAACTCGGTCCTTGCCCCACAATCTTCCAAGTAAAATTAGCCGAAAGAATTGTACAAACAAAGAAAAAGTAAACTAGTCTCTCTCCTCTTTAGTCAAAGGTGATCTTTTAAGTATCGAATTCTTGTTCAAAAAGCTCTTCACCGTCCCTCTCTTATACTTAATTTCTCATTATAAATACAACGTACAGCAGTTGTAAAATCAAACTACTCCATCGTCAACACTTCCTACACACAATTATACACAAATTAACGAACCTTTTCAAGATTCATATATACAGTATCATGGCTGCTAGAAAAACTTCATATTTCACGTTGGTTTTTCTTGTTGTTTTGATTATCATTGCACAACTAAGTGGTGGTGTCCATTGCCGAGCACTACGAGAGTTAAAGAAAAACACCATTTCTGAAGATTCCAGTACTGTCCCAGTTTTTGGTGTTTCTTCCAATGATTCTAAGAAAAACACTCAACGTTCAGTGAAAGACATGGCGTTTATAATGGTTTCTGGACCAAGCCGGAAAGGTCCTGGTCATTAGTCAGAGGATAATCTTATACTCAATCTCAAACTTTAGACACTTTCTTATTTTTTCTGTTTCTTTTTTTTCTTTCTTATTAACATGTTTTTGCACGAAGGTGTTAAAGAATTCATAATCATTGCTCTACTAATTCAGGAGCCATTCTTTCATTTTCTCAGAAAATAAGGAAGGACGAGATAAATACTGATTAGAGAAACATTTGGTTGTAGAGGTATATTGTAATTGCAAAAGATACGAAATGAAATATACTTTATTTGGTGTTAATTAAGATTTCGCTTTTTATTTGTTCGGAATATAGCTATGACAATTATTTTTGGGAGAATGCGCTATCTTCTTCCACTGCCTCTTACATGCCAATGGTGATCGGATGTATTACACACCAAGCAGCATCAAAACTAAAAAAATTTTCAAGGGTGTTCAAATTTGAAAGAAGTAAAAAATATTTCTGACAAAGGGTGTTCAATATGTGTTATATACCTCTAAAACGTAATATTTTACCTATATACACAGTATAATTTTTCGACGAAGGTGGTCAATTGACCACCCTTATAACCACGTGGCTTCGCCCCTGACAACAACATACCTAGTGTATTCACACAAGTAAAGTCGGGGGAGGATAAGGATAGTATATACACAGATCTTACCCCTAATTTGTGGAGATAGAGGGGCTATTTTCGAAAGACTCACGGCTCAATAAATCAAAATCAGAGTTATGAATTGGCTGTATTATGATAGCTATGAAATATATGCATTTCTGATTTCAGAAAATTTGTGTTTTTGTCCTTCATTAGTAAGATGTATTATATCGGTTCAAGCTTCTTGCTATAAATTGTTTTTTTTTTTTTTTTTTTTGCATGGAAACCACGATGGGTTATTAATAAAGACAGAAGGCAATATCGGAATTACTTTATTATCCTTGTGTTATAGCGTTAATGCATTTTTAATTTCTCTACTTTCAGAATTCTAAATACTTCGTTCTTTTTAATTGGATTTGATTCGCCCTTTCAACTTAGATTTATTCTATCTCAATAGATTAATGATGCTCTCAATTCTCTCTCCTTTCTATTGAAAATCAAATGTGAACTTTTGGTCTCAAAACCCAAAGTAAAATTTAGGAAAACTATGACCCTTTAACTATTGACTTCAAATATTTATGTATATCTTGGGATGTTTGACCAGCCGAAAAAATTTCAGCATGAAAACTTCTAAACTCATGTTTTACTTGTGTTTAAAGTTTAATCCAAACATAGTCTCTCAATTTTAGATTTCAACACAATGTTTAGCTGTATTTGCTGTTGTTCGACTTGTGATAACCATGTAAGGTAAGTATAAAATGACCGACATAAAAAAAGTATGAAGAACATATATATATATATATATATATTATCAATGCCGGCTCAAGGGTAAGGCATCCCAAGCAATTGCTTTAGGCCCACAAAGTTTAGGTGCCCCATTTATTTTTACTAGTAGTACTTTTTAAGAATTAATATTTTTTTAGAAAAATTGAATATTTTGAAGTAAAAGATTAAAAAAATTTAATAGGAAAAAAAGAAGAAGAAAACTTTGATTTGTTACTGATGTCGACCATAGAGATATGAATAATCTGAAGCGTGAAAAGTATTTATAATTTTTATTTAGTGAAAATTTTTTAGATCACTAGGTGATAAGAATCTAAGAAAAGTCACTTTGAGAGATAATTTAGACTTATTTTTTGAATTAAAAGCATTAAAGAAAATACTATAAGTAGAAATAATACCCTAATCGATATACCCAATCAGCTAACAAGACTTGAAAAAGTAAGACTTGATTCTTTTTCAAATACCTATATTCCTTATCGAATAATGTTCCTATAATAGTTGCATTTGCGGGAAGAAGTTTATTAAATTTTAATGTAATACAATCTTACCTAGGATCAACAATGTCTCAAGAGACATTAAAATGGATTAGCTATATTATCAAGTGGAAATGAATTATTAGAATAACTAGATTATAAACAAAATATTAATAACTTTGCATCTCAAAAAGTAAGGAAAATACACTTAAATTAAAAATATATAAGATTTGTTTTTTTAAAAGAAGGCCCCTCATCAAGATTTGGCTTTAGGCCACCAACAATAGTGAGCCGCCCCTGCATATTATCTATTAAAAAATGGGTTGAATAATGAGCTTTTTAAAAACGGGTCAAATATGGATAAGAACCATATTATCCACTTAGAAAATGGATAAACAATGGATAACTAATGAGTTTAACTTTTATATTTGCAAAACCTCAAATTGAGAGTTTGGGAGACTAGGAATTCTCCCAAAAGTGACATCTTCAAGAAGTCATGGATAATATAGATATCCATAATTCCATATTATCCACCGATTAACCCGTTTTTTATCCGTATTAAATATGGGTAGGGTCGGATAATTATATCCGTTTTTGCATTACACATTTTCTACCCACCCGTTTGCTACCCCTTTATTGGACTATAATAATCTGTTAACTAGAACAGCCGAGTTATGTGTAGCAAAGTTCAAGCAAATCATTCTTAGACTTGACTTACGTGAAGCATGAAGTTGTACAATATTTGTGAGCATGCACGTTGCAGAATCCGAAATATTCTGCGACTTATGGCGGTGTAAGTCAAAAGTTAGATTTCGTAGTTGGTACTGTTAGTTTTTCCACCTGCTAAAGCTGACTTGCATGTGCAATGGTTCATAACAAAAGAAATTGCTTGTATATGCATAGCATATAAAATATACAGAATGCTAAAATTTCATGCTATAGAATAGGAACAAGAAAATTTTCATACGATTCCAAAAAGTCCAGCTAAACTTTCCTCCTTCAAGCTTTACAAGGAAATTATTTGGCTCAACAACAAGACGTAAATGTTGAACTTTGAAAAGTCGCTCTACGTACATGCTTATTCTTATGACCTTACCACGTTTCTCAAATTCTTAGTCCTATTCTAGGGATCCAATTTAACTTAGAATAGTTTTACCTTTGGACCAATAGTGCCTTTAGCCTTAAAAGTTTGACTTATTTGTCAGCACATAAGTGGATTTTTGAGTAATGGGTCCTTGGTTGCAACTTTTGCTCTGTTATACTTGGCCAATGCAACTGTGAAATTATATTTTCAAAAAATGTCGGGAGTCTCATGGACCCAGCAATCAGAAGTTTTGTCAGCCAAATGACGGTAATTATGGTTACTTGGGACTGCATGGTTCTCATGGTAAAATTAAGGAAAGCTCCTGAGATTAAATCTAAAATATCCTTCTTGCACTTTTTTGAACACACAAACTGAAAGAGAAGGAAATAAAAGGGGGTTGTAATTTGGATGGTGGATATATAAAACCTTAGGAAAGAGAGAACATAAAAGGAAGATGATAAGGCCGGCCCTCCGCTGCTACAATTCAACCTGCACCCTTTCTTGGCTACTCCACAAGCATAGCAAACTCTCAAGCAAATCAAACATGCCAAGCCTCAAAAGTCTAGATAAGATGAGCAACAATGTTGCAGAGAGAGTGAGATTAATATCCACATTGGAATATCGGCAACTACTCATTATGCCAAATCTTGAGCCTCATTCTATTCCGGATAGAAAACCAACTTTACTTGGTCCCCAAGTTCATCAATTTCTCCCTTACGTGCATGAAGTTAAATATGAGCACACATGGTTCAGTGTTCACTAAATTTCAAGCAGAAGAATGAGGAGTACCTTCCACATCAGACTAATAAGTTGGTCCCAAGTTCATCTCCATAAAGTGCGTGAAGTTAAAAACGACAATACATTGTATTCATAGAAATTTCTATGAGAATTACCCTTCACATCACATTAATCATGTCTCAGCAATAATTATCCCACCAGTAACAGGGAGGAAATTAAAGATAGCTGTTACATACAATCATAGACAGCTGTGTATAAGTAACAGCTGTCTATGAATACCACAGAACTTGGCAAAACTATAAGCAAATGAACAAGTGCAGCAGTGACTATTCACTTCCTGGAACTGAAATGACAAAGTCCAGACTTTCCAGCACGTAAAATCAGGCTGGACAATCCAGACAAACTTAAGCAGAATATCAAAGCTGAAATTCTTCCATCAGACAATTTTCTACCCTATCCTGCATTTCACACGTATATGACAATACTAATAAACTTGATGGGTCAAGAAATCCTGACCTGTTATAAAATAAAAGAGAAAGAACAATAACACAAAGAGAATTGACAAGAATATGAAAGAACGAGAGATATCTCTTCTTATTTCTTCAAGTGTGTCCTTGTAGGACTTGAAACATCCATTCATATGGGGTGCAATTCCATCGAAAGTTACAAGATACATTAATGAAGTTTAATTAATACATTCATGTATAATGTCAAATGAACATCCACTTAATTAATACACAACAAGCAATGCGTATTACAAAGAACTATGCACTCTTTTTCCTTCACTAGGATTTTCTCCAATGAGTTTTTTCCTAATAAGGTTTTAACGAGGCATATTCTTTGTGCTAGAAATTCAATGCATTCAATTAAATGGATGTCCATTTGACGTTTGTACATGAATATATTAAGCTCTAGGAATGTATCTTATAACTTTCAATAGAATTGCACCGAATATAAATGGGTGTTTCTTTGTGTTATTGCTCTTTTCCCTCTCTTTTTTCCGAAAAGGTTCTTTTCCCTTTTATGTTATAGAATGACCTGTATTTATTCAAAATTGTGGATTCAAAGCAAGACTAGGTTGTTTTGCTTCCTTACAATTATAGATGCACGCTGCACTTATTGTTTGACATGATACTTCTCAGAATTCTAGCCCAAATTCTAAGAAAGAGTTTTCTTTCGATTAATCAAGGCCATAACCGTATACAAGTCACATCCATACAAAAGCAGCATAGCATGCTAAAGGTTATTATTGCTTGTTTGGCATTATTACTCATGAATTTGAGCTATTTGCTGTAATCTATAACAGACACCATCCTAATAATTATCAAGGATTAGCTATGTTAGTCTGGGTTAAACGATTTAATAAGCAAGAAGCCTTCTACTTCTCAGCAAAGTTCTCTACAATTCATGCTGGTCAAAGCACTACTACCAAGATACGCAGAAAATTAAGATTCAAAAAGCTATGAAACAGATAAAACTGAAAGACCCATCCAATGAGATTTAAAGTTACACTGAAAACGAACAACCACTACCTTTCATTCTCATAGGCTCCTCGTAACAAGTTCCCTGAACTGAAATCCGTATTAGAGTATATGCTTTCGCATACTCCCTCCGGTCCACAATAAATGACCAGTTTGCTTTAGGCACGCCCATTAAGAAAATACTAAATTCTATACAAAAATACCTAGTATGACTAAACTACTCTTAATTAAATATTGGTCACATAGTTATAGTGGATTTAATGTGAGTAAGAAAACTTTTTAGGGAGGGTAAAAGAGTAAAAACAAATTGAATTTTTTCTTGATTACATAAATGGACACTTATTTTGGACCAAAATGAAAAAGCAAATTGGTCACTTATTGTGGACCGGAGGGAGTAATAATTCTTTGGCACTAACTCATCCAAAATATTGAGCTTCATGATAAAATTTGAAGCCACACAATGCAACTTTAATCCTAGATAAAAAGATAAATGAAACTCCAATAAGGAGGACCCAAACTACCACCATTGCTCTCGCAACTACTCCTTGTGACAATCTGGAGTTTATCCAAAGCAAGTTTTCTGGGTCCCGAAATTTTTAAGACTCTAGAACGTGCATGGAGTTAAAAAATGAATATAGATTGCGTCCCATACCAATTCAGAATAGAGGTATCCTTTCACCTTCATAATTGGACCTCAACATGTACCGAAGTACAGGGAAGCAAACAAGTCATACCAGCCTCATAAAAGGAAAAAACGCATGTCTAGGCTCCCACACTCTACCTATAAAGTAAATACTAATAAACAAAAAGCTACTGATAACTCACTTTCTATAATTGAAACAACAGAATTCTCCAAAGAGAGAATGTTTCATTGTCTTATCATCTCCAGAATCTACTGCTTCGAGAGGACATCTAGCGATTTCTTCAGCTAGCTTTGTCCTCCGTATTCATCTAATTTCTTGAATGGATATTTAGTAATTTCTCTTGTTCATAGATCTTGAAACCAAACTAACATCAATTTCTAGATATCATTTCCGATAGATAGATAGATCTAGAACTATATACGGACTTCATACCTAGATATAGAAGGAATGACTTTATTGTAACCAACAAAATGTTCACTCTGTCCCTATGTTGCTATCAGACAATATACCCCTGAGTAAAAGGAAATTCACTATCGGAAAACTTCAAGTCTTTCTTTTGGTTGCACCATTTACATATGTTTCCTATCATTTCTCATAGACTTACTATCTCTTCATCAGCAGTTAGCAATTTCATATACATTTAGTCTGCAAGAAACTTAACATAAAACCGAGAGTTCACACAGTCCACCTACCGAGGATTTCTAAAGATACGAAGGTCTTAGCACCACCGACAGGAGACCAAAAATGACGAAATGAACTAGTATGAAACATATAAAAATGAAGTACACAATAACAAAAGGCATTAATATATAAGCAGAAACCGTCAATAGTATGCACATCAAAAGGCATTAAAAGGAAATATAAACAAAGTAATCTCAAAATCCAAACTTTATCCATCAACCACCTTTAGATAGCAATTTCCAAGATATCTAACATTACATTTAACAAGCTTAATAATCCATAGACAGCATAAAGATGATCTCAAGGTAAAATGCAGATCGTAAATAGTAGAATTAGCGGAACCCTAGAAATTTCCTCACCACATAGACAAATACTTAAGAAAACATGACCTCGGTGCATTTTTCAGGACTCGGTTTCAACGGATGAGTTTTCCCCAGTGTCAGCCGAAACAGAGATAGGCTCCGACGACGGTTTACTCTCAGTCTCCGTTAAAGCGGCAGAATCATCAGCAGACGGAACAGATCTGGACTTAACGGCGTCAAGCATGCGTTTACTGATCTCCTTCGAATAAACCTGAAGTATCTCAATGCCATCGTCATCACCTATAGCCGTGGATCCAGCGGCGGTAAAAGCCTCCTCCTCAATCAGCTTCGCAATATCGGAAGCCTCGTCGTGCGGGACAGTGCCGTACCGTTTTGAGAGTATGGACGGTGTTGATAGAGACTCGATGAGACGGTTAATGACGGCGTCACGAGTGCGTTGAGTCGGTGGCCAAATGCTAAATGAAACGATCGTCGGCTTGTTTTGGGTCTCGTGAGTAACGGTTTCTTGGGCTTGAGCTGAATCGGTTTCCGCCATTGATGGTGGTTCTGTGGTGGTGGTAGAGGTTGGGGTTTTGGGTTGTGTTGGGTCTTCTGGAACTTTCTGTTGTTGCTCGTTGTTATCTGTGTAGCTTTGTTGCTCGTCCAAGTTATCGGTCATTTTGAAAGTTGGAAATTGTGACAAATAAAAAAAAGGAAAAAGGAGGAGTTAATGGAGCTAGTATTAAAGACGATATTAATTTACCAATAATGTTTTGCGGGGAAAGAGGCGAGTCTCTGTGATTTTGGTGGAATTCATGGAAGATAGGTTCGTGGGCTAATTGTGGGCCGATCGATAGTGGCCCAAAATATGTTGGACCTAAAATGGTGTTTCACCACTTGAGGATGATAAGGTAGAAATGACATCAGGTAACCACTCTAAAGGGTTGCTATTTAGAATTTAGCCATTTTGAACTTCAATTTTCCAGTTCAAATTTTCAGGACAAAAATATTCCGAGTTGTCCTGAAATCAAGATTTTTAGTTTAAAATTTCAGGACAAAATTAGTACTGGCTAATCACTAAATAGCATCCCTGAGAATGGTTATTTGTACACTTGCCTCGATGATAAGCAGTGTCAATGCAACAATAAGCAAAATGTTATGGAAAATAAGTCATATATTGAGAGATAAAAACAAAAGATAAAGAAAGTGGTCTTGACATCTGCCTAGTGACCGAATTTCCTTAATGATGATATTGATAATGTTATTATCACCACAAATTCTAGCATACCATTACAATTTTGTTTGCATAGAAAGAAAAACAGGTGTATATAGTCGCAATTATTAGCTGAACAAATTAGGAATACAATTTTTGTTGATGATCACAATTCACATACACCATTCGGTAAGAATATACAAGTACAAGAAGTGAAAACGTTTATTTCGAGTACGTTTAAACGCTAATGCACAGGTCATTGACATTCAAATGAAAGCAAAGAAAAAATTAGAGGAAAAGAAACATTTGAGGGAAATTAGGTAATTAGGTCGTTGCAGCTGGTTTTAAGAAGGAATGAGGGAATGCTGAATTATTGCTTGTTCCAAACGGGAGTAACATTACTTCCTTTTTCCACGTATCAGTGAACATAGCAATGCGAGAAGGATAGAAAATATCTATTGCAGCTAGGCGCCTAAGGTTGCGGCAATGCTCCCCACAGGGAGCAACAGTTTTAAAAGGAAAATTTGGCAAATTAAAAACATGAAAGTGGTTTAGCAATAAATTGCAGGAGACATCATGCGCTTTTTTAATCACTGTTCGGATCAGGGACAGATGTAAAATGTAAGTTATGAGTTCATAACTTTGGCCGGACTCTGTATATGTGAAAAGAAAATTCACTAATTAATAAATAATTGATTATATTTTGAACCCATAAAAACTAATGAGTTGTGTTAGAATACTGAATTCTAACCTACAAAATTCAAATCATAGCCAACATTATGTAATAGTATAAACAACCTAGGAATGAATGGCATTCATCACTTCCCACTTTCGTGGGGTCTCTTTTTATGCCTTTAGGGGAGGGATATGTGAAGGAGAAGAGGAATAAGAAGTAAGAACGAGTTGGTGAAATCTGAACTCTATATCTAAGTGGTGTAAATTGAATTACAATTATTAGAATGTAACTTTAGTATTTGTCATTCATCTTTCCAATAACTATGCTTTAAATGAAAGAGGACGACAACGTGAATGTTGATTATGATTATGAGAAAACCATTTCGTAGAGTAACTATTCAACAGTAGACCTATTGGTACCATTTTTCATATTTTACCAAACCAACTAAAAAGACGTATAGCTATGAACTGAGGGAGATATCTTCAGTTTTTTATGAGGGGAGTAGCATATTGATATCTCAAATACTCATCCGATTTTTTTTGTGTAATTAAAAGTGAACCTACGGAAGAGCGACAGAAAACATGACTCTTTGTTTTAAAATTCCATTCCAGGAGACTGCTATTTGGTTAGATTATTTTAATTTAAATATGACCTGAATACCCAATGGTAATGATAAAAAGAAACAAAAGTATTTTAATAGGAAAGAATTCTCCAATTAGAAAAGAAAAGCTGAATGACATCCAATCTAGGGAGCTGGGATTGGAATCATTGGATAAATCAAACATCGCTATGTATTAAAAACAATTATCAGTTGTTCAGTGAACGGAGGAAACTTAACTTTGATTTTCATTAATTGAGAGATAACTTCTTCTTTTTTGTGTGGGATACAAACTAAATGACGAACCAACAAAAAGATATTAATTTGAGCTTACCAAACTAATTAGTTCACATTTGTATAACCACTAAACCATGATTAGATTCATTTTAGGTCAGTAGAAATTCCTCCTCTTTTTTTTCCTTCTCGTTTTTGTTTTCTTCTCAAAGCTGAGAAAGTGATACGGCCATGGATTCTCTGGGCCTGTATAATGCCTCCAAAGGATCTCGCTTGTTTAACATCAGCCCACAACTTTCATCTAAGCCCACATATTCAGGCCCAACTCTTTGCCACTCAAAACACTGAATAAACAAGCCCAAAACAAGCCCAATCAATCTCATAGCAAGGCCAGAACCAGGACAAGCCCTTCTCCCCATACCAAATGGTATAAACTTACACCCTTCAATTCCCCCTTCCATTCCTTCAAATCTCTCTGGCTTAAACTTATTTGGTTCTTCCCAAAGTTTAGGATCCCTTTGAATTTCCCAAACATTCACAAACAGTATTGTACCTTTAGGAATATGGTATCCTTCAATTATACAATCTTGTGATGAAAAATGAGGCACTAAAAGCGGTCCAGCAGGAAATAATCTCAATGTCTCATTGATTATACAACGTAAATAGGGTAGTTTAAGGATGTCCGATTCCTCTAAAAAACGCCTTTCTCCAACGAGGTTGTTGATTTCGAGCTTCGCCTTTTTCATTACCTCTGGATGATTTAATAACAGTGACATTGCCCACTCCATTGTTACAGCTGAAGTATGTGTCCCAGCCGTGAACATTACCTTTAAAAACAACATGTTGAAACATCATACAAAATGTTGAACTAACGAAAGAGAACATCAAACGTTTTAAATGCTCATTGTCATTTTTATCAGATTATACTTTTTACTTATAATTACCTTATAAATAATATGATTATTTAAATACTTTTTACCAGCCAGTATACATAACTTACACTTTAACAATTAAACCGAAGATCAAATCATAAAGTATGTATTCCAGCAGTGAACATTACCTTTAAAAATGAAACTAGGAAACATCATGAAAAATGTTGAAATAATGAGTACACATATAAAAAAACTTAGGCATCAATATAATTTCATCTTTATGCATTAATATGAAATTAACATCTCACACTTACTAAAAATAATACGAGTTAATTTAAGTTTTATGCATTAATAGTATATTTCACTTAAATGATAATTGCAAGTACCATGTCATAAAAATTGAAACAAGTGACTAGGATTATAAAGCAAATTACTTGTTATAACATGTTAAAATATAGCAATAGTATGAAAATTCCTTGCACTGTTAGTCTATGTAAGTTAAGTTAAATCCTCAATCTATAGTTACATGTAGCTTTTTTTTTGGTTACATGTAGCTGGCTCTTAATTAACCTACTGATATACAAACTATTCATATTAAACCCAAAGATCAAACCATATGATAATAAATATACGTACCATTATGACACCCTTGATAATGTCATCAGTGTAACATTCAGGCTGGGCTTTTTGTAAACATAACAAAGCGTCTATAATTGTCTTTTTCTGCTCAACCAAAGATGAATCATCAGCTCTGCTCTTTCGACATTCATCGATTAGAGTTTGAAGAAATTTATCTCTTGTTTTCTTGATCTCAACCAAATTCTTCTCCAACCCCTGAAATCCAATCCACTGAAGTACTGGAAAATAATCACAAATAGTCATAACCATAGTTGGGCCAAACATTTCATGAGTTGACTCGCTCCAACGTTTACCTGCGACCATCTTTGTTAACACATCGTACACTAATTTCTCAAACAAAAAATTCAAGTTCACTTTCTTGGCAATTCCTCCTTTGTAATCCAGGACTAATTTTTTAATCACGTAACGGACTTCTTCTGTACGGACGGCGGAGGAATAGTTAAGGCTGACGGTGGAGAAGATTTGACTACTAGCAATGCGGCGGAGATTACGCCAATGGTCACCGTGAGGGGAGAATCCAATGGTGGTCTGGTTATAGCCAAGGTGTTTAGTAACGAGAGATTTTGGTCGATTTGCAAAAATAATGTCATTTTTTGTGAAACACTGTTCGGCAATTGAAGGAGAAGATATGACAATAACTGGACAAGTCCCAAAACGGAGGAAAATAATGGGACCATATTTGCATGAAAGCGATTTAAAAGTTTTGTGGATAGGGGATTTGAGGAGATGGAGATGTCCAATAATTGGTAGAGATGGTGGACTTGGAGGAAGTTTTTTATTTCTTGCATTTTGCAATTTTAGAACGTAAAAAATGGAGAGAAAAAAGGCAATAGTGCAAAATGGGAAGCCTATTTCCATATTCATGGATTTTTCAGCTAAGAAGTAATGATAGTGACTTTCATTTTTTTGTCCACACTGCCTGATAAGGTTGCACGGCCGGGCTGATGACAAAAAAACTGTGCTTGACTTTTAGCATTAATTTCTCTAGATTAGAATTTGGGGTTGTTTTTTATAATAAGGTCAGTAAAGTTGAAGTAAGCCGTGACGTCAAATGCAGACTCTTATTTTAGACGTCAAACACACACTCAACGTTGTGCATTAAACGATTAGCTTTCCAGTAGCTTCTTTCTTTGGGAAGCAATTGAGAGTGCAACATCTTTTCTAAATTTTAATTGTCTCGGGAATTTTATTAGTTTACTAGTTTAGTTAGCTACCTAAATTTTGACCTTATTGATGAGGGTTTGATTTATCACCTGTAATTTTTCACCGTTTTTCCTTCTCCTTTATATATAAAATTTACTTATCTCGGCAAGTTAGCACAAAATAAAAAGTGCTAACTCTTTTTGTTCTCTAATTTAAGATGGGAGAGATTCAAGAAGAGATTATATTTGTGAAAATAAGTAAAGCAATATATGAAAGAAAATGCAGAAGTGGAAAGAGGACATACGGAGGAATCTATACTGGCTCTTTAATTAATTAAGCAGCTGGAAAAGAGTCTTACTTTGAACTAATTTAATCAATTAGCTGACTTTTAGATCTCTAAGATATGCTAATTAACGTTATCTACACACATGATGATATTAATAGTTTTAAGTTTCTGCTCTTACAATTTATTGTGCTGACTAGCAAGGAGATTTTATTCGTTTTCACCGTATGAAGCTCCAAATTTTAAGGGTTGCCATTTGCTCAAGTCCCGGCTGTTCCACATGCAACAATATCAAATAAAATCCAGGCACAGATTAAGTTCACATTCACCAAATAATAGCTTAAGCTTTATTTAATGTCTCTTGTTCTACATAGTCAACTTTATTTAGTCACATTACCTTAGAGCACAAAGGTAAATTTTTACACTATACATACATACATACAACAATAACAAACCCAGTGAGATCTTACAAGTAGGGTATGAGGAGGGAAGTGTGCACGCAGACTTTATATATTACCCCTACTGTGGAAAGATAGGAAAACTGTTTCTGATAGACCCTTGGCTCAAAAAAAACACTATACATACCTACAAAAGGAACAAATTTGTACGAATAGTCTCATAGTTGGGCAAGGAAACCACGACAATTTTGTCGTGGAATACAAACAGCCTCCAAAGGTTTATCTTTGTTCAAAGTGATTCTAGAATTATAGCACGCGTCCAACTTTTCTTTTTCCACACTTTCCCAATCGAACCACTGAATCAGAGAACCCAATACCAGTGAAACAGTGCGCAAGCCCATAGTGGCTCCAGGGCATGCTCTTCTCCCCATTCCAAATGGTACAAATTTATAATTGAATCCTTCTTTTTCCCCTAAGTCCATTGCCTCAAATCGCTCTGGTTTGAACTTTTCAGGCTCGTCCCATAACTTGGGATCCCTGTGGATAGCCCAAGCGTTAATCACTAGGATCGTATGTTTTGGTACTTCATATCCCCCAACAGTACAATCTTCTAATGAGTAGTGAGGCAACAAAAGTGGTACTGGAGGGTACAATCTTAGCGTCTCGTTTATAACACAATGTAAATAAGGAAGCTTGGGAATGTCTGATTCATTTAGCAAGCGATCGTTCCCCACTTTGCTATCAATCTCAGCTCTCAGTTTTGTAAATGCCTTAGGATGAGCTAAAAGAAGTCGCATCGCCCATTGAATGGTCATTGATGTTGTCTCTGTTCCAGCAATAAATAAAACCTGGAACACCAAATCATGTTTGTTAGGCTAGAAATTGTGTTCAAACAAAGCACAAGTCTAATCAAGTAATCTGTGAGTTTAGAGGCATTCTTGTGATCAGTACTAGATGTATACACTAAGTTTAATTTCCTAAATTATGATAAGGAGTTTGTAGCAAACAGAAAAGGCAAATTTTAATAACATCTTGAAGAGGAAATATCCAAACTAAGGAAATATTTAATATGCTTATATTAGAACTATTTATGATTCAAACTAATTACTCCTAGGAAATTTTGACCAGCTTTTGGCCATAGTCGAGGGAACATACCAGTAAAACACTTTTAATAAGATCATCTGTATAGAATTCGGGTTCTGATTCCTGCAGAGACAAGAGAGTTTCAACCAGCGTGGTCTTCTTCGCATTGATACTATCAGTACTGGATTCTGAAATACCAGCTATTTTTTTCTGTCGAAATTCGTCCAGTAAGCTGTTCAAGAATTCATTTCTCTTTTGGTGCGCTAAGACCATCCTTTTCTCTAGCCCTTTGTACCCAAACCATTTCAAAACTGGCATGAAATCACACACGTTCAAAACTACCAAGGTCGCGAAGAAAAATCCCTTTATCTCTTCAATGATTTGTTTCCCCTTCTCTGTTCCCATGTCTTCTTCACTTACACAACGTTTTCCAGTACCAGTTCTCATCATAACATTGACCGCAAAAGTAAAAACCCAATGACTCAAGTTAACTCTTTTGCTCCCACTACCAGTGCTGGCCTTAAACAAAGAGCGAATAAGAATTCCAACTTCTTCATTCCGCAGTGCAGAAGATTTTTGAAGGCTATTGGAAGAGAAGATCTCGATCACAGTTAGACGGCGGAGAGCCCTCCAAAGATAGCCGTAAGGAGCCCAGACAACAGCCTTATAGTTGAAGGAAAACTGATCTCCAGCCATGCTCTGAGGGCGATTTGCAAATATGATATCGTTTTTGGTGAAGCATTCTTCTACCGCAGATGGAGAAGACACAACAAGCAAATTTCTACAGCCGAACCGGAGATACAAAACAGGGCCATATTTTGTAGATAAGGAAGTTAAGGTCTCGTGTAGGGAATTCTTGATAAGGTAAAGGTGGCCAATTATTGGAAGAGACAGAGGACTAGGTGCTAAACGTTTTCTGGGATGAAGCAAGTATTTGAATAAAATGACAAAGAAACATAGCAAGACAGCTAAGTAGTAGTAGTAGTTGAAATTCAGATTCTCCATTTGAAACAACAGAGAATTGTAGAACTTAGAACTCAGGCAGTGTAGTTTATAAAACAGATGTCCCTTTTTATATAGTATCGTTGATATTGCCCTAAAGTTAGTCATTATAGCAGAAATCAGTGGCCCATGTATGGAGACAACATTTCGTAAGAGCTGACGAATTTAAGTAAATGACAAAATCTAGTAATCCAGACAGCAATTGTATGATGCATATTCTATCAATCCCTTTCATTTCTTATCCTGACCACAAAACTTCTCTTAGTTCTCTTTGTTCATTTCATTTCCTGCAACAATTATAGCAACAACAGTAGCAAATATATCAGGCAGCCCGTGCACTAAGCTCCCGTTATGCGCGAGGTTCGGGGAAAGTCCGGACCACACGCAGTCTTACCCTACATTTCTGCAAGATGCTGTTTCCACGACTTGAACCCGTGACCTGCTAGCGACATGGCAGTAACTTTATCAGTTACGCCAAGACTCTCATTCAGTAGCAAATATATCAACAACACCAATAATAGCAATAAAAAATAATGAAAAAAATCATTATATCTTGATTAAAATAATGATGGCTTCAAAGTAAAATAAAGCGATCGTGAAATTTATAATTGTGATAAATAATTTTGGGTACTGCACACTACAAAAAAAATGATTATTACATGCGAGGATATTTCTGTGGATTATATATAATGTATAGCAATTAACCTCTTGAACTATGTAGTCAATGTTAGCTAACCGCGGGTGGTCAGCGACCGGTTAGCTTCCTCTAGATCTCTTTTTTAACCTAATAATGATATTATATAATTAGTCTTTGATTTATGTAGTCAATGTTAGCTACCGCTGGTTACTTTAATTACTAGGAGTATAAGTTTTAATTTGATTAGAGTGTTAGTAACGATTTATGAACAATCAAGACGAATCAATACCCAAAGCCAGAAAAAGGATAATCTTTATATGAATACCAATAATCTTTTCAATATGGGAGTGTGTAGATGTCTTTTTTCCCTTACAGAAATGATAGCCATTCTTCTTATAATGGAGAAAACCCTTCTTTAGATATAAAAAATACATAGTGGGGATCCCATGATAGATTAGTTAATTGGTTTTTCCTTAATTGCCATCGAGATAATCTCCCTTAGTGCGGCTATAACGACTCTTGTCTCTTAGCTCGATCTTGATCGGACTTGGTATTAGTCGATCTTCAGAATTAGATTTCGATATTGACTCGAGGTTCGGCATTGATCGGACTCTGGCTCTTGAGCTCGATAACACCACTTCTCGTCATAGTTCGATTTGAACCCGAGCTCGATAATGACTTCGAGCTCGGTATTTGATCGGTCCTTGAAACTTGAGCTCGGTCTCCTAGCTTCAGATCTCATCTCGATATTATGAAGACGTCTGTCGGTCCATTATGTTCCAATCTTGACTAATCATACGAAGGTCGAAATCGGTTTTGACCATACACAGATAGTCCCCTCGTTTCTCGGGAAGGATGTGGCGAGAAACGACATGATTTTCCAACGGCATGACTAGATATACACTGACGTTTGCATCGAGCCCGACCATGACGTACATAATAGATGTCCCGTCAGTTCAGTTACCAAGGCATTAAATGCGTGTCAGACGATGGTCGGCCACTACTGATATTGAACCGTCATTGCCAACTCTATAAATAGCTCCTTTATTTATCATTTTTTACTTTTAGATCTCCAATCTCCAAATCTTCTAAGTTCCTTTTCGCATTTTCTAAGTTTTCCATCTGCGAATCTGTGATTTTCACTACAAAATCTCTCTTTTGAACACCAAATCTTGTCATCTCGCTCTATTTTCAATCTTCAAATCCAAATGGCGAAAACGTCAAAAAATGTTCCTAAAAAAGAAAACGCTTCTTCTTCACGGCCCGCCGGCGACAAAACACCGGTGGAGCCACGACCTGAGGAATGTGTTCCCGGGGGAGGGGGGTGTTCTCACTTCTGATTTTAAGATCGATAAAGCCTCGTCGATTCCTGGTCTATGCAAACCAGTATCGAGGTATATGTTCTCGATAACTGAGGGATATCTTAAACAGGTAAGGAAAGATTTCCACTGGAGAAAAAAAAGTGATAATCCCGGCTCCCGAAGAAGATATTACTACTTATGTGAAAGGGGTTTTAAGTATTTATACTTACCCTTTCACATTGGGCCCCCTCGACCCTGTTGTCATTGATTTTTGCCGCCAATACCGGGTAACCCTAGGCCAAATCCATCATTCTTTTTAGCGAATCGTTATCCTGATCCGCTTCTTTGTAAACAAAATCGAAGGGATGCCCTTTGCCCTCGACCACATCATCAGGTTGTACAGCCCCCGCCTATACCGAGGTGGGTTAATAAAATTCCAGTGTTGGGCCATCAAAGTGTTGTTCTCAAGCATAGACGAGGACAAGGACCGAGGCTGGATAGGCCGGTTCATTCGAGTGAAGACTTCTGACCTAATCCCGGCCGAAAAGATGCCATTTCCCGAGGAATGAAATATGAAGCGTAAGTATAATCCTACTGTTAACTCCCATTGTCTTGCTCCTTCGTTTCTCTCTCACCGATATCCGTTTCCATGATATAACGGTTGCTTGGATGCCCGGTGCAGTTCCTAACCTTAAGAGCTGGGTACGGGACCTGGCTTCGACTTCTACATATGTCGAACGCTCGTGGCGCGATTTATCAAAGGGCCAATGGGAGGCCAAAACACATGTTAACCTTAATTTCCATGTCTTTGTTGACTTTGTAAACTGTTTCTTACTTATTTTCTATTTATACAGGACTTGGCAAAGATGCCGTTATAAGGCCCTTATCCGGTGAGAAGGAGACTTCATTCCCGGTACTGAAACCGGCGAAGGACAAAAAGAGGAAAAAGATCTCGACCTCAGAGGATCCGAAACCTAAGAAGTCGGCTAGTAGGCCAAGAGAGAATATCATCCTTCTGACTGAAGACTTTGTTCGGCATCTTAGAGATGAAGATGACGAAGAGGAAGATGATGACTACGGGCTGGTGGCCCGAGTGAAAATGAGCACCGATGCCCCAAAGGCTACTGAATCGGTGAAAGCAACAGAGATTCCATCTCGTGATGAGGGAGTCTCGGGAAGAGAATTGGTTGAAGTCCCCAAGTCGTCGAGGATCGAAGCTACCTCCCACCATAATGAGCCAATGGTGGGTACGGCTGCAGGGGCTGATCTCGAGGACCCTCGAGATGGAGAGAACGCCCAAGTGGTTCACTTGGGGCAATAGAAATTGGAGGCTTCCCGCTGCTCCCTTTGTTTTCCGAGTTAATGATTCGAGAGGCTCGGGCCTTGAAGACCCTTTCAGTCGAAGGAGGCCACGGAAGGGAAGATCCCTTTTGTGATTATTTTACTGGGGTCAAAGATGCTACCGGCCTGAGCGATTTGGAGGTCTCGAGGAAGGACTCGGGTGAGACATCGGGTCTTTTTAACAAATTGCAGCAAGCTCTGAATCGGGTAAGCCTTAACTTCCCTTTTTGGTATTACCCTTGTGATCGTTTTTATTTTCTAACTTCTTTTCTTCTTTCTGTGTAGGCCTCAGTGCTTCATCAGGAAGCATGTTCTCGGTCCCGAGTTGAGATGAGTCGGTACGAGGCCGACCTTTGAGGGCTCATGGAGGAGAGAAATGCCCTTAAACTCCTCTGCAGGCAAAGAAAAGAGGAAATCAAGGACCCCCGTGCCGAATTGGCCAAGGCTCACCAAGATCAGTCCGACCTAATCGAGCAGGTAATGAAAATTTTAAAAGCTCAGGGGCTCGATTCGGGAACGGAGGCTAATATTTCAATCTCACAGCTGCAGTAGAAGATTGAGGTGACCGGGCAGCACCGCGAGGAGGTCGATTCGATGAAGGCGAAGACCTTGGGTTGGAAAGAAAGTATTGACCGCTTCGCTGCAGAAAAAGAGACTGCCTTATCCCAGTTTTCATCGGCCGAAAGTCAGCTTCGAGGCATGAAAAAGAAGATCTCGGCTCAGCCGAAGAAAATAGCAGAGCTCGAAGCTCGGTTGGCTTCCGAACTTAATAGGGCCAAATCTGAAGCTGAAAAGGCTAAAGTCGAGGCTGACGCGATCGTGGCCATCTACCTAGTCGATGCTGAGACCGCTCAAGTACAAGCGAGAGAGGCAACTGAGACATCTCAAACTCGAGCACATTGGGTTGCTGAACTCGCCAAATGCCAATCTCGTAGGGAAACCCTCGAGGAGATCCATGCTCGAGGTTTCGACCTTACCGAAGAGATAATAAAGGCTAAAGAACTGGAAGCCGATGCTAGAGCCTTAGCTTCCAATGATGAGGATGATGATGATGAGAGAAAGAGTGGGTCTGAGAGATGGGAAGAGCTCGATGGAGAAGAGACTGTCCTAGGAGAAAATCAGGAACTTTAGGGTTTTTTCTCTTTTTAATCTTTTTGTGTAGGGTCCTGATCGGACATTGTAAATACTCTTATATATATAAAGATCTTTTCCTTTCCCGACTTGTCTTTGTTTCATTTTTTGTATTGTGAAAATTTTGTTTCATTCATGCCTTATAAAAGTTTTCATAAGTTCGAGGCTTTAGGCAATTTGATCGAAGTTGGACCTTGTAGTCTTTATAATCGATTGAGTGTTTTCTCGAACTCGAAGTAGCCCGTAGGCTTTATGGTCGAGCGAGTATTTTCTCGAGCTCAAAGTAAGAGTATCCCTTAGGCTTAATAGTCGAGTGAGTATTTTCTAAAAAATATAGCCCGTGGGCTTTATGGTCGAGTGAGTGTTTGCTCGAGATCGAAGTAAGAGTATCCCTTAGGCTTAATGGTCGAGTGAGTATTTGCTCGAATTCAAAATAATGTATCCCGTAGGCTTATTGGTCGAGCGGGTGTTTGCTCAAACTCAAAGTAATGTAGCCCATAGGCTTATTGGTCGAGCGGGTGTTTGCTCGAGCTCGAAGTAAGAGTAGCCCTTGGGCTTGATAGATAGTCCCCGAGTGAGAATGGTTGCTCGAACTCGAGTTAGGGTAGCCCTTAGGCTTTATGGTCGAGTGAGGATTTTCTCGAACTCGAAATAAGGGTAGCCCTTAGGATTTATAGTCGAGTGAGCATTTGCACGAACTCAAAATAATGTAGCCCTTAGGCTTATGTGGAGCTTGATCTCGTTGGTTTTTCGGTTGGCAGTTCCCAATTTATGGGGACCTTGAGCCTGTTTGATAATAGATCATGAAATAGAAAAGTCTTTCCGAGATATGAGGTATCGGTAAAGAAGAAATTTCTCTTTTACAAGTCATTATATATGTGTTTATGTTTTGTGCCAGGGCTCGAACAAACTACACGGGCATGGTTCGTTTTGACCATTTGGCCCTTACAATATTTCCTATCGAAACCCTGTTGCCGTGATGTAACTTTCTTGCATCGAACTTAATATCTTCGAGGGTAATGCCCTCCAGTATTCGAGGTTGATTGAAAAGAGGCCTCGGATACTGTTGAGCTGTTCTAAGTTAGCACGATCAATGGTTGCCTCATTAAAAAACTTTCCGAAAAACCTGTTTGGGATAAAACCGGTCTAAGGGAAAAAGAGTGAAATGCGCGCTTTCAGACCTAAAGTCTTCGGGTTGAATAATCCATCTTTGTTTCTCGTCGAACACTTGCAAGGGTTAATTTTAAAATATAAACGAAAATGGGAGGGTCATACCTTCACATTAATATCGTTTTAGGTGCAAAACATTCTAATTGCTCAGTAGTTGTTTGTCGTTTATCACGCTGAGCTTGTAGGACCTCTTTCCGACGATTTTGAGGACCTGATATGGTCCTTTCCAGTTCGGGCCTAGTTTTCCTTCATTCAGATTTCGGGTGATGAGAGTGATTTTCCTTAGTACTAAGTCCCCGATTTTAAAATATCGAAGATTAGTTCTTCGATTGTAGTATATTTCGATCCGCTATTTTTGGGCGGCCAATCGGACGAGAGTGGCCTCTCGTATTTCGTCCAATAATTCTAGGCTCGTGTTCATGGTCTCGTTATTCGACTCCATTGTTGCATATCCAAACCTGACGCTAGGTTCTCCGACCTTAACCGGATAAGAGCTTCGGCGCCGTAAACCAACAAGAATGGTGTTGTCCCGGTACTGGATTTAGATGTTGTGCGGTATGCCCATAGGACTTCAGGCAGTATTTCTCTCTATTTTCCTTTAGCGTCGACTAATCTTTTCTTAAGATTTTGGATGATGGCTTTGTTGGTCGATTCGACCTGTCCGTTTCCGCTGGGATGATAAGGTATTGATAGGATCCTTTTGATTTTGTGATCCTCGAGAAATTTAGTTACTTTGCTGCCGAGAAATTATTTTCCATTATCATATACAATCTCGGCTGGCACCCTGAATCGACATATGATATGGTCCCAAATGAAGTCTATCACTTCTTTTTCTCTGACTTTCTCGAAAGCCTATGCTTCTACCCATTTAGAAAAATAATCAGTCATAAACAAAATAAACTGAGCTTTACCTAAGGCCGACGGGAGGGGTCCGACGATGTCCATCCCCCATTTCATGAAAGGCCATGGAGATACGACCGAATGGAGTAGCTCCCCGGGTTGATGAATCATGGGCGCATGCCTTTGACATTTGTCGCATTTTCGAACGAACTCCCTTGCATCCTTGTTCATATCGATCCAATAATATCCTACTCTGATTATTTTGTGGACCAACAAATCGGCACCAAAATGATTTCCACAAGTCCCTTCGTGAATTTCACGTAAGATGTAATCGGTGTCTCCTGGTCCCAAACATATTGCCAATGGTCCATCGAATGTCCTTCTGTACAGCGTTCCGTCCTCGGACAGGGTGAACCGTGCTGCCTTTACGCGCAAAGCTCTCGATTCCTTTGGATCTATTGGATGCTTCCCATTTTTGAAGTACTCTATATATTTGTTTCTCCAATCTGAGGTTAGACTTGTGGATTTTATCTCGGCGTATCCTTCTTCGACCACCGATCTTATGAGTTGCACAACAGTTCCCGAGTTGAGTTGGTCATCCTCGACCGATGAACCCAAGTTTGCAAGAGCGCCGGCCTCACTGTTCTGCTCTCGAGGTACATGTTGCAAAGTCTATTACTTAAATCGATGTAGAGTAACTTGTAATTTATCCAAGTATCTCTACATTCGATCTTCTCGGACTTCAAAAGTCCCATTGACTTGATTTATCACGAGGAGGGAATCACATTTATCCTCTATGACCTTGGCTCCCAAGCTTCTAGCTAGTTCGAGACCTGCAATCACGGCCTCATACTCGGCCTCATTGTTAGTCAATTTTGTAGTTCTAATAGACTGCCTTATTACATTACTTGTGGGTGATTTTAGTACAATGCCCAGTCCAGACCCTTTTGCGTTCGAGGCACCGTCCGTAAAGAGGGTCCAGACTCCCGAAGAGGTACCCAATCTTATCAATAATTCTTTTTCGATCTCGGGTACGAAGGCCGGCATATAGTCATCCACGAAGTCTGCTAAGATTTGGGATTTGATAGCGGTTCGAGGTCGATACTCGATGTCGTACCCGCCGATCTCTATGGCCCATTTGGCCAATCGACCTGAAAGCTCAGGTTTGTGAAAATATTTTGAAGAGGATAAGTTGTTACAACATGTATCGGATGGCACTGGAAATATGGTTTTTGTTTCCTACATGAACTTATCAAAGCAAGCACTAATTGTTTTAAGTGTGGATATCTAGTTTCAGCCTCGCCTAAAGTTCGACTGGCATATTAGATAGGGAATTGCGTACCTCGTTCTTCTCGAATCAGGACTCCACTTACCGCTATCTCCGAGATAGCTAAATATAGATAAAGTTGTTCGTCGGCCTTCGGGGTATGAAGCAATGACGGGCTCGATAAATACCGTTTTAGCTCTTCCAAATCCTGCTGACATTCTGGAGTCCATGCAAAATTGCTTTTCTTCTTAAGTAGAGAGAAAAATCGGTGGATCCTATTTGAGGATCTCGAAATGAATCGTCCTAGGGTGGCTATCCGTCCCGTTAGTCTCTGTACGACCTTTACGTTATCCACCACTGTGATGTCCTCGATAGTTTTAATTTTATCGGGGTTAATCTCGATTCCTCGATTGGACGCCATGAAACTGGGGAACTTTCTCGAGCCGACCCCGAAAAATATTTTTCGGGGTTGAGCTTCATATTGTATTCCTTTAGTATGTCGAAAGTTTCCTGCAAATGCTTTAAATGGTCCTCTGTTCGCAGGGATTTAACTAACATGTCATCAATATAAACTTCTATAAGTTGCATCAGCATTTTTTAGACCGAATGACATTACATTATAACAGTAGGTACCGTACTTATTAATAAACGAGGTTTTTTCTTAATCCTCCGGGTTCATCTGTATTTGGTTGTACCCGGAATAGGCATCGAGAAAACTGAGAATCTCATGGCCGGCCGTTGCATCGATCATACGATCGATATTCGGCAGAGGAAAAGAATCCTTAGGGCATGCTTTATTCAGATCTTTATAATCTATGCACATTCTAAGCTTGTTCCCCTTTCTATGGACTGCCACCACATTCGTTAGCCATTCAGGATATGTTACTTCTCGAATGGATCTTATTTTAAGAAGTTTGGTTACCTCGTCTTTGATGAAGGCATGTTTGACCTCGGACTGGGGCCTTCTTTTTTGTTTTACCGGGTGAAATTTTGGGTCTAAGCTTAGCCTATGAGTGGTGATTCCCAGTGGGATCCCTGTCATGTCAAGATGGGACCAAGCGAAACAGTTCATGTTAGCTATAAGAAATTGAATAAGCTTTTTCCTTAGCTCGGGATCTAATCCCGTGCCCAGGTATACCTTTCGTTTGGGCAGATGTTCGATTAGCGTGATTTGCTCCAATTCTTCGACTATTGATTAGGTAGCGTCGGAATCATCGGGGACCACGAATGATCGAGGGACCCCATGTTCATCATCACCGTCAGTCTTCTAATTCTCTAGCTGGGTCGAAGCTGGCGTTTGTGATTGCTATCCGGTGTCTTGTTCCTCCTTCGAATCTGTTCCCTTTGTCGATGATAGTGTAGATATCGGAATCACCTCATCGATGGCAAACATTTCTTTTGCGGCCCTTCTCCGTAGATTGTTTTGACTCCCTTTGATGTTGGAAATTTCATAACTTGGTGGAGGGTCGAGGGTACGACTCTCATATTGTGGATCCACGACCTTTCAAAAAGAGCGTTATATCTCATGTCGCCTTCGATCACGTGGAACTTTATTTCTTGGATGGTCCCGGCCACGTTTATTGGCAGGATTATCTTGCCCTTAGTCGTTTCACATGCCATATTGAATCCGTTTAGAATCAGGGTTCCGGGCACGACCCGATCCTATAGATCGAGCTCTTCGATCTAATAATGTTGGCCGAGCTACCTGGATCAATTAACACACGCTTAACTTGAGTTTTATTCATAAGTACAGATATTACCAGTGCATCGTTATGGGGTTGTACGATTCCTTCTGCGTCTTCATCACTAAAGGACAAAGTTCCTTTAGGTGTGTAATCCTGAGACCGAGGTCGATTCTCTCTTTCAATCGACACCTTAGTGCGCTTAAGCACCGCCCTCCCAAGGGATATCGATCCCACCGATGATTATGTGGATGATGTGTTGTGGCTCTTCTTGTTCATTTTGTCTTTTAAAATCCCTATTTTTGAAATGGTTTTTGGCCCGGTCACTTAAAAATTCTCGAAGGTGCCCTTTATTGAATAACCGGGCTACCTCCTCTCTCAATTGCCTGCAGTCTTCTGTTCTGTGGCCATGAGCACTATGATATTCACACATTTGGTTGGTATTCCTCTGGGGATGGATCGGTCTGCAAAGGTCGATGCCATTTAGTATCTTTGATGCGTCCGATAGCCGACACGATGGCTGATGTATCAATGTAGAAGTTATATTCCGATAACTGCGACACTTCCTTAGGTCCAGTATGCCAGTCGAACCCATTCTTGTTCATCAGCCCCCGAGACCCTTAGCCTCAATCACTTCTTTTATTGCTTTGTACGAGGTTACATCTTGGTTCGTTGTCCCTTTAATCCCCACTATACGACTGGTATCGGTTCCTGACCAGCCTTTGTTCTTTGTTGACGTCCCCTTTAATAACGGACCCAGAACCCAACTGGTCGTCTTCGACTTTAATCTTCGATTGATACCGATTGTGAACATAGGCCCAGATAATAGCTGGGTATTTGATTAGGTTCTGCTTCAACCGTCGTGAAGCTATCGAGCTTCGTTCGTTCATACTTTGAGTGAAAGCTTGAACAACCCAATCGTCTGTGACTAGTGGTAGGTCTATTCGTTCCATTTGGAAACGAGATATGAATTCTCTTAGCATCTCGTTATCTTTTTGCCTTAACTTGAAAAGGTACGACTTTCTGGTCTCGACCTCTTTTGCTCTAGCATGTACTTTTACGAAAGAATCTGCAAGCATAGCAAAAAAATCGATAGAGTTAGACTGTAAATTATGATACCACATCATTGCTCCCTTTGATAGAGTTTCACCGAATTTTTTCAATAATACAGATTCGATCTGGTCGTCCTCTAGGTCGTTCCCTTTAATGGCACATGTGTAAGAGCTGATGTGTTTGTTGGGGTCGGTTGTTCCATTATATTTAGGAATTTCGGACATACGAAACTTCTTAGGGATAGATTTCGGAGTTGCACTCGGGGAAAAGGGCTTTTGTATGAATTTTTTGGAATCCAGGCCTTTCAATATCGGTGGTGCCCCCGGGATCTTATCGACCCTGGAGTTATATGTTTTCACCTTTTTGTTATTTGCTTCAATCCTCCTTTCTCCCGACTCTATTCGTTTGTAAGTTCCTCAAACATCTTAATAATTTCGGGATTAGTCCCCGATTATTGCTCATTTGACCTTACTGCAGTTGACCCTGTTTTGTTGGTGACTTCTTGGGGTGGACTATACTCGAGTCTGGTCGGTGCCTGGGTTTGGCTCTGCAATTGGGCTATTGCTACTTGTTAAGCCTGCAACATTTCGAAAATCATACGCAAGTTGATTCCGTTTTTCTCAGCATTTTGGGTATTTCGAGCTGCGGATCGAGTTCCACCATGAATGCTATTTTCAGGGTTGGAACGTTGGTTTGCCTCGATGGTCGCATGTGAATTAACGTCTATTGGCTCTTTGATCAGAGCTCCAAGGGGATCGACGAGTGGCCTTCCACCCCCGGGGGTTAAGTTGTTGTTCTCATTTTGAAGGCCAGCTTCGTTGTCAATAAGTAGTGCCATTAATTGAGAATTCATCGTTTTCAACCTGAAATTCAAAGACACTTCCAAGAGCAAGTGTAAAATAATATGTTTCACAGAGGTTTGTGCCAAATAACCACTATTATCCTTAGCCCCACGGATGGCGCCAAACTGATTATCCGAAAAACGGATAGAGTTGAATTTATACGTAGCTCTAAGGATACGTGGTATAACTTGGCACAAATTGAAAAAGTAAGTAGAAATATATCGAATATTGACTGTAAAAAAAATAAAATACAAACCAGATTGAGTGAAAAATAATTTATGAACAAGCAAGATGAATCAATACCCAAAGCCAGAAAAAGGATAATCTTTATATGAATACCAATAATCTTTTCAATATGGGAGTGTGTAGATGTCTTTTTTTCCTTACAGAAATGATAGCCATTCTTCTTATAATGGAGAAAACCCTTCTTTAGATATAAAAAATACATAGTGGGGATCCCATGATAGATTAGTTAATTAGCTTTTCCTTAATTTTTACCGAGATTTTCTCCCTTAGTGCGGCTATAACGGCTCTTGTCTCTTAGCTCGACCTTGATCGGGCTTGGTATTGGACGATCTCCAGAATTAGAGCTTGATATTGACTCGAGGTTCGGTATTGATCGTACTCTGGCTCTTGAGCTCGATAACATCACTTCTCGTCTTAGTTCGACTTGAACCCGAGCTCGATAATGATTTTGAGCTCGGTATTTGATTGGTCCCTGAAACTTGAGCTCGGTCTCCTGGCTTCAGATCTCATCTCGATATTATGAAGACGTCATTCGGTCCATTATGTTCCAATCTTGACTAATCATACGAAGGTCGAAACCGGTTTTGACCGTACACAGTAATGTATGTAAAACTCTGGTAATCAACATCAGTTAAAAATTCAGGCCATTAATACACATTGTCACGCCTCATTTTTATCCCACAAAAGATATGTGTTAAAGAGTTTTTCCAACTAAAGTGATAATTTTGAAGTGGGGATTATTTTATTATTCAGAGTCGCCACTTGAAATTTGATTTTTCGGTATTCCAAGTCACCTTTTATTTGAATCCTTATTCAAAGGAAGATTTACCTCTTTTATTATTGGTCCACGAAAATAAAGTCCGGGTAAGAAATTTTGTTGACCGGGGAGAAGGTGTAAGGCATTCCTCGAGTCCCGTGGTTCTAGCACGGTCGCTTTATTGACTACAACTTGGCTTGAATTAATTTTGGATAAACTGTGATTTCTTAGTTTTCATATTTTATCTATCCGCTTTTAATTATTAAAATATGGAATTATTTTTAAAACGGATCACATGTGTGTAAATCCGTTTTATTTAGTGTGCTAAAATCATGTCACGCGTACGTGTACACAATTAATCACGCTTTATTATTTATTAAGATTATTTTTGGCCAAAGTCGCGCGAACGCGTACCTTAATTTATTTTGGGAACCATAATTATTTCACTTGAACGTGTACATAATCACGATAATAAATTTAAAACGCACCTAAAGCACTCTAACAGTGTTCATTATTCTTCCTAAATTTTGAGATTATTGTGAGACATAAGTTATGGAATTTATTATGGAGGAAGTGTAGTAAATTAGTTATGAAAAAGCTAAGAAACTTTATGGTTTAAACAAAGTCCTCACTCAGTCCAAAATTATTGGCAGCGCAATTTTCATGTAGAAGAATTAGCTAAAATCCCAAACCCTTTAATGCTAGTTAATCCTTACGTTACCCAAATCATTAGGTAGTCCATGCGTTTAGGCCCAAAAATTATTCTTTCCATCTTTGTTCCCTTAAAACCCAAATTTTGTGACCCAAGTACTGACCGCACGTATTGTAATTTAAACAAACATTATTATCTCTCAACCTTTAAAAATTCATTAGTAGAACCAACAAAGCAATCAATATTCATCTGATTAAACTATTAAACTATTAAACTAAAACAAATAAAATAAATTAATCAAAATAAGACAACGAAATAACAGAGGAAACACATAGAATATTTAAAAGAAGAAACCTACCAAAAGGCAAATGTAATACGTACTTAAACAGTAAGCGAAAATGGACCTTTTTATTATTGGATCTGTAACCTTTATGCTGCGTACAAAGAAGTCTCGAACCGGCGACGGAGTCTCGAACGAAAAAATCGCGACTTGCGACCTCGATCGACCTTGCAAAACTAGTGAATCAGTGGCTGTTTTTTGCTGGTTTTGGAGCAGTTTGGTGGCTGTTTTTCGACCGGTTTTGAATGAAATTTTGGTCGCTTTTTAGAGCTGATTTTGTGACTGTTTTCAGATGGGTTTGAAGTCATTTTTGGGGTGGATTTTGGGATGAAACAGTAGTGTTTTGGAGGTTGTTTGGCTGGAATTTTTGCTGGCCTTTTGTTCTCAGTAAAATTCCCTCAAAGTTCTCAAACTTCGTCTTCCTTTTTTTGAGTCTGCCGAGAGCTCCCCTTCTCCGTATGACATAGTGTTTTTTTTATATAAGTAAGAGAGAGTGGGAGTGTGAGTTATTAAAGAGGAAGAGTGAGAGTGCGAGTGTGAGTTGTGAGGGAATAATTGTATTAGTGGTAAAATGTATGATATAATTTTCTTAAGTAATAACTATAAAAAGTGAAATAAGAGCTAAAATATATATAAATACTAAAAAGTGATGGAAAAATTCAAGAATAGCAAAAAATTATGTGCTCACCCACGTTGCAACAATTTTTTTAAGAGAATGAAGGTGGAGAGACGTTTGCATTTAACCAAAACAATTACTTAAGCATTATATATATTACATGTTCCATTTCCACAATGTTTCCAACTTGGATCTTATTTAGTACATTCCATTAGAACACAAAGGTAAATCTTTATATGATTATATTACATAATCATACAGAAGTACACGCATTGGGATATATATATATATATATATATATATATATATATACGAATAGTGTCAGAGCTGCGAAAGGAGTTGAATACAATTCTGTCGCGGAATACAAATAGATTCCAAAGGCTTATCCTTATTCAAATTTACCTTAGAATTAATATAGCAAGCATCCAGGTTATTTTCCTCTTCAACATTTTTCCAGTCAAACCACTGAATCAATGAACCCAACATCAAGGAAACAGTGCGCAAACCCATATTGGCTCCAGAACATGCTCTTCTTCCCATTCCAAATGGTATAAACTTATAATTAAATCCTTCTTTTTCCCCTAAGTCCATTGCCTCAAATCGCTCTGGTTTGAACTTTTCAGGCTCGTCCCATAATTTGGGATCCCTATGGATAGCCCAAGCGTTAATCATTAGGATCGTATGTTTTGGTACTTGATATCCCGCAACAGTACAATCTTCTGACGAGAAGTGAGGCAATAGAAGTGGTACTGGAGGGTACAACCTCAGTGTCTCGTTTATTACACTCCGCAAATAAGGAAGTTTGGAGAGATCAGATTCATTTAGCAATCGCTCGTTCCCCACTTTGCTATCAATCTCAGCTCTCAGTTTTGTAAATGCCTGAGGGTGAGCTAAAAGAAGTCGCATTGCCCATTGAATGGTCATTGATGTGGTCTCTGTTCCCGCAACAAACAAAACCTGGACGGCCACCAGACGTTTATTAGCCTAAATTTTATATATATACTCCCTTTGTCCCATTTTATGTAACATGCACTCCTTCTTTTTAGTCTATCCAAAATAATATAAAATATTTTTACATTTAAAAATAATTTAAATTTAAATTTAATTTTTTACCGTTAATTTTGTGATGAATTATAGCTACACAACGTTTATGACTTGTTTTAGACAATAAGTTTCAAAAGCCTATTTTTCTTTTTTAAACTTCATGCTCAATCAAACATTATCACATAAATTTAGATAGCGAGTATATATAAGTTATAAAATCCTCTTGCCAATACTAGTAGTCTAGGTTTAATGTCCTATTCGCGTATGTACGTTTTTCCTTAGATATTCTAGGTTTCTCAAATTGTGTTAGGTGTTTGTTACAAACAGGAATAGGTTAATTAATTCTAACATGACCAAGTTCATAACTGGTACTGTTAACAGCAAATCCAGAATCTTTTGGAATAATACTCCTAAGTCCCGAACCCAAGGTTTAAAATTCTTAATTTTCATTACAAATTCAGACATAGAATATTTAAGTTTTTTTGAAACAAAATTTACATATTGAAAAACTATATGAAAATCACTACAAATCACAATAACTAACAATTCAAAATATTAAATATATATATAAAATTACGGTCAAAGAAAAAATTTAATTTGACTCTCGAAAACACATCAGCGAAGTCAGTACTAATAAGACTAGCATACGAGGAATATATTCAATTTATTGATAGCACTAACGTTGAAGGAACGTACCACTAGAAGGCTTTTAATAAGATCATCTGTGTAGAATTCAGGTTCAGATTCTTGTAGAGACAAGAGAGTTTCAACCAGCGTCTTCTTCTTATTCTCCTTGGTAATTACATCAGCAGTACTAACGGACTCTGAAACAGTAATTGTAGTTCTTTTCTTCTGTCGAAATTCGTCAAGTAAGCTGCTCACGAATTCATTTCTCTTCATGTTCGTTAATACCATCTTTTTCTCAATCCCTTTGTACCCAAACCATTTCAACACTGGTAAGAAATCACACACGTTCAAAACCAACAAGTTGGCAAAGAAAAAGTCCCTCATCTCTTCAATAGTTTTAACCCCCTTCTCTTTTCCTATATCTTCCTCACTTACACAACATTTTCCAGTACCAATTCTCATCATAACGTTAAAAGCAAAAGCAAAAGCCCAATGGCTCAAGTTAACTGATCTTGTGCTGCCACGTGTACTGTCGGAGCTGGCTTTAAACAAAGAGCGAATTAAGATTCCAAGTTCTTCGTTCCGAATTACAGAAGACTTTTGAAGACTATTAGAAGAGAATAACTCAACCGCCGTTTGGCGGCGGAGAACTCTCCAGAGATTGCCGTAAGGAGCCCAGAAAATAGCTGTATAATTAAAAGAAACCCGGTCTCCTAGCATGCTACGTGGCCGGTTCGCAAATATGATATCGTTTTTAGTAAAGCATTCTTCCACGGCAGATGGGGAAGATACAACCAGTAAATTTCGGCAGCCGAACCGAAGATATAAAACCGGTCCATATTTAGTTGATAAGGTGGTTAAAGTCTGGTGTAGGGAATTTTTTATAAGGTAAAGATGACCGATTATTGGGAGAGACAAAGGACTAGGTGGTAAATGTTTCCTGGGATGAAGAAAATGTTTTAGTAGTAAAATGACAAGAAAAAACAGAAAGATCTCTGGGTAGTAAGAGTAATATAGGTTTTGCATGGCTGAAACAATAGAAAATGCTTGAGCTTAGAACTCTGGATATATAACTCTATGCAGTGAACGCCTCTTTTTAAATAGAAGGCCCTCAGCCTTTCTCTAGTTACTATTTTAATACTGCTGACGTTGAATGATCATGTGAAACTCAATTAAATTGTGAAACTCAACAGAGTTTGGTACTGAACTATAGGTTAAAATATCATGTTGGAAATATTTAGTGGCCTTTCATAATATCATAATGGAAAATGGAAAAGTATTGTTCACTCTTACTAATAACGTTACAAGGCGCACTTACATATAGCAACTAGCAGGTGCGATTTATAGATTTAATTAGTGTGCACGTGAACCATGATATCTTTTAAATAGATCTAGATTCTCAAATTTTTACTTTTAAATAGTTAATGATAACAACATTCAATTTAATTGAATTTTGTTTTCATGGAATAAGAATAATAGACAAATAGATTATGAAAATATCATATAAGTACATGGATTAGGTATTCTTAAAGTCCCTTTCTTAATTTTTAAGAAAAGAAGAAAATAAATATAATAACATTAACATGTGGATGAGAAAAAACGAGTAGAGCTTTTTCTTTATTGAGTTTTCTAAATAGACTCGACATATATTATTTTTAAAAACTTACATACATTTATCATTATTCTCAATTTTATAACTTAGATACATTTTTAATAATATATGAGGTATTTTAAAATTTTAAACATATTAATATAGGGTACACGCGCAATGCGCGCACCTTGAGACTAGTACTATATTAAAAACACGACGACCCTTACCGAAATGTCATTCGCTTTTTTTACCCTTTTAAAATAAATTTCACATTGGACAAAATAGTAATTCAAATTATTTCCTAATATTTAGGACTTAGTTCCTTAATTAAATTATGTATCAAGTCCTAATATTTAGGAATTAAAATCAATTAATAATTTACCTTATTTATATTATTTTCTTATTTAAATTATTTATATAACTGTAATCATTCCATATTAAGTTCTTAATATGTAGTATTTTAACATCAACTAAAAATCTATTAATTAAACGCTTTAATAAACTCATCCAACACATGCACATTCAATGGTGGCAAGAAAATATAGGGAACATCATGGAAACCATTTGGGCTAATTGATTTTTTTTACTTTAAAACTAATTTAAATTTAAATTATCTTATATGAATTATTCTTTATTTTAGTAACGTGATATAATTGTCATTTTTTTCATGTTATAATTCAATATTTAAAATTTGGCATTAAAAAAAGTCTAATGAGTTACTATCACAATAAAATTAAATAATTAAGTCTTTGAATTAATTATATTAGCAAAAAAATATAATCCATTTATTTTTCAAATGCATCATCTAACTAGAATTAATTTTTAGTTGACAAAAATCTTTGATATACAAATTTGTTTCCACAAGATCAAGCAAATTAACGGTGAAAACAATAGTAAAGGACGAATATCAATTATAATATAGCATTAAGAAACAAGAGGGAAGACTTGGCTTGACTGGTAAAGTTGGTTTTATGTGACTAGGAGGTCACGGGTTCAAGCCGTGAAAACAGCCTCTTGCGGAAATGTAGGGTAAGACTGCGTACAATAGATCAATTATAATATAGCATTAAGAAACAGGAGGGGAGACTGGCTGGACTGGTAAAGTTGTTGTTATGTGACCAGAAGGTCACGGGTTCAAGCCGTGAAAACAGCCTCTTGCGGAAATGTAGGGTAAGACTGCGTACAATAGATCTTTGTGGTCCGCTCCTTCCCCGGATCCCACGCATAGCGGAAGTTTAGTGCCCTGAGTTGTCCTTTTTTTTTTTATAGCATTAAGAGTAAAATTGATTAAAACGCAAACTAAAATTAATAAGAAAAAAATAGTAGACATGTTTATCTACTATTTGAATTAAATCATTCCTTATTAGAACAATGTATGAACTCCAATATCTAGGTACTTAGAGTATATTGCAAAAATATCTAATTAAATTTAAATTTAGATAATCTAATATTAATTAAGATTTGAATGGGTGGGAAGGAGTTTTCCGCATTTTAAATGCGTTATATTTAAATATTTAAAGTTTGAGCTAATATATATTTGAATCAACAGAAAAAATTACGGTTGAGAACCAATGGTTAGTTCTTAAATTAATTAACTGATTAGTAATTAAAAGTATCCAATTTAGTAGATAAAATTTATTTTTTGAATGTGAGTTAATTTTTATAATTATATTTTTGTTTCTTTTCACATTCATTTCAGAAAATGATAGCTCCTTATATATTTTTTATATTAATTTATTTTTGAAAAGATATTAACTCAACAATTATTCTTAGACTTTGCATCATTATTTATCAATTTTTTTGTGAGCTATAGGATCAACCTTTTAATTCTCAAATCTATAAAATACCAAAAGATTCAATTATTCAACTTTTCAATTTATTTTATTTGACAAATCTTTGAAGAACCATAAAAGTATTTTTTGATTTATTTGATTCAGTATTAGGCAATAGAAATGCCAATAATTTTAAATCAAAATAAGACATCAAAAAACTTTGATGGAGCAAGATTTCTTTCATTAAGTTTGCAAAATGAGATCGATATTCATCATTTTAAAGAACATACCCTTCTTCTAATTTTTATTTAATAACTCAAACACATAATGTAATTTTTAAAAATTGAGTACCCATTAATATAAAATTGATATATTAATAAAAAAAACAGTTTCCCACTTGTTCTCTTCTTCTTTTTCCCTTTTTTGGTCGTACGACAATTTTGGATTTTGTTAAAATAAATTTTATTTGTATTTATAATTTTGTCCAACATATAATGCATTTACGAAAGATAAAAAAAGGTGAACGATATATTATATGTGGGTCTAGTGGACACTAAGAAGACCTTCGAAGATGTCACGTGTTATCAACAGGATGTAAAGATTTGGCTTCAAAAGGTCAACGTCAAGAGAAAACAACATGTTGCCGGTGTAAGAAAAATGAGTAGATAATATTGACCAAGAACAAGAAGGAAAAATATTATGTCGTGGCAAGTCACTGCTTTAAAAGCGATTTCGGCCCGATTGGGTGCAAATCATTAAGATCGGTCGCTCCCTAAGGTTCTACAACACATCCAAACATGTGCACTCGTGACTGGATATTTGAAATTTGCACAAAATAATTGCCCAGAAATCAATTGAAGAAGAAGAGAAGATGAAGGTGATTTTTTTGTATTTGAAAAATCCACAAGACAGCTCCTAATATAGCTAAGATGCTAGAGCTATTAAAAGAAGGAGAATTAATTGGGGGTTATGGAAATAAAAGAGATGTTACCGAATTCAAGTAAGAGTTACAAGAATTTAAGTAGCAGCTATCTCAATTTAAAGTAAAGTTGTTACAAAGTAATAAATCAGATGTTACAAAATTCAATTCAAAGATAATGAATTTTGGTAAGCATGTATTTGGACACTTTTCTGGTAAGCTCAAAAAATGAAAAATAATTTTAGCAAAATCATATTTGGATTAGGCCTCACATATATCTCATGCGCAGGGGGGACAGATCGACCCGTTTTGCCTTCAGGACCAATTTCTCATGTGCGCGAGACCACTCCCTTTTACTAGCTCTTTACAAGCCCAACAAAGAGAAATTTAATATAAAGAAAAGAAAAAGACTTTCCACAACCAATGAGGTACATCTTGTCTTTCATAAAAGACAAAGAAGTAAAGAAGAAAAAAGGGACCATGAAGAAATCTTTGACTTTGCATTGTAAAGTATAATAATACCAATAGTCGGCGAGGTCGAGATGGCTCAATAGATGACAAGAACGAGGACCAGGACGAGCGTTCCTTCTATTAAAGCAGTAACGGCTAGTGCTGTACTGAGGGCTCCCCAGAGTATATTTCTCCCAGTTGTACTATTTAGCATTTTGCGGCCCATTTACCCTTATAAATAGAAAGATATGTAATTGTAGAGAGGATCAGACACTCATTTTATAAAGAACAACACATTGACATTCTCTAAAGATTCTTACTTTACCATATACATATAAAGTCCACCTTTTCCCCACATTTTTATCTATCTTTTCTCCCACGATTCATGGAGGATCCGAATATTCAAAGGATTATCATCATTTATCTTTGTTAGAAGGAATACCAATGAATCTCACTCTTTTCGGGTGACCCGCATCTGTTAATTTACTTAAATGTCATTTATTGCTATTGTTTGTTATTTAGTGATATCTTCTGCATTCTTTGATCATTGATTATAGCGTTATTGTTATTATTTATTATCATTCAAATAGCATACGTGAGATCTTACTATAAAAATACTTGGTCTATCTTTTGGATATTAATATTAGCTAAGATGTTACGATCCTATTAGTTTAGTTGCTAAATCAGAATTGCAAATATGGAATAAGAAGCCAACAGGTTGTTAATTAGAGTTTGTTAGAGTTAGTTAGAGGAGGGTGGGTTACACGTGACTTCTATTAGTTAGTTATAACTAGCTTTCCCGCCAATTGTACAAGTATATAGATATGGGCTTCTATAATTGTAATGTTCAGTTTTTGGAGCATTAAGATCAATAAACCCGACTCTCTTTCTTTTCTCTCATTAAATACTCAAATTACAGTTGAGTTCTAGGGATTTTGTTAAAGAGTAATTCTTCCAATTTTACTCTTAAGGTCTCTCTTCCCCTTTTTTTCATAGCTCGCAATCCTGGAACATATCATAAGATTAAGCCTAACTTTATTATAATATTTGATTGTATAAACCTACGTTTAAATTTTGGGCCATAAATGAAGAGACAGATAGCAAGAAAGAGTTAAAAAGAAAAATCCTCTCTTTGGTATCTCACTCGAACCAAGGAACACGATCGAATAAATTGCTTTCACTTTCTTTCTATTTTCTCATCTTTCTTCAGCTATACCAAAAATATCTTTACTCTTTTGGGGCCTGAAATATTAAGTTCATCTCTATAGACTATAGTATACCAGTTAATACAAATATCTTTAATTTTTAAAAATGTTTAACTATTTTTTCATCTAAAACTAACAGCCGGTTGAATGTAGCACGCAGTGGCGGAGCCAGAATTTTTGTTGTGTCAAAATATATAAAAATAAACATATCAAGAAATTAAGGAAAGTCAATATATAGTATATATACTTATAATTTATTTTTTTACCTAACTACATAATGTATTTTTCCCGCGAAGGGTGTCATTCCTATAAGGTGGCTCCGCCACGGGCAGCATGCCTTCCTATATCCAAGTTTGGAGTGATTTAGTAACCAGTTTGAAATTAATATCCGCCGAACTCATAGTAGGTGTAGAAGCTGAATATTAAGCCTGCAATATTATGAAGAGCTCTTGATGATGCCATGCCTACGGAAATTGTTCTTTTATTATAAATATGATAAAAACAAATATTGGACCTTACGCGACTTCAAAAGCTAATTTATAAGGCGAGAATTGTCACAATACCGTATAAGGCGGCGAAGTCTCCCGTTCATTACTTATGTGAGAATCTAATATTCCGCACGCGCAGATCTCACTACTAAAAATCTGCTAAAAACCGACCAAATATTTCCGACCAACGTTGGTCGGTCAAAAAAAGCACCAAAAACCGTCCAGGTTGGACGGAAACTGGGGAAAAAAAATTACATTTTTTTAAAACTAAATACCGACCAACGTTGGTCGGTAAATTGGAATTGGTCAACGAATTGACCCAGCTGGTCAGACAAGAAAATTTTGGATTACCGACCAATAATATTTAAGAATTTATATTTAAAATTACTGACCAACGTTGGTCGGTTAATGTAGGGGAGGCATTTACCAACCAACTTTGGTCGGTAATTGTTATTTTCTGCAAAATAACTGACCAAAGTTGGTCGGTTATTATGTCAACATTGGTCAAACTTTCGAATTATTTTTATATTTACTATCTAAATAATATAAATGTAATTTGTTAACACTTTTGTAATACAAATAATGAATACACTAACATATACTATATATAACATGCTATTTGTAAATAGATTCATCGACTGATAACTTACTTAGATGCATCGATGAATATTAAAAATAAAATGTTTGACCTATATCGACTAATAGTAAAAATAAAACGTCTCGACCTATATCGATTAATCTAGCTATGCCATGCATTATTAGTGATAAATGAATGAAAAATAAAAGAATTATTACTAAACATCTTTGATATATATATATATATATATATATATATATATATATATATATATATATATGGATCACAAATTAAATAAATGAAAGAAGCTATTAGTATTAAGTAAACGAGTTAAGTTAATAGGTCAAACATGGTCAAACTTTAACAAGCTCTATATATATACACTAACATATACTATAACAAACTATATATATAGTTAAAGTATTACAGTGAAGTGTGTGTGTGTGTGTGTATATATATATATATATATGTATAGCCGTATATATATAAGAACACGAAGCGCTAGGACCACAGGGTCGGGTTCTTTTAGGGATAGACTTGGGAAGATACTAATTAATATATATACTTTATCATCAAATATATCTATTTATAAATTGATTCATCGACTTATAACTTACTTAGATGTATCGATGAATATTAATCGATGATTCATCAAAACATCTCGACCTATATATCGATTAATCTATGTCATGCATTATTAGTGATGAACGAATGAAAAAAGAAGTTATTAGCATCAATTACAATATAGTGTATGTGTGTATGTGTGAGAAATTACTCACATACTTAATTATAACTTAGAAAATTTACTTAGATAGATGCTATTATAATTTATTAAAATTAAGTAGTTAATATAATTATTTATAAAGATTATGCTTATAGTTTATAATTATTTATAATAATTGCATAGTTAAATAAAATAAATACTTGTAGTTTATAATATATTTTTTTATAGTTTATAATATTTTAAGAAAAAAAACACAATTTTTTTTTTTTAAAAAAACAAACCAAAGTTGGTCGGTTTTTGGTCAAACGGTCAACACTTAATGTACCGACCAAAATTACCGACCAACTTTGGTCGGTAATTCTGAAATCAGAATTGAAAAATGGGGGAACCCCCATTTCTCTCTTATTTTCCCCTCTCTTCTCTATTTCCCTCACTCAAAACTTTCTCCTCTCCTTCTCTATTTCCCTCACATAAATCTCATTCCCCACCCCGCGTCGCCACCGCTCAACCCTCGCCGTCGCCATGATGTCGCCGCTGCCACTGCCACTGCCGCCCCTCTCCTTCTCCATCTCCTAAAAATTCTAGGTTTGAATTACAACCCATTTATTTATTATTTCTAGGTTTTGTTAATTAGTTATGAATTAGTTTCAATTGATTAGTATTTTAATTATTTGAACATTGTATTTTATTGAGGATTAGGGTTTAGGTCTTGTTTTAATTAGTTTTGTTAATTAGTTTTATTAACTAATTAGTTTTGTTAATTAGTCAATTAGTTATGAATTAGTTTTAATTGATGAGTGTTTCAATTTTGAGTTTGTATTGTCTTGAATAGTTTAGTTAGAATTGAATTATTAACTTTGTATTGTCATGAATAGTTTAGTTAGAATCTAGGGTTTACGATTTGTTCTTGTGAATCGAACTTTTAGGGTATGGGTTGAATTTCTTTAGTTTCGTTAGTTTATGTTTAAACTCGTAGGATATGAATTGAAATTTTAGTTTTTAGGATTTGTTCTTGTGAATTGAACTTTTAGGATATGAATTGAACTTTTAAGATATGAATTGGACCTTTTGGATATGAATTGAACTTTTAGGATATAAATTGGTGTAATTAGGAAAAAATAATTATCTTGAATTAACTAAAAAAGATATAATTAATTTATAATTGTAGAATAAATTAATTTATTCTTGTGAATCGAACTTTTAGGGTATGGGTTGAATTTCTTTAGTTTAGTTAGTTTATGTTTAAACTCGTAGGATATGAATTGAAATTTTAGTTTTTAGGATTTGTTCTTGTGAATTGAACTTTTAGGATATGAATTGAACTTTTAAGATATGAATTGGACCTTTTGGATATGAATTGAACTTTTAGGATATAAATTGGTGTAATTAGGAAAAAATAATTATCTTGAATTAACTAAAAAAGATATAATTAATTTATAATTGTAGAATAAATTAATTTATTCTTGTGAATCGAACTTTTAGGGTATGGGTTGAATTTCTTTAGTTTAGTTAGTTTATGTTTAAACTCGTAGGATATGAATTAAAATTTTAGTTTTTAGGATTTGTTCTTGTGAATTGAACTTTTAGGATATGAATTGAACTTTTAAGATATGAATTGGACCTTTTGGATATGAATTAAACTTTTAGGATATAAATTGGTGTAATTAGGAAAAAATAATTATCTTGAATTAACTAAAAAAGATATAATTAATTTATAATTGTAGAATAAATTAATTTATTCTTGTGAATCGAACTTTTAGGGTATGGGTTGAATTTCTTTAGTTTAGTTAGTTTATGTTTAAACTCATAGGATATGAATTGAAATTTTAGTTTTTAGGATTTGTTCTTGTGAATTGAACTTTTAGGATATGAATTGAACTTTTAAGATATGAATTGGACCTTTTGGATATGAATTGAACTTTTAGGATATAAATTGGTGTAATTAGGAAAAAATAATTATCTTGAATTAACTAAAAAAGATATAATTAATTTATAATTGTAGAATAAATTAATTTGTTCTTGTGAATCGAACTTTTAGGGTATGGGTTGAATTTCTTTAGTTTAGTTAGTTTATGTTTAAACTCGTAGGATATGAATTGAAATTTTAGTTTTTAGGATTTGTTCTTGTGAATTGAACTTTTAGGATATGAATTGAACTTTTAAGATATGAATTGGACCTTCTGGATATGAATTGAACTTTTAGGATATAAATTGGTGTAATTAGGAGCCAATTATTATCTTGAATTAATTTAAAAAAATATAATTAATTTATAATTGTAGAATAAATTAATTTGTTCTTGTTTTATTTGTATAGATGGAACATCGTACTTGGATGTACACTATTATCCTAATCGGCGGGGATTGTGGGAGAATTTTGTAGAAGGGTTGATGACTTTATTAGACATGCAATGTCACTTCCACCATACCAAAGTGAAGGAGTAATTAGGTGCCCTTGTGTCAGGTACGATTGTATGAAGTTTAAAAAATCAGAGGAAGTTAAGCTTCATCTTTATAGGAAGGAGTTTATAGAGAATTACTTTGTGTGGACTAATCATGGAGAGATCGATGGTAGCCGTGGGATATTTCATAACATGGTTGTTGGTGAAAGTAGTAGGTCGGTGGAGAATACAAATCTTGATTCTAGAATTCAGGATATGGTTGCGGATGCTTTTGGGATGCACTTCGGAGGTGAGCCCAATGAAAATGTTGAACAAACTCCTAATGATGACGCAAAACATTTTTATGAACAGTTAGAGGAAGCTAGTCGTCTACTACGTGAAGGAAGTCCGCACTCTGAGCTGTCTGTTGCAGTTAGATTACTAAGTATCAAATCTAATTGGAATATTTCTCAAGCAGCCATGGACTCTTTCATTGACCTTATGAGTGAACTAGTTGACCCCAATATCAACTTACCTGGTGATTTCTATAAGGCAAAGAGATTGGTTTCTAAGTTAGGACTTTCGTCAATGAGAATTGATTGTTGTGAAGATGGTTGCATGTTATATTATAAAGATGATGCAACTTTAGACAGTTGTAAATTTTGCAAAAAGCCTCGTTTCAAGAGGCTTTCCAGCGGGAATATGGTCGCTTGTCAAGGCGATGCATTATTTACCTCTTATACCTAGGTTAAAGAGGTTATATGCGTCGATGAGTTCTGCTCCTCATATGAGATGGCACTTTGAAAATAGAAGACCACCTGGTGTTATGTGTCATCCTTCAGATGGAGAAGCTTGGAAGCACTTTGATAGGACATATCCAGATTTTGCTAGTGAACCAAGGAACATTCGGTTAGGTCTGTGTGCGGATGGCTTCACGCCTTTTTCTATATCTGCGACACCATATTCATGTTGGCCTGTCTTTCTTACACCTTATAATCTACCACCTGAGTTGTGTATGACTAGTCCATATATATTCTTAAATTGTATTATCCCCGGTCCACGTAATCCGAAAAGTTTGATTGATGTATATTTGCAACCTTTGATTGATGAGCTAAAACAATTGTGGTATGATGGTGTTGAAAAATATGACATATCAACCAAGCAGAATTTCAATTTGCGTGCTAATTTAATGTGGATTATTAATGATTTTCCTGCATATGGAATGTTGTCTGGGTGGATGACTGTTGGGAAGCTAGCTTGTCCTTACTGCATGGAAAATAGTAAAGCGTTCACTTTGAAACATGGACGAAAGCAATCATGGTTTGATTGTCACCGTCAATTCTTGCCTGATGATCATGAGTTTAGAAGGATGAAAAATGCATTCAAAAAGAATAAAGTGGAATATGATTCTCCACCTCCGATACTTTCAGGTGAGGAAATTTGGGAGAGGGTCCAGAACTTCAGTAAAGTTACTGAGGCTCCACCTTATAGATTCCCCGGATATGGTGTTAATCATAATTGGACGAAACAGAGTATATTTTGGGAGTTGCCTTATTGGAAGGATAATCTTCTCCGACACAACCTTGATGTCATGCATATTGAGAAGAATTATTTTGATAATTTGTTCAACACAGTGATGGATGTTAAAGGTAAGACAAAAGATAACCCGAAGGCTAGAATGGACTTACAAGAATATTGCAGGCGGCCTGAATTATACTTGCAGACAGCAAACAATGGTAAGGTGTTCAAGCCAAAAGCAAGTTACACATTCACTTTGGAGGAAAGACGACAAATTTGTGATTGGGTTACGAAATTGAAGATGCCTGAGGGTTATGCGTCGAATCTTGGAAAAAAGTAGATATGGAGGTAGGGAAGTTGAGCCATTTGAAAAGTCATGACTGCCATGTTTTCATGGAGACCTTAGTGCCTATTGCATTTTGTGGTTTGCCTGAAAGAATCTGAAAACCCATCACAGAGATTAGTTTATTTTTCAAAGACTTGTGTTCTACCACATTAAGGGAAGAAAACCTACTTCGGATGGACCAGAACATCCGTGTAACTTCGAGTAAGATGGAAAAAATATTCCCATGTGGTTTCTTTGATGTGATGGAACACCTTCCAATACACTTTGTACAGGAGGCACGACTCGGAGGGCCTGTTCAATGCAGATAGATGTCCCTTTGAGAGGTAATATTATAAGTTTGATGTAATATTCTATTTTATTTGAATGTTCTTGGCTAACATGAGATTATGTAGGACAATTGGCAAATGCAAACAATTTGTTAAGCAGAGGAATAAGATTGAAGGATCTATATGCGAAGCCTATCTTGCAAAGGAAACTGCACATTTTTGTTCTTATTATTTTGAGAGTAACGTGCCATGTTCTAGGAATAGGCCCAATAGGCACACGGTCGAATGTGTGAATGATCCATTATATCCACCAATGTCCATATTCAATCAACCAGGCCGATGTTCTAAGGATGTTAGAAAGAGAAGTTTGAGTGATATGGAGTACAAGTCAGCTACACTTCATGTGTTGCTAAATTGTCCCGAAGTTGTACCATTTCTCAAGTAAGTATTGATTTATTAGTTATCAAAATGTAAAATTTACTGTGACTACATATTGATGCAACTACTAAAAATATTTGATATGTCACAGTCACTTCATGGGTCAATTTGGCCATGATGCTGTATATACGAGATTTGATACGTGGTTCAAACAGTTTGTAAGTGTGTGTGTGTATATATATATATAGTGAATGTATAAAAATTGATTCATAAGTTGTACTAACTTATGAATTTTTTTAACTCTATGTAGGTAAATAATTCAAATAATGGTGTAAATCAATTTTTGAAAGATATATCTTGGGGACCTGGGCTTCAGGTCACAACAATGTCTAAGTACGTAGTGAATGGTTATAAGTTTCATACAGAGGATTGCTCTAAAAATAAAAATAGCAACAACAGCGGGGTGTGGGTTCAAGGTGGTGATGGCAACCAAGTTGGAGATATTGATTATTATGGTGTGGTCAAAGAAATATTACAACTAGAATATACAGGTTGGCCATATAAGAAATTGATACTCTTTAGATGCAAGTGGTTTGACCCAAATCCAACAAGAGGTACAAGAGTACACAACCAATACAACATAATTGAGGTTAATCATACGAGGGAGTATGATCGCTATAATCCTTTCATAATTGCACATAACGTTAGGCAAGTGTATTATGCTCCTTATCCATTGCGGAGAAATAAGTCCGATTGGTGGGTTGTAATAAAAACTAAGCCTGTAGGTAGGGTGGAAGTCGAGAATGTGTTAGATGTTGCATATCAAAACGATATCTACAATATTCACCAAATAGTGGACAATCAGTTAGAAAATGATTTGAAACATCCTGAACGCATATTGGAAGAAGCTGATATAAATGAAGTAACAATTATAGAAAATGAGGACGAAGAATCAACTGATGAAGCTCAAACAAGTAAGGACGAAGAATTCTCGGACGAGGAACAATACGTCGATGAGGATTAAAAAGTTGGTTTTTTAAAGCACTCTCGTTTTATATCTAGTTTCTTATATGTTTCAATCTAAATGTGTATTATATTATGCAGATGGCAGGCAAGGGTCAAGGTAACAATGCCCCTACTAGTTCTCGGGGTCGAGAAAAGGGTAGGAAGGGAAAAAGGAGGGTAGAAAATAATACTCCCTCTTGTCCACCGTTTTTAGAGATGCCTATGTCTTATCCTACACCACACGGCTATACTGAGCTGCCATAGCATCACGAGCCGTACACCTTCATTCAGACACCAAGTCTTCCATCACAGGGCCATAGGACTATACGTCCGACATACAGTCCAGCTGCCTCACAGCCATCTGCATCGCAGCCATCTACATCACATCCACATGGATCACATCCCTACATATCACAGCCACATGGATTGCATCCATCCATGTCACAGCCACTCGGGTCACAGCCATCGGTATCACATCCACTTGGGTCGCATCCAGCTATGTCGCAGTCACAGGGATCGCAACCATCTTCATCATCGACTCCATCTATTGCAGGCCTTCGCCTGCGAGGCAGTAGCTCTGACCCGCCTACACCGTCTTCACATGCCTCTGATACACATGCTTCGGATGGTGATGACGAGGTAGTGCGTTATGATCGATATGGCAGGATCATCAAAGTCCCTGAGGGTGATGGGTAAGTGTTATTCATTATTTTTGCTTCTATTGATTTGTAACATTTTTACTAAGATATTAATGTATTTTTATTGTTAAATTGCAGGTTCAGGCTGGGTAATAAGACTACGAGGATAATCACCAATGCCATCAGAAAGCTTTATGAAGGCCCTTATGCGACTTGGACTGATTGCCCATTCTCACTGAAGGAGCAAATTTTCAATCAATTTAAAGTATAAATATTCTTTTAAACAGTTTAATAATTTATATTTATGATATTTCCATCTAATATTTACCTTTTGAAATACAGAGCAAGTGTGTATGGGAAGACCGCTATAGCGTGAAAGTGGCTACAAATTTTCATCATAAAGCTCGCAAGAGATTGGCGGATGCTTTCTCGGATGCTAGAAAGAAGAACAAGAGGCTTGGCTGGTTACTTGAGAATTTGTGGAATGATTTGAAAAGGCAATAGCTTACCGCAGAGTTCTTAGAGAGGAGCGAAAAAGGAAAGAAAGCTCGCGCATTCGAGAAGGGAGGCTCCTTGCACACTGGAGGTGCGATCAGCCTAGGGACAATAAAAAGAAGATTGGTACGTAATTGCTTAAATTATTTTACTTTTCTAAGTATATCTATTCTGTTTATTAACTAAATTAATTTATTTTCAGGAAAAGAAGTATAGGCATCCAATGAGTCATGATGAGCTATTCAAGGAGACACATATTGTGAAGAAGAAGAAAGAGGGGGATCAAGATAGGTGGGTCGAGGACTGGACCTCGACTGCATATGTAAGCTTTTAATTTTCTTTAAGTATTATAATTTATTTTTATAAAAAATTTGAAATACTGATTTAATTTAAAATAATATAGGGTCGCTACCAAAGTAACATGGAGGAATTCATCCGTAGTCATCCAGCTGGTGAATCGGGTGAGCCAACCCAATCTTCGGACGAGGATGCTGAAAGAATATGGTTTGAGTCTGTTGGCGGTCCAAAATGGGGGAAGGTATACAGGCTTCCTACTAAAAACTTCCATCGCTATAAGTGTGGAATGCGAGGAATAGGGACTTCCTCGCAAGGTGAGCAACTTAATAGGGAGAGTCTCTCCGCTATGCGGGAGAGAGTGACAAAGCTCACATCAGAGCTAGAAGCGGCCAAGGAAAGAGAAAGGCTTAGAGATGCTCAATTCCTTGGCATGCAAGCTCAGATCAGAACTCTCCTATCTAGTGGAGCTTTTCTGTTGCCCCGATCTCGTGACTCATCTCCAGAGGGTCGACCTCCATGTGATCATTCCTCCCGTCCTACTCGTGATCGTTCCTCCCGTCCTCTCCGTGATCGTACTTCCCGTCCTCCACAAGATCGTTCTCTATATCGTCTTGTAAATGAAAGTTCATCAGACGGTGATGATGATGTTGTAGAAAATACCCCTTGACTTTTATATACTTTGAACTAGACAAATAGAACCGGTTTTGAACTAGTTGTAATTAGTTTTAACTTGGTTTTGGATTTTTATGTTCAATTGAACTTTAATTTGTTAATTTTAAAGTATTTATTGAATGTTTTGGTTGTTGTTGTTGTTGTTGTGTTGTTGTTGTTGTTGTTGTTGTTGTTGTATTGTTGTTGTTGTTGTTGTTGTTGTTGTTAGGTGTATTGGTATGCTGGCAGGTGGTGTAACTGCCAAAACAGGCATTTTATGCCAAAATTAAACCCAGAAAAACCGACCAAAGTTGGTCGGTTTTTAATAAAAAAATAAATTATTCCAAAATACCGACCAAAGTTGGTCGGTTAATGAACATTGAATTCCCAGAATTCAACATTACCGACCAACTTTGGTCGGTAATTTGCCTGCACTGTTGAGATTACCGACCATAGTTGGTCAGTAATGTTTAATTTTAATTATTTAAAAAAAATATATATTTTCAATTACCGACCAAAGTTGGTCGGTTTTTTTTAATTTTAATAATTAATAAAAAAAATATAATTTAGTTAAACCGACCAACTTTGGTCGGTAAAATTAAATTAATAAAATATGTTTCCGATCAAAGTTGGTCGGTAAGTAATTAAACTTGTCAGATGATCGTTTTAAGCTACCGACCATCAAAACACCGTCCACACCGTAATGGTCGCGTTTTGGTCGGTAATTGGCCATAAGCGATCAACTTTGATCGATTTTTTTGATCGGTTTTTAGCGAATTTCTAGTAGTGTCTGCTAATTGGAGCTTGGACAATATAAATATACGGGAGTAAACCAATTGAATTATGATGAGTATGACTTTGAAACCGTATAAGAACTCAAACTTTGCTGCTCAATAATGTATGTGTCTCTCATATATTGAATTCACGTTACATCATGCGTACATTTAGTGGAAGAGTTCGAATACAACTGAACAACTTGTGAAAGCTATCTAGTAGAAGAGGTGCGGCTAGCTCTATCGGATAATGACCAAATTATCAATAATCTATCGTAATCTATGATTTTACATACGCAATAAAAGAATCCCTTAACAAGATAGGCGCACTTCAATTTACACTCGTATTTTTTGAGAAGATGTTAAATTAATGAGACTTTTACATCGACTTTGAGAAATTTTGTTTCTCTTCCTTCATCATCTCTATTTTCAACTAACATTTTTGATAGAGTAAACGTTTTTTTTTATAAAGTAAACAGAGGAGACGTTATTAAATGGTTCTTTCATAAATTCAAAGGCAAATTTTGGATTGAATTTTATAAGTTCGAGTTGGGAACTCATTTGATTTATTGTGTTCGAAAGCAATTATTCGTATTATCTAGTGAATTTATCATCACATCGACAAAGTTTGAATCAAAACTACGAATTTGAATGAACCCATAAGTAAAGCTCTACCCCATCCCCCAACATTTTGTTTCTCATGTCTTCTTTAATCAATAGTCCTATACTTTATCAAGTGAGCCACACCTAACACAAGATACATGCAATTTGTATACGGTCGAGATTGAGTTCGCCTACGACATGAAAGGACAGTCTCGGAACATGACAATGCAAGACTGAAGATCAACCCCGAGTCACACCGGGCTAGAACCCAGGGTCAAGACACCTGCCTTCAAGAACATCGAGTCCGAGACCTCGGAGTCGACCCTAACCCCGAACGAGCTCTAAGAAATATTATTAGCATAACCAACAGAAGACCAAAATATCCGTAACCGGGCATATGTTGCGGCGGAAATCTCGGCGCGCATCAGTAAGGAACCGGCAATCAGCAAATCAAGGGATTTTTACCTTTTATAGAATTGTACCTAAAGTAGGACTCATCTACTATATAAAGGGGGTTTGATAATTCATTGAACACATTGTCACACGTATTCCAAATCAATACATTATTATTCTCTTTAATATTTTGTTCTTCTGTGTCTTGATACCGATCGAAGTACGCCCGACTCAAGGGTGATTAACCTTCCAAGGCTGAGATTGTTCAATTCGTGTGGTTTACATTTACTTTATCATTATTTATTTTAATTGCAAACTAATTTATCATTTTGTGTCAAGCTAATCCACGTATCCTTAAAATCACTTACAAATTCAATTGTTATTTGATTTTGAGGGTAAACAGTTTGGCGCCCACCGTGGGGCTAAGGATAATAGTGGTTATTTGATACAAATCTCCATAACACACACTACTTTATACTTGTTCTTTGAAGTGTCTTTAATTGCAGGTTAAAACTCAAATAGTTGAACTCTCAATCAGCAGCAGTACATGTTGACAATGAGTCTGGTCATCATGGATAAAATAACAACATAGCTCCCCGTAACGAGGTACAGTCCGTTGATCCCATCGGAATTTCCGTCGTGGACCCGATTGACGCTAATTCACATGTGGCCATCGACACAAACCTGCCTACCGACCCCGAGAATAGCGTTCGTGGTGGAGCCCGATCGGCAGCTCAAAATACACAAAATATTTGAGGAGACAGAATTCGTTTACCGGTGATCTTCGAAATGCTGCAGGTTCAACGGACGGTGATAGCTCAGTTACAGAACCAAATTCGTGCGCCGAGCAGAGTTGAACCCGATCCGCCCCGGGAAGTCACCCGCAGGGATGAACCGGTCGCAGAAAGGTCAAACGAAAATGAATCGGGGGCTAACCCCGAGATCATAAAGATGCTCGAAGAACTGATAAAACGGGTAGAATCAGAGAAAAAGAAAATCGAAGTTAATAACAAAAAGGTGAAAACCTACAATTCCAAGGTAGAACAAATCCCACGAGCACTGCCGATATTGAAAGGCCTGGATTCCAAGAAGTTTGTGCAAAAACTTTTTCCTCCGAGCGCGGCTCCAAAGCCGATCCTTAAGAAATTCCGCACGCCCGAGATTGCTAAGTATAACGGAATGACTGACCCAAATGAGTATGTAACCTCTTACACGACCCAAATAATAGAATATCCGGCTGTTACTTAGGCCGGCATGCATAACCGGTATCAATCAAAAATCAGAGTCGAAGATGATCAACTCAGGGCCCCTTAGGGGCCCATTTATCCTGTCAGAATCATCGACAGAGTCAAGAGAGACATCGATCGTGAACCGAGATTAAACAGGGATCAGTATCAGCCGTAATAGAGATCGAAAAAGCAGTGGGTCCGGGCAAAACTCTATGAGAAATGAAAAGATAAGTGATCAAGGTTAGAGCAACCGGGGACTCATGAGCAAAAACAGCTTCGACAAGCCCATCGGGCCTAAAGAAGCACCGATGTTGTCGGAATACAACTTTAACGTCGACAGGTGGAAGTAGCCCGACTATTCAACAACGGGCATATTCGAAAATTCCTGAGTGACCGAGCCAAGAATCATTTCAGGAATAAGGATTCTAACAAATAGACCGAACAAGAAGAACCTCAACACGTCATTAACATGATCATCGGTGGGGTCGATGTCCCTCAGGGGCCGATGTAAAAACGCACCAAAGTGTCCATCACGAGGGATAAACAGGCTCGAGATTACATACCGGAAAGAAACTTATCTTTAAACAACGAGGACGTGGAAGGGATCGTGTAGCCCCATAATGATGCATTGGTAATATCTGTACTCGTAAATAAATTTTGAGTTAAGCGTGTGTTAATTGATCCAGGTGGCTCGGCCAACATCATGTGATCGAGGGTCGTGGAGCAGCTCGGTTTACAAGATCAAATCGTGCCTGTAGTCTGAGTACTAAACAGATTCAATATGGCATGTGAAACCACTAAGGGGGAGATAACATTACCGGTGAACACTGCCGGGACCATCCAGGTGTCACGCCCCGAACTCGGGGAGCGCGACCAGCGCTCAACCGAGATAACCCGGCCGAGCAAGCTTGCTGAATTTCTTTCTACCCAACTCACCCATAAATAAAGAGGATATAAACTTCATTAATAAGTCTCCAAAATAATACATTTCATAACCATAGTTTTACAGTGGAAGCAGAAGATACAATTACGACATCTTTAGTTTAACTTTCCCACACTAATACACAACCCACACTATGTTTACAGAGCCTCTAATAGATATAAAAGAGTACAATGATGATGCCAGCAAGAAGGCTCCGGCTATACCTCAAAACATAATACACACGGAACAATAAAAAATGCACAACCCCGGAAAGAAGTGGGGCTCACCAAGTCAGCTAGGATAAGAGTGTACCGCTATCACCTGTGGAACCACCCACATCTATTAAAGATGTAGCGCCCCCAACAAAAGGGAAGTTAGTACATGTCGAATAGTACTAGTATGAAAACCAAACACCTATTCAAGGACATGGAAATACAACATGAATTATGATAACATTAAAAGGCTTAATTAGCCATTAAAGCCACAACAAATTTATTAAGAGCTTTCAATAAAATTTATAAATTTCAAGTCGGGGATACTCTACAAATATCTCTACACAAAGAGGTCCTGCCGCCTCACCCCAATGTATGCAGGTGGAAGTGCAATCACAATACTAGAACACTACACAAAGCGGCCCCGCCGCCTCACCCCAATATATGGGGGTGGAGGTGTACTCACAGTATCACAAAACTACACAAAGCGGCTCCGCCGCCTCACCCCAATATATGCGGGTGGAGGTGTACTCACAATATCAAAACACTACACAAAGCGGCCCCGCTGCCTCACCCCAATATATGCGGGTGGAGGTGTATTCACAATAACACAATTTAGGGTCCCAAAACTATAATAGTTTGTACACAAGAGTTTCCTTTCAAATCAACCATTTAGCACCTTTGTCCTTAGTAGTGTAAGTTCATACGGTTTCATCATATGAGAAATAAGAGCTTAACCACATTGATTTCATACAATACCTTCGTCCCACAAAGGGTATAACATAATTAAGTCACAATAGTCAATCTTTAACACAAGAGGTTTCTCGTACGTTATGCAAATTTGAGAATTCAATTTACTAGCTTGAACATCCCACACCAATAGCCTTTCAAGGTCAACTACACATGATAGAATTTTACAAGAATTCGGAAATTCCGATACTAGAATAAGAGTTTAGCCTTCATACCTTGGAAGAGCTTTCATAATGCAACAATAATGTCCCAGCACTCACAACGATGACAATCTATAGTGGAGGAGAGAATTACAAGCGCGATTAGAGAAATTCATATTGCAAGGGCTGTTACAACTATGACCCGGCCTTTCCCTCAACAAATTCAACCACAAGACCACCCAAGATTGTTCTACAACTTTCCCACAATCCCTATTAGGTCATGTATGTGATAAATCTACCCTTATCATCCATAATTAACCCTAAGCCCGAAATTGAAGAATTGGGGAAAGAAATTCTTACCTCTTTGAAGTCCTAGCAAGTCCCTCTTAGTGAAATTCCAAGGCTTGACTTGAGTTGAGTAGTGAAATCCTTGAACCTCCCCCTTTTCTCTCTAGAATAGCTCTCTCCTCTCTCTAAAATATCATATAATCCCTCAAAAAATGACCCCTAGGGCTAAATAAATGAAATGATGTCGGGGTACAAAAAATTAGAAAAGTGGAGCCCCGACGCCGATCTGCGGTTGCATATGCGACCGCATAATGCTTCTGCGGTCTGCACAATGGACCGCACAATTTCTCTTCGGAACTGGGCAACACTGCTTCTGTTTGCGATCATTATGCAGCCCACAGACCTGTTCCGGAGTCGCATTATTCATCGCAGAACTGGTATGCGGTGGCATAATATGCCGCAAACCTGATCTCCAAACTTGCCTAAGCTGCTTTACTCTACGGCTATTATGCGGTCCGCAGAGTGATTATGCGGCACCACAAAATCTTAAATTCCTTTACAAAATTTTACAGGGCCTTACACCAGGAACCTATATTTTATGTGATCGAAGGAGACATGAGGTACAATGCTTTGTTAGGGAGGCCATGGATCCACAACATGAGGGCAGTGCCCTCGACTCTGCACCAAGTGTTAAAATTCCCAACACCAGGTGGGATTAAAAAAATCTACAGAGAACAGCCAACCACAAAGGAGATGTTTGCGGTCGAAGAGGCGATTCCGATATTCGCACTTACAACAACAAAGGGGCCGGGTTTGGTCGCTAAGCAAAAAGCTAAATATCAATTACCGACACTAGACCTGACTCAACCGGAGAAACAAGGGACTTATGAAGATGATGATTACGGGGTCCCCAGATCTTTCATAACCCCCGATGACTCTGATGCTACAAAATCAACGGTCGAGGAACTGGAACAAGTCACATTGAGTGAACATTTGCCTGATCGAAAGGTATACTTGGGCACGGGGTTAAGCCCCGAGCTCAGAAAAAAACTCATTCAATTTCTTATAGCTAATGAAGATTGTTTTTCTTGGTCCGACCTTGATATGACAGGGATCCCGCCGGAGATAACCACTCACAAACTGAGCCTGAACCCGAAGTTTCATCCGGTCAAGCAGAAGAAGAGACCCTAGTCCGAGGTCAAACATGCTTTCATTATGGACGAGGTATCCAAACTCCTTAAAATAGGGTCCATTCGGGAGGTAAAATACCCGGATTGGTTAGAAAATGTAGTGGCAGTCCCTAAAAAAAGGAATAAATTAAGAATGTGTGTAGACTATAAGGATTTGAATAAGGCATGTCCCAAGGACTCCTTCCCTTTGCCCAACATCGATTGCATGATCGATGCCACATCCGGCCATGAGATCCTCAGGTTTCTCGATGCCTACTCCAGATACAACCAAATATGGATGAACCCGGATGATCAGGTAAAAACCTCATTCATCACTAAGTACGGCACATACTACTATAACATAATGCCATTCAGATTAAAAAATGCCGGTGGCACTTACCATTGCCTAGTGAATTGGATGTTCGAGGAACAAATAGGAAAATCAATAAAGGTTTACATCGACGATATGTTGGTTAAGTCCCTATGAGCAGAGGACCATTTAAAACATTTACAGGAAACCTTCAGCATATTGAAGAAATACAATATGAAGCTGAACCCGGAGAAATGTGCGTTTGGAGTTGGATCAGGTAAATTCTTCGAGTTCATGGTATCCAACCAATGAATCGAGATCAACCCCAACAAGATCAAAGCCATCGAATATATCACGGTTGTGGACAACGTGAAGGTCGTGCAAAGATTAACCGGGCGTACAGCCGTCCTGGGGCAATTTATTTCGAGGTCCTCCGACAAGAGCCACCGGTTCTTCACACTATTAAAGAAAGAGAATAACTTCTCATGGACCTCCGAGTGCCAACGGGCCTTGGAGGAGCTGAAGCGGTATCTATCGAGCCCACCGCTACTTCACACGCCGAAGACAAATGAACAACTATACTTGTACTTGGTAGTATCGGGGACTTGGTGTTAAGGAAGGTTACGCTAAATACCCGGAACCAGAATGAAGATAAGTTGAGACCAAACTGGGAAGGCCCTTATCAAATTATCGAGATCACTGGTAAAGGATCGTACAAACTCGAAACAATGAATAGTGAGCAACTACCGAACAACTGGAACATAACTCACTTGAAGCGATACTACTGTTAAGGTGCGACCTCATTTATTTCCTTTTATTTATTTGTATTCCGAACTAACACTTGCAGGAAATCATCAAAGTACGATACAATCTTTAGGCCTGAAGGCACGCGTTTCACTCTTTTTCCCTTGCACCGGTTTTGTCCCAAATGGGTTTTTTCGGCAAGGTTTTTAACGAGGCAATAGTAAATCGTGCTAACTTAGAATTGAAGGCCGGTTACAAACCGGTATCAAAGATCACGACAACAGTATTCGAGGCCTATCTATGATCGGCCCCGAACACTGGAGGGCATTACCCTCGGATAACGATTTTAGCAAGGAAAGAAACTTTATGATTGAATGGTCTCGGCTCGATCGATAGGATTTACTATAAGGGCCAAACGATCAAATGAATCGTGCCCGCATAGACTGCTCGAGTCCTGGTACAAAGCTTGTACACATGTGTAACTATTACGCACAAGAATAAAAAGAACTCTCTACCTTGCGGATATATATCTTGTCCCTTAAAAATTTCCCTTCTTTCTTAAGAAATTTCCTATATACGATCCCCTAAAGGTATCGAGCCCAAGGGCTGCCTTATCCGGGTTCAAACGATCACTCCCAATCGGGGACTACCGTCCAAAAACAAACTTAGACGGCTTGGGCTATCGGATCCCAGGGGCACAAGACCAATTAGGCAGCGCTCGAACATTAAAGGCTACGGCCATCCCCATTCGGGGACTGTTATCTTAGGCAAGCCCGGATAACTCGAGGTGACAAGCCCACTGGGAAACACCCAAACTAAGAAGGATATGTCCATATTAAAATGACTCGGATACATCCGTGACCCGTAATAAAAAATAAGGCCTTGAAAAAATTTCAAAATCGGTTCTAAAGGCTACTCTCAGCAAACTATAATCTAAAAATTATAAGTACTTAGGGGAAAAGTTTCCGATCATACAAAACCCCCACAATGCCTTAAAAAAAATAATGTCAAATGCAAGGCCTGTTCGAATCTCCGAACATGACCTAACTATCTCATCCTAAGGCATTTCGATCTTTGCAAATATAAATAATAAAGCAAAGTACACAATAAAACTTAGAGATTGCCGAAGGGAAAAACAAGCTTTATATTATATATACGTAAAGACTTTATAAAGGCCAAACTGCCTTGACAAAAGTACAAAAGTACACAAGTATAACAATACAAAAAATGTGCAAGATACTTAAACGACCTGGTCTTCACCGGAGCCTGCCTCGTCGCCAGGGTCTTCAGATTCTCCTCCACCCTCGAATTCGCTCGAAACCTCGGAGTCTTCCTCGAGTTAAGCCAACCTCTTGGCCTTTAATCCCCTTAGCACTCTCGATTTCGGCTGACAAGTCGAAACCCCGAGCATGAATCGCCTCGAGGGCCTCCCTTCGGGATTGCCGCTTCCTATGCTCGACGATATCTTTCGTTCCGATCTGGGCCACCTCGGCATCGACCTTATATTGGGCCACCATTTCATCGGCATTGGATTTAACAACAATGACCACCGACTTGGACGTTTCTAGCTCCTTGGCAAGATTTCATCGATCGGAGACGGCTACACTTAGCTGAGACTGGAGCTCTCCAACCCTTTTGGCCAGCACCTCGGCCTTTTATTTTGCCGCTCGTAGCTGGGCTGAATCCAGCTGCCGAGTAGTCTCCTTTTTTTAGGCCAGTCGGTCCATCCTGCCCCTATATTCATCTGTCTCGGCCTTGATAGCATCCATCTCACCTCACAGTTGATCGATCCAATCGATTTTTTGTTGGACCTACGGATTCTTACCATTAGTCACCGAGCCTAGCTCATCGTCACTAACCTCAAATATTTTTACCTGCTTGACCAAATCAGCATGCTCCTTCCGATACACCTCCAGCTCAGCTCGAAGGCTCTTAGCCTCCCCCTCACGCTGCTCGCTGAAAAGTTTGTAAGAATCTCTCTTCTTAGTGAGCCCTCGAACCTCGGGCTCAAGCTGGTTTAGCTCTTCCCGATATCGAAGAAAGGCCTCATGATGAAGCACCGAGGCCTGCATACATAAAGAAAAATATTGATATTATCTATAAATTAGTCTAAGTATGAATTGAAATCATTAAGAGATATTTGAAGTTACCCGATTTAGCGCACGTTGTGCTTCGTTGAACAGGCATGGCGCGTCTACCTTATTCATCTTAGCTTGGTCCTCCTCGTTCACCAAGCGTTGAAGATAGTTGGCCACCCTTACGGGGGCGGAAAGGATCCGGGCATCCTCCGGAATGGAGATGACGATCGACCACTTCCGGTCGGGATCCACACTCGGAGCTGGAAGTTGGTTGACCAGCTTCGGGCTTAAAGAAGTCCCGCTTGTTCCCGAAGATGGACTTTTCTTCGGCACCTTCAAGTCACCTGATCGGGTCCAAGCCTGCACTACTATTGAGTAGCGAGGATGGTCGATGTAGTTTTACCCAATAAGGTCGGGATCGAATCCACAGGGAGTTAATTGATTTGGAATTAGGTTTATGTCTAAGTCTAGATGCGTGTTTTGTTCCTAATTATTCTTCCACACATTTTTGTTTTGATTCTACTTCTAATTCTATTCTATTGTATGCAATGATTAAAGCTAAGTACAATATCTTTTTGATGTTGATTTTCAAGTGTTTAAAAGGACTAGGGTAGTGACTTCCGCCTAGGTGGATATCTAGTGGGTAGCAAGAATCTAGGGCAAGCTTGATTAATTTGGGGTCGTAATATAGCTATTACACCCAAGTACTCACTCTATACCTCTCGATAGTTTGAGTGATTTTGCCCAATTTGGCTTTCTCAAGCCCAAATGGGTATTCATGCAAGTCACGTGATATTAGCTCAAGTCGGGTATTACTATCTCTAGGTTTAACCCTTTAATTGGGGCTATCAATTTCTTGAGTTTACCCCAATTCCTTGTTAGCCTAGTTTTTCTTGATTTAGTCCCTCTTTCTCAAGAAGAGACTAAGTCATAAAGGTATGAATTAGTGTTTACAACCACTAATTCTACAATTCTAGCAATAACTAGGCTAAATATCACTAACCCATAAATATTCAAGCCCTAAAATTCAATACCCATTAAATACTCACACTAGGGTTGGGTTACAACCCTAGCTATGGGTCTAGCTACTCATAGAAATAGCAGAAATCAAAGATGAAAATAAAATTCATAATACTAGATTAAAATATGAAAATCTAATGTTATAAGATGAATCTAATATAAAATTGCCCAAAAAGGGAAGTTACAGCCGTCTCACGTGCTCAGCAAATACACCCCACCCTAAAAATGAAAAACAATTCTATTTATACTATGCTGAAATTTCCGGACAAAAATACCCCTACGGAGGTTACGCTGCCGCGTAATTCTGACCGCGGTCGCACTCTTGCTTTAGCGGCTACGTAATTATGATCGCGATCCGCGTTCTTCACTTTTGGATATGGGTTGAGCATAGTTTTGCGGATCGCGTAATTTCCATCGATATCGCGTAGGAGACTTCCGTGGCTGCATAATCTTGACGCAGATCGCACTTCTTGTTTTTGCTTAAAATGTAAGCTCTCTGAACCTCAGCAACCGCGGTCCGCGTAATTCCAATCGTGGCCGTGCAGGTACTTTCCCGGCCGCACCTTTCTGACGCGGTCCACGCTCATGTGTTAGCCTAAAAATCCATCTCTTTGAATCTTCCTTTCGCGGACCTCAAAATAGTGCTCGCGACCGCGTTGTAGCTTTCGCGGCCGCACAATATTTGTGCGGTCCGCGTTTCATATCTTTTGGCCCAATCTTGATTTTTTTTTCAAGTTTTGACTCATTTATGAGTTGATTATGACTCCTTTGGCTCATTTTGAACAATCCCTGCAAACAAGCATATTACATTAATTTTCGGGAATACCTTCACACATTTTTGCCCTAAACACAATTAAAAGAGATCAAATAATAGGTTAAAATTCCTACTTATCATCACCCAACCCGGTGACGTCCTCCGTGGCGGTAGAATTCACGCCATCAAAAACTCCGCGGAAAGGGTCGTCGGCTCCGAGGACCCCCTCGTTGGGATGTTCCTTCACCGTCTGAGCCTCGTTGTACATGGACTCAGTGAACGAAGGTGATTCGGTGATGTCGATCACACCGTGTGCTTCCTTTAGGGAGCCGCTCACATCCCGAGAAGTTTCGGCCTCCCTAACTTGAGGTAGTTCGACCTCATCTCTCTTCGGTTCGGATGCCCCTTGCCCTTCGAGTCGTGACGACACTCGGGCCACCATATTGAAGGTTTCTTCTTCTTGTTATTCTTCGGATTCACCCCTCATCCGATAGAGAGAATATGAAGATGGTTCTCGAGCGCTGGTGCTTTCTTTGGATTTACGCACTAGCATTCTCCTTGGCTTCTTCTTCTCTGAGCTCGGAGCCCTTTTTCTTTTCTTCTCTTCACCCTGTCTCAAAGCAGGGGACTCGGTGGGGAAATCATCGCTACCGAATGGGGGCCTCATTTTGACATCCTTGGATATACCTGCAAAAGTAAATAAAACAAGTAAGGACTTAATGATGCAAAAGGGAAACCAAATATTACTCATGAAAGAGATCTCACAGTGCGAACGGGCCACCCATCGCCCCTTTGAAAGTTCGCGCCACGAATGCTCGAAATAAGGCCTTTGTAATACGATGCCCTCGACCCACTCTTTGAGTCGAGGAACTACATTCGGGACCTGAGCAACAGCTGCACCACCACAGAACACCGATAAGAAGGAAGAAAAAAAGTGATAAATTAAATTTTGGGAGCAAAAGTATACTTACGTGACATGTTCTACTTCTCAGGGAACGACATGTGTTCGGACGGGATCAAGTACGAGGTCCTCAATCGAACGAAACGGCCTAGCCAACCTCGATCTTTATCTTCATCGATACTCGAGAACGGGGCTTTACTGGCCCGACATGTGAGTTTTATCAGTCCCTCCAGTAGAATTGGGGACTGTATAAATGCATAAGGTGGTCGATAGTGAAAGGGCACCCTTCGATCTTGCTTATAAAGAAACGGAGGAGGATTACGATCCTTCGGAAAGAAGGGTAAATTTGACCGAGGGTTACCTCGTATATTTTACAAAAGTCGATGATAATCGGGTCCAAGGGGCCCAACGTGAAGGGATAAGTGTAAACACTTAAAAATCCTTCGACGTGGGTGGTGATGGCTTCGTCAGGTTCGGGAACCACCACATATTTGTCAACCCAGTTACAATCCTTTTTTACTTCGGAGAGAATATCCTCGGTGATCGAACAGATGCTCGAGACCTCCTCGCAGCGGCCTGGTACGGAGGAGAGCTTTTCGACCTTAAAATCAACATTGACCGGGCACCCCCCCGGGATGAGCATTTTCAAAGGAGGTTCCGGTACTGGTTCCTCGATAGCAGTACGTGAAACAGTTTCTTTGGTAGCCGGCCACGAGGTAGAAGGAGTTTCTTTTTGGGGAACGGCTTTTGAAGTCTTCGTCATTTCTTTGAAAATGAAGGAAAAAGGGGAAGTTGAAAGAGTACACTTGATGTTTGGGATGAAGACGGAACAAAAGTTCATATAAAAAGATCTTAAATAACCGAAATATAAGTGCCTGAAAATATTAAGATTGCTAAAGTATGAGGGCAGAAGGTTTGAATGAGCAAAAGAGGGGGTATTTATAGTTTTTCAATGACGGTTCGCATCCAGGAGTGGCCGACCAGTAACTGGCATACATTTAATGCCATTAAGACTTGACTGACGAGACGTTTCGACTGTTTTGTCGTTTCTGTCGTGTGGTGTCGAAGAAAGAATTAGAAGCTCATGTTGTTTCTCGTCGTCTACTCTCCGAAAAACGAGGGGACTATATGTATACGGTCGAGATCGAATTCGCATACGACATGAAAGAACAGGCTCGGAACATGACAATGCAAGACTGAAGATCGGCCCCGAGTCACACCGGGCTAGAACCCGGGGCCAGGATACCTGCCTTCGAGAACATTGAGTCCGAGACCCCAGAGTCGACCCTAACCCCGAACGAGCTCTAAGAAACATTGTTAGCATAACCAACAGAAGATCGAAATATCCGTAACCGGGCAAATGTTGCAGCGGGAATCTCAACGTGTATAAGTAAGGAATCGACAATCACCAAATCAAGAGATTTTTACCTTTTATAGAATTGTACCTAAAGTATAACTCCTTTACTATATAGATGGGGGTCTGATAATTTATTGAACACATTGTAACATGCATTCCAAAGCAATACATTATTATTCTCTTTAATCTCTTATTCTTCTGTGTCTTGATACGATCGAAGTACGCCCGGCTCAAGGGTGATTAACCTTCCAAGGCTGAGACTCTTCAATTCGTGTGGTTTGCATTTACTTTATCATTATTTATTTCAATTACAATCTAATTTATTGTTTTGTGTCAAGCTAATCCACGTATCCTTAAAATCACTTACAAATTCAATTATTATCCGATTTTAAGGGTAAACACAAAATCGTTATTGAGTTTTAATTAATTACAAATAGTCGCCAATTTCCTAATAAGTTATGGATTACGAGATACTAATTGGATTAACACTCTCTACCTGCACGACTGCACATAAGACGTCACTAATGACATGAGAAGAGATGAATAGCAGCATCCGCGATGTACAACTGTTCTCTAGTTTGATTAGTCTTCTTTTTAAAACTAAAAAGTGCATGGAAGACCTAAATGCGCACAGTTCTTTGGTAACGCATGTTTCACATTAAGTAGAAGTTGAGTTTGCAAGCATAAATTTTTTAGATTTTACAATATTTGAAAAACTTAGTTTGGAAACTTCTTTAAGAAAAGTTAGTTTTTGCAAAATAGAAGCTCCCAAAAATAGGGTATATTTCCAAGCATGTTTAGAACTTTTTCCTGAACTCTTTTTTCATATAAAATATGCAAAGAAGCTTTCCTCAAAAGTTATCCGGACAGCCTATATATGGTGTGTTAATTAGGGTATACTTAGGGGTCGTTTGGTAGGGTGCATAAAAATAATGGTGAATAGGGTGTATTAGTAATGTTGGTATTAGTTATGTTTGTATTAGTTATGATGACATATTTCTTATCTATTGTTTAGTTTAATGTATTAAAGCATTGCACAATTTCTAAAAACAATTGTTTGTTTACGAAAATACCTTCATAACCAGTTCATCACTTTATCGTTTTAAAAGAAACATATGTTGAGTAATGTTTTTATGTGAAAAAGGTTTTTAAAATATTATTTGATTTGTCCTCCTATATTGTACTATAGAATTGAATATTTATTTATAAAAAGAAAATATGCTAACTATTTATCTACTGGGGATATAATTTTATTTCTCACTTTCTTGAATTATTAGGCCAAGAAAGTTTGAATTACAAAAAATAAAAGGAAAATTAGTTGATTACAAGTGCATTCCAGTACGTAGTAGTAGAGTACAAATTTATAAATTTACAATGAAGAAATTAGCAGAGTATGGATATGAATAGCGGGAGCAATTTGAGTATCAAACTTTACATCAAACTTGCATTAATATAATAGCATATGTTAATCGAGCATAAATTTTGAAGGGCAACTCTGTCTATAACTAAGTTAATGCATGCATTAAAACCTATTGCATTATTAATACCATGCTTTTCTATGTACTCATTAGTTATGCAAAGGATAATACAAAATGGGGTGAATAACTAATGCTTGAATAACTAATGCATAGGTTAGAAAGGTGTACCAAACGAGATATTATTAATATACAAAGTTAATACATGAATTATTTTATCTAATGCACCCTACCAAACGACCCGATGGAGATAAGACATTAAAAGTTGGGGACGTCAAGCGCCAATTTCGAATTCTTTTTTGTGTAAGTGATAAAAAGAAACACTGACTTGATTGATCAGAGAAAGAAGATAGGAGTATATTTTCAGGAGGGGAAAAGGCTCAATACCACCATATGGTAAGCGAAACGGATCATTGGTACCCTTCGTTTGAAAATTGATGAGCATCTCCATTGATATATTTGAAGAAAGCTCTGGTATGAGCCAACAGAACTCTTATCTCGATGTTCTGGGAAATGTGAGGACTAATCCTACCAGAAACAGAGTCTGATTACTGGTGCGCGCTTATGAGATGATTAATTGTCACGATCCGAAATTTCCACGTTCGGATCGTGATGGCGCCTAACATTTCACTTGCTAGACAAACCAACGTTAGAATAATATTAGCTATTTTTAAATAATTTTTAAATTTATTAATAACGAAGAAATAAATGCGGAAGTAAGGTCTGAAATATAGTGAATAATCCATAAAAAATGGTGTCTAAATACCATCACAGAATTGGTGTCACAAGTGCACGAGCTTCTAGAATAATACAAATAAGGGCCCGAATAAAATAAAGTTATCTGAAAATAAACACACAGCTAAAATAAAGTAGACGGGGACTTCAAAACTACGGACGTCGTGCAGTTATAATTCAAGTCTCCTCTGAGTAGTTTAAATCCGAGCAAGTCTATGGTACGCCACTGGGACCAACTCCGAAATCTGTACAAGAAATGCAGAGTGCAGTATTAGTACAACCGACCCCATGTACTGGTAAGTACTGAGCCTAACCTCGACAAAGTAGTGACGAGGCTAAGGCGGGTCACTTACATTAACCTGTACGCAATATTAGTAACAACAACAAATAATAGAAATAATCACGTAACTCATTTATAATAATTAAAGCCAACTCAGCAGTCATAACCAATTATCATTTTCATTAATTTTCGTTGCAGCGTGCAACCCGCTATCACAATATATTCACATTCAATTCTATTGCGGCGTGCAACCCGCTCGTCCAATATATTCATTTTAATCAAGTCTGTTGCCGCGTGCAATCCGATCCCACAATATATATATAAATCTGTTGCGGCGTGCAACCCGATCCTTCAATATGGACTTTTAATAAGTCTGTTGCGGCGTGCAATTCAATCCTCCAATATGGATTTTTAATAAGTCTGTTGCGGCGTGCAACCCGATCCTCCAATATATCCATTTTAATCAATTCTGTTGCGGCGTACAACCCGCTCCTCCAACATATTCATTTACCAATTCTTATAGAAGAAATTTCCCCAATAAATGCAACAATTAATATAAAATTATAAGACAACAAGCATACAATAATTATGATTTAATTATGAAACAAACAATGACAAATGGCAAATTATTATGAAAATCAGGGAGAAAATAGGCAGTTTAATATTTAATATGCTAAATGTCAAATAACAATTAAGACACATAATTCAAATATCATGTAACAATTAATGCAGGAATTCAAGAATTAATATTTGACAAAGAATAGGAGAGAAATAATTATTATAATAATTAATTCATGATTTAAAACGATTTATGATTTTTCAAGTAATTATGCAAACAATTAATTTGACGACATATAGACACTTGTCACCTCGCCTATACGTCGTTCACATGCATTTCACATAACAAATAGTTTAAGGGTTCTATTCCCTCAAGTCAAGGTTAACCACGACACTTACCCCGCTTTGTAAATTCCAATCAATTACTTGACTACAACTTTTTCTTTTAAATTTGTCTCCAAAAGCTTCAAATTTATTCATAGACAATTCAATATACTCAATACAAATCATAGGAATTAATTCCATATGAATTTACTAATTTTCTGAATAAAAATCCGAAATTCATTAAAATATTAGACAATGGGACCCACATCTCAAATTTCGGAAAAACTTACGAAATCCGAACACCCGTTCCGATACGAGTCCAACCATACAAAATTTATCAAATTCCGATGTCAAATGGACCTTCAAATCTTAAATTTTCGTTTTTGGAAAATTTTATAAAAATCTGATATTTCGTCCATAAATTCACGGATTCATGATATAAATGAGTATGAAATCATGAAATATAATCAATATAGGATAAGGAACACTTACCCCAATGTTTTTCCGTAAAGATTGCCCAAAAATCGCCTTACCCGAGCTCAAAAATTGGAAATGGTTGAAAATGGGTAGAAACCTTATTTCTAGAACTCAAGTTCTGTTTTTCAGATTTTTATTCATCGCAATCGCGGAAATTCGTTCGCGATCGCGTAGAACAAAATTCCCCCAGGTTTGTTTAATACTACGCGATCGCGTATAAGTCCATGCGATCGCAGAGAACAATTTCTCAGCCTTACGCGATCCCGTACAGGTTTATGCGATCGCGTAGCACAATTTCAGTGCTTCAGCTTCTACCTCATTCCTTCTTCGCGATCGCAGCTTTGAGCTCGCATTCGTAGTGCACTGGGAGCTAGCCTTTCACGTTCGCGTGCCTATCTTCGCGAACGGGAAGAGTAAAACTCACGGCTTAAAAGTTTCTCTTCGCGATCGCGAAGCACAATGCACCAGATGACAGCAGAAGCTCAAAAACCGGATTTTCTAAGTTCAAAATCATCTCGTAGCCTATTCGAAACTCACCCGAGCCATCGGGGCTCCAAAACAAATATGCACCCAAGTCCTAAAATATCATACGAACTTGCTCGCGCGATCAGATCGCCAAAATAACACTTAGAACTATGAATCGGACATCAAATCGAAGGAAGTTTTCAAGAAAATTTTAAAGCTTATGTTTTCACAATCGGATGTCCGAATCACAGCTCCGATTTTCACCAAATTCGGCATACAAGTCATAAATATTTTAGTAGACCTATACCGGGCTCCGGAACCAAAATACGGACCCGGGGTCAATGAATCCAACATCAGTAATTTCTTAAAAATCATTAAGCTTTCAAGCTTTTAATTTTTCATCAAAATTTCATATATCGGGATAGGGACCTCGGAATTCGATTTCGGGCATATGCCCAAGTCCTAAATCACGATATGGACCTACCGAAATTGTGAAAACACTGATCCGAGTTCGTTTGCTCAAAATGTTGACCAAAGTCAACTCAGTTGAGTTTTAAAGCTCTATTTCATATTTTAATTCATTTTTCACATAAAAACTTTTCGGAAAATTGTACGGACTGCGCACGCAGGTCGAGGAATGATAAATGGTGCTTTTTGAGGTCTTAAAATACAGAATTACTTATTAAATTTAAAGATGACATTTTGGGTCATCACATTCTCCACCTCTAAAACAAACGTTCGTCCTCGAACGAAGTTAGAAAAAAGTTCCTGAGCTGGTGAATATTTACTTCGCATGTACGACTCGGACTCCCAGGTAGATGCCTCTACCGGCTGACCTCTCCATTACACTTGAACTGAAGGATAACTCTTAGACCTCAACTGTCGGACCTGCCGGGCTAGAATAGCCATCAGCTCCTCCTCGTAAGTCAAATCTTTGTCCAATTGGATTGAGCTGAATTCTAAAACATGGGACGGATCACCATGATATTTTCGAAGCATAGACACATGGAACACCGGATGAACCGCTGATAAACTAGGTGGTAATGCAAGCATGTAGGCTACTTCACCCACCCTTTCAAGAATTTCAAAGGGTCCGATATACCTAGGGCTCAACTTGCCCTTCTTTCCGAATCTCATTACACCTTTCATAGGTGAAACTCGTAGCAATATTCTTTCTCTAACCATGAATGCAATATCACGAACTTTACGTTCGGCATAACGCTTTTGCCTAGACTGAGCTGTGCGAAGTCGATCCTGAATAATCTTGACCTTATCCAAGGTATCTTGTACCAAATCGGTACCCAATAACCGAGCCTCTCCCGGTTCAAACCAGCCAACTGGCGAACGACATCACCTTCCGTATAATGCCTCATATGGAGCCATCTAAATGCTCGACTGATAGCTATTATTATAAGCAAACTCCGCAAGTGGAAAGAAATAATCCCAAGAACCTCCAAAGTCTATAACACAAGCGCGAAGCATATCTTCTAATATCTGAATAGTGTGCTCTGACTATCCGTCTGTCTATGGATGAATGTTGTACTCAACTCCACCCGCGTGCCTAACTTACGTTGTACAGCCTTCCAGAAATGTGAGATAAACTACGTACCTCGATCTAACATAATAGATACGGGCACTTCGTGAAGGCGGACAATCTCACGAATGTAAATTTCAGCTAACCTTTCTGAAGAATAGGTAACTGCCACTGGAATGAAATGTGCTGATTTGGTTAACCTGTCCACAATGACCCAAACTGCGTCAAATTTTCTCTGAGTCCGTGGGAGTCCAACAACAAAATCCATAGTGATACGCTCCCATTTCCATTCAGGAATTTCTAACTTCTGAAGCAAACCACCAGGTCTCTGATGCTCGTACTTAACTTGCGGACAGTTCAGATACCGAGCTACATATGCAACTATATCCTTTTTTATTCTCCTCCACCAATAATGTTGCCACAAATCTTGATACATTTTGGCAGTACCTGGATGAATAGAATACCTAGAACTGTGTGCCTCTTCAAGAATTAATTCACAAAGCCCATCCATATTAGGCACACAAATATGATCCTTCATTCGCAGAACTCCATCTTCCCCCACAACAACCTGTTTGGCATCACCGTGCCGCACCGTGTCCTTAAGTACAAGTAAATGAGGATCATCATACTGCCTCTCTCTAATGCGCTCATATAAAGAAGACCAAGTGACTGTGCAAGCTAGAACCCAACTGGGTTCTGAAACATCTAACCTCACGAACTGATTAGCCAAAGTCTGAACATCTGCAGCTAATGGACTCTCACCAATCGGAATATACGCAAGACTGCCCATACTCACAACCTTTCTACTCAAAGCATCGGCCACCACATTGGCCTTTCCGGGGTGATAAAAAATGGTGATATCATAGTCTTTCAACAACTCCAACCATTTTCTCTGCCTCGAATTAAGATCTTTTTGTTTGAACAGGTACTGAAGGCTACGATGATCAGTAAATACCTCACACGAGATACCGTAGATGTAATGCCTCCAAATCTTCAGCGCATGAACAATGGCTGCTAGTTCTAAGTCATGAACAGGATAATTCTTCTCGTGAACCTTCAACTGCCGCGACGCATATGCAATCACCCTGCCATCTTGCATTAATACTGCACCAAGCCCAATGTGAGATGCATCACAATATACTGTATACAATCCTGAGCCTGTGGGTAATACCAACACTGGCGCCGTAGTCAAAGCAGTCTTGAGTTTCTAAAAACTTAACTCACACTCGTCTGATCATCTGAATGGGACACCTTTCTGGGTCAGTCTGGTCAATGGGTTTGTTATAGATGAAAACCCTTCCACGAACCGACGATAATAACCTGCTAAACCTAGGAAACTCCGGATCTTTGTATCTGAAGTAGGTCTAGGCCAATTCTGAACAGCCTCATTCTTCTTAGGATCCACCTTTATGCCTTCTGCCGATACAATATGCCCCCAAAAAAGCAACTAAGTCTAACCAAAACTCATATTTTGAAAACTTGGCATATAACTGATTATTCTTCAAAGTGTGAAGCACACTTCGAAGATGCTGCTCATGCTCTTCTCGACTGCTGGAGTAAATCAAGATATCATCCACAAAAGAATCCAAATAAGGCTTGAACACCCGATTCATCAAATCCATAAATGATGCTGGGGCATTTGTCAACCCAAATGATATCACTAGGAATTCGTAATGCCTATACCGAGTTCGAAAAGTTATTTTAGGGACATCAGATGCCCTAATCTTTAACTGATGGTAACCAGACCTCAAATCGATCTTTGAAAATACCTTGGCACCCTGAAGCTGATCAAATAAGTCATCAATTCTTGGTAACGGATATTTGTTTTTGATAGTGGCCTTGTTCAACTGTCGATAATCTATACACATCCGCATAGAGCCATCTTTCTTCTTTACAAATAATACTGGTGCACCCATGGCAAGACATTGGGTCTATTGAATCCCTGATCAAACAAGTCTTGTAACTGCTCTTTCAATTCTTTCAACTCTGGCGAGGCCATATAGTATGGTGGAATAGAAATGGGCTGAGTGCCCGAGGCAAAATCAATACAGAAGTCAATATCTCTGTCGGGTGGCATCCCCGGCAAATCTGTAGGAAATACTTCTGGAAATTCATGAACAACTGGTACTGAGTCCATATAAGGAACATCCGCACTGGGATCGTGAATATAAGCCAAATAAGGTAGACACCCTTTCTCTACCATACGCCGAGCTTTCATATAAGAAATAACCCTGCTGGCAGAATGACTACGCCGAGCTTTCATATAAGAAATAATCCTGCTGGCAGAATGACCAGGAGTTCCTTTCCACTCTAACCGAGGTAACCCCGGCATAGCTAGGGTAACTGTCTTGGCATGATAATCCAATATAGCATGATAAGGCGACAGCCAATCCATACCCAAGATGACATCAAAATCTACCATATCAAGAAGTAGAAGATCCACACTAGTCTCAAGATTACCCATAGTAACCACACACGAATGATAGATATTATCTAGTACAATAGAGTCTCCTACCGGTGTAGATACACACACAGAAGCACTCAGAGAATCACAAGGCACAACCAAATATGAAGCAAAATAGGAGGACACATAGGAATAAGTAGATCCTGGATTAAATAGAACTGAAGCATCTCTTTGGCGAACTGGAATAATACATGTGATCACAACATCAGATGACTCGGCCTTAGGCCTAGCTGGAAAAGCACAAAATCGGGGGTGGACCCCACCACTCTGAACTGCATCCCTAGAATGACCTCTAACTGGCTGGACTCCACCTCTAACGGTCTGACCTCCACCTTTAATGGCCTGACCTCCACCTCTAGCTGCCTGACCCCTACCTCTAGCTGGCCAAGCAGGCGGTGAAGCAACCGGTGCCGGTATGATGGAACGAGAATCTTGCCGAGATCTGTTACTCGCCAATCTAGGACAATACCTCCTGATGTGACCAATGTTCCCACACTCATAACACCCATCCTGATGCCATGGCTGCTAAAGCTGAAGCTGACCCAAATGGGTCGGATAACCGCTGTAGTAACGCTGGAGTGGCGGTGCACTGATAGGAGCTAAATATGCATTAAATGTTGGTTGTCCATAGTAAGGCATAATAGGACTGTGACTCCCTGAAGCACCGGGAGATGCATGAAGTGCTGAATGAAACGTCCTGGGAGGATGATCCCTACCAAAATTACCCTGCCTCCAGACGAGGCACCACCAAAACTACCGAACTGATGAGGCCTCTTATCATACCTCTACCATTTCTCCTGTGCAAGAACCATCTCGATCCTCCTTGCGACATTAGCAGCCGCCTGAAAAGAAATCTCACTTCTGGTATCCTTGGCCATCTGAAGTCTGATAGGGTGAGTGAGTCCCTCAATAAACTTCCTCACTCTCTCCCTTCGTAGGTAGTAAAAGGAGAGCATGCCGGGCCAAATCCACAAAACGGGACTCATACTGAGTAGCAATCATACTGCCCTACTGTAGACGCTCAAATTGCTTACGGAATTCCTCTCTCAGTGTGATAGGGAGGAACTTCTCCAAAAATAGATGAGAGAACTGCTCCCAGGTAAGTGCAGGCGATCCGACTGGTCGGTTCAATGTATAATCTTTACACCACCTCTTGGCGGAACCCGTCATCTGAAATACAACAAAATCAGCCCCATTGATCTCAACTATACCCATGTTTCGTAACACCTCATGGCAGCGTTCAAGATAATCCTTTGGGTCCTCAAAAGGTGTACCACTGAAGTGAACTGGAAAGAGCTTTGTAAACTTATCCAGTCTCAATAAGGCCTCAAAATACATGGCAGGCCTTTCACCGGTCTGTGCCGTAATAACTGGCTGAACTACCCCAACTGGAGGGGCTACTGGAGCCTGTCTGGGGAGCCATCTGCTCCGCAACGGGAGTAGTGGGAGTTTGTGCTCCTCCCCCAGCCTGTTAGACGGCTGGTGCCACTGAAAATGTACCATTTTGGGCCACGCCCTCCATAAGACTTACCAAACGGACTAGAGCATCCTGAAGTACTGGAGTGGCTACGCATCCTTTCGGGACCTGAACTGGTCCAACTGGTACATTTTGAACTGGAACTTCCTCCTGAAGATCCACCTGAGGTTCTATAACAGGTGCAGCTACTCGAGCTCTGGACTGAGCTCTACCTCTGCCTCTGCCTCGACCTCTAGCACGACATCGGCCTCGACCTCTACCCCTGGCCATAGTTGCCACCGGGGGCTCTGGTCCATGTCCATCGGTAGAGGTATTACGTGTTCTCACCATCTGTGAGAGAATAAGAGTAGAATGATTCAACCATCGATGATAGAATAAATTCACATGACAGAATAATAAAGAAGTGATATTATTCCTAAACTTTATAGCCTTTGAGAGATAAGTACAGACGTCTCCGTACCGATCCTTCAGAATCTACTAAGCTTGCTCGTGTCTCGTGAGACCTATGTAACCTAGTGCTCTGATACCAACTGTCACGATCCGAAATTCCCACCTTCGGACCGTGATGGCACCTAACATTTCACTTGCTAGGCAAGCCAACGTTAGAATAATATTAGCCATTTAAAATAATTTTTAAATTTATTAATAATGAAGAAATAAATGCGGAAGTAAGGTCTGAAATATAGTGAATAATCTATAAAAATAATGGTGTCTAAATACCATCCCAGAATTGGTGTTACAAGTGCACGAGCTTCTAGAATAATACAAATAAGGGCCTGAATAAAATAAAGTTGTCTGAAAATAAACACACAGCTAAAATAAAGTAGACGGGGACTTCAAAACTGCGGACGTTGTGCAGTTATACCTCAAGTCTCCTCTGAGTAGTTTAAATCCGAGCAAGTCTATGGTACGACACTGGGACCAACTCCGAAATCTGCACAAGAAGTGCAGAGTGCAGTATTAGTACAACCGACCCCATGTACTGGTAAGTGCTGAGCCTAACCTCAACAAAGTAGTGACGAGGCTAAGGCGGGTCACTTACATTAACCTGTACACAATATTAGTAACAACAACAAATAATAGAAATAATCAGGTAACTCATTTATAATAATTGAAGCCAACTCAGTAGTCATAACCAATTATCATTTCCATCAATTTCCGTTGCAGCGTGCAACTCTCTCTCACAATATATTCACATTCAATTCTTTTGCGGCGTGCAACCCGCTCGTCCAATATATTCATTTTAATCAAGTCTGTTGCGGCGTGCAACCCGATCCCCCATATATATATATATATATTAATTTTTTAATAAATCTGTTGCGGCGTGCAACCCGATCCTCCAATATGAATTTTTAATGTCTGTTGCGGCGTGCAACCCGCTCCTCCAACATATTCATTTACCAATTCTTATAGAAGAAATTTTCCTAATAAATACAATAATTAATATAAAATTATAAGACAACAAGCATACAATAATTATGATTTAATAATGAAACAAACAATGACAAATAGCAAATTATTATGAAAATCAGGGAGAAAATAGGCAGTTTAATATTTAATATGCTAAATGTCAAATAACAATTACGACAGATAATTCAAATAACATGTAACAATTAATGCAGGAATTCAACAATTAATATTTGAGAAAAAATAGGAGAGAAATAATTATTATAATAATTAATTCATGATTTAAAACAATTTATGATTTTTCAAGTAATTATGCAAACAATTAATTTGATGACGTATAGACACTCGTCACCTCGCCTATACGTCGTTCACATGCATTTCACATAACAAATAGTTTAAGGGTTCTATTCCCTCAAGTCAAGGTTAACCACGATACTTACCTCTCTTTGTAAATTCCAATTAATTACTCCACTACAACTTTTTCTTTTAAATTTATCTCCAAAAGTTTCAAATTTATTCATAAACAATTCAATATACTCAATACAAATCATAGGAATTAATTCCATATGAATTTACTAATTTTCCGAATAAAAATTGAAATTCATTAAAATATTTGACAGTGGGACCCACATCTCAAATTTCGGAAAAACTTACGAAATCCGAACACCCGTTCCGATACGAGTCCAACCATACAAAATTTATCAAATTTCAATGTCAAATGGACCTTCAAATCTTAAATTTTTATTTTTGGAAGATTTTATAAAAATCTGATTTTTCTTCCATAAATTCATGGATTCATGATATAAATGAGTATGAAATCATGAAATATAATCAATATAGGATAAGGAATACTTAATCCAATGTTTTCCCATGAAAATCGCCTTACCCGAGCTCAAAAATTGAAAATGATTGAAAATGGGTCGAAACCCCATTTCCAGAACTTAAGTTCTGTTTTTCAGATTTTTATTCATCGCGATCGCGGAAATTCGTTCGCAATCGCATAGAACACAATTTTCCCTGGTTTGTTTAACACTACGTGATCGCGTATAAGGCCATGCGATCGCAGAGAACAATTTCTCAGCCTTACGTGATCGCGTACAGGTTTATGCGATCGCGTAGCACAATTTCGGTGCTTCAGCTTCTGCCTCATTCCTTCTTCGCGATCGTAGCTTTGAGCTCATATTCGCAGTGCACTAGGAGCTAGCCTTTCTCGTTCGCGTGCCTATCTTCACGAACGCGAAGAGTAAACTCACGGCTTAAAAGTTTCTCTTCGCGATCGCGAAGCACAATGCACCAGATGACACGAGAAGCTCAAAAACCGGATTTTCTAAGTTCAAAAGCCTATCCGAAATTCACCCGAGCCCTCGGGGCTCCAAACCAAACATGCACCCAAGTCCTAAAATATTATACAAACTTGCACGCATGATCAGGTCGCCAAAATAACACCTAGAATCACGAATCGGACATCAAATCAAAGGAAGTTTTCAAGAAAACTTTAAAACTTATATTTTTACAACCGGGCGTTCGAATCACGTCAAATCAACTCCGATTCTCACCAAATTTGGCAGAAAAGTCATAAATATTATAGTGGACCTATACCGGGCTCCAAAACAAAAATACGGATACGGGATCAATAAATCCAATATCAGTAATTTCTTAAATATCATTCAGCTTTCAAACTTTTAATTTTTCATCAAAATTCCATATCTCGGGCTAAGGACCTCGGAATTCGATTCCGAGTATACGCCCAAGTCCCAAATCACGATACAGACCTACCGGAATTGTTAAAATACTGATCTGGGTCCATTTGCTCAAAATATTGACCAAAGTCAACTCAGTTGAGTTTTAAAGCTCTATTTTATATTTTAATCCATTTTTCATATAAAAACTTTCCGAAAAATTGTACGGACTGCGCACGCAAGTCGAGGAATGATAAATAATACTTTTTTAGGTCTTAGAATACAGAATTATTTATTAAATTTAAAGATGATATTTTGGGGTCATCACATTAATGGTAAAGTAGTGATGTTTTTCACAGAAGAAGAGCATGCAATGCTAGTAGAAACCTGTCGGTGGACGATAACCGGAAAAATTCTCAAAAATAGGCTTGCAATTGAAATATTTAGAAATGATTTTTCCAGAGCTATTTCTCTTATAGGAAAAGTGAAAATTGGTGCAAAAGACTCAAACATGTCTTCATTAATGTTGAAAATGAAGAAGACTTTAATACTATCTCCTCTAACAGCTAGATACCCTTGGATGGGGATAATACATGAAAATTGTTAAATGGTCTCCTAAATTCAAACCTGTTGCTGACTCTACCTTAGCTCCAGTGTGGATTAACTTACTCGAACTTACCATGGCACTACTACGGGTGGGATTCCCTATGTAGAATTGCTAGTCCTATAGGAACCCTAATAATCATGGACAAGGCAACTCTGACTAAGTCAAGACCTACTACTGCTAAATTAAGGGTTGAGATTGATTTGGCCAAGCCCCTTGTTTCAAAAGTATTTGTTGAGATAAGGAACCCACAAGGCAAAATGGAAGTATTTGAGCAAAAAATTGACTACGAAACAATCCCACATATTGTTCACATTGCAAAAGGCAAGGACATATTAATGAAAAATGCAGAATCTTGCATCCTCAAATACAAAAGGTTGATAACATTGATAAAGGAGGGACAGATACACAAAGGGAAAACATCATTAGTAAACAATAAAATTTTGAGAGGGGGAACAACAATGAACAGAGATTTTACTAGAGCAAAGGGGACAACCAACCGAAGAACTAATCAACTAGAGACCAACATGACTGAGGACTAAACCAAAGAAATGAGGAAGGAGCTCAAATGGTCGATGAGGAAGGATGTCAACAAGTGGAAAGAAAGAAAGGGAAATGAAGGAATTATAGAAACCAAGGGGAGAATGGCCATAGCAACATGCACAATGAAGTAGCAGAAACATCTACCACTAAAACCAAAGTCCAACAAAAAATCAGCAACAAATAGGGGAGTAGCAATAGTATTGTAGACATTGAAGTGATGGAAACTACTTAGTACAACAAGACTATGGAAAAGGCACAAGAAATTTTCCACCAAGTACAGTAAATTCCAAAGCACACCAGACTAGATAAAGTTCAGATTGCAATGGAAAGGAAAAAAAAAATAAATAACAGGCTAAACTTAGTGTTTAAATAAACAAACATTAACATGTTATAACTCTACAAGATGCACAAGTCCAACTCCAAGGTGATATAGCTAACCTACTCACAATTAGTGAGGAGGCGACTAAGGAGCTCAGCAAGAATAGGAAAAAGTATAAAGAAAAAGTCCTTATACCCAGAGGTGTTGTCCTCGAGGGGAAAAATAATCAAATAGCAGGAGGAAGTAATAAAGGTAACCTATCTTCAGAATGGCCAGCTCTAGAATTGGAAATGATAAAGGCAAGAAGTAGAACAAAGGATAAAGGGAATGAAGTGCTAGATCCTCCAATCGAAAAACAAGATAATATGTTAGCCAATCATATGAAGTCACATGCCCTCTTAATCCAATCTGTATTGCCGAGGGTACATATGTCACACAAATGGATGACTCACAAGATATGAAAATCATGGAAGATAAACAAGTTGAACTGGAGTACACCATGGACTGCTCAAATGATGGAAATGAAGCTTCTAAATCTGATGATGAAATCATTTGAGAAAAGAGCAATCAGGGTAAGTAAAAAAAGCTATTGAGCTCTCTAATCAAGTCCAACACAATGTCACACTCTACAACAACCTATATCCAAGGAATATCCAGAACGTTGTTGGTAATTTTTGCCCCACTGACAACTTGGAAAACATACAAAATAATGATCAAAGTGAATCTACCCCTTCTATTTCTAATTATTAATACAATATCATGGAACATTAGGGGGATAGCTTCAATGGGATCTCTAGAGAGACTCCTCTTACTTAAACAACAATTTCAACTTCCTTTAATCAGCATTCAAGAACCCATGGTGGATAGCAAAAAATTGGAGAAATACAAGAGATGATTGGGAATGCATTATGGCTTCAACAATTTCTCGAACAAGATATGGATCTTCTGGACAAATGAGGTTGACGTGAACATTATCTAGGACAAAGAACAACATATTCTCATCAGAGTGACACACCTTAATGATCCTATTTTTTTTCCTAACAGTGGTCCATGCCAAATGCTCAGAAGACCTCAGGAATGAGTTATGGGATGACATGAGAGGTACTGCTGACACTATTCAAGGGCCCTGGGGAGTCATTGGGGACTTCAATATAATTACTTCCAGGGAAGAAAAACAAGGGGGAGAAGCCACAGAATTGAGGACAACTTGGACTTCTTAGGTTGCCTAGAAGATTGTGGCCTCCAAGATGCGGGTTATAGTGGTTCTATCTTCACGTGGTGTGATAACACGGATCCTCCTACCACCATTTGGAAGAGATTTGATAGATTGGTGTATAATTCAGACTGGTTTGATACTTTCAACTCGTCCTCTGTTACTCACTTATCCAGAGCTTGCTCTGACCATGCCCCCTCTCCTAGATAGAATGAAGAATGAGACTTTTAACACTATTAAGTATTTTAAATTTCTTAACTTTTGGACTGATCATCTCAGCTACGGTCAAACGGTCCAGAATGCCTGGGAAGAAGAAGTCTATGGGAATCCACTTTACATTCTTACCCAATATTTTCTTCATATTTTTCAAGCATATACAAGTATTTTTGATCTACAAGCATATACAAGAATTTTTCATAATTTTCTATGGTTTTTAAGGGCTTTAAATCAATTTATTCCTATATTTTATTATATAAATATCTATTAATTACCTTATAAATTATTTTTATGATGATTTTATCATCTACACTTTTCATTTACACTCATATTAGGTTTTAAATATTTTATTTACATTTTTTTATAATTGCATTTGCATTTTTAGGCTAAATAGTATATTTTGCAATAATAGCCCATATGTACTTATAATTACTTTATTTATGCAAAAAATAACTTTTATATTTTTTGTAATGTTAAACAATTGTTTTTAATCACTTGCATTCACAAAGAATATATTTTGTTATTTATCTATTATTTTTATAAATTATTATTTATTAAAATCGGGTATTTAAAATCCGGCCCTAATTTTATAACTAATTCAGACCTAAAACTACCCAAACCAGCCCAAGCCAATGCCCCTAACCCAATTACCCTTACCCATTCATTAAACCCAATCCCAATCCGCCTAAATCCTGGTCGTTGATCAAAAATAATCAACGACCCACAACTAACGACCCCCTTCCCTTATATCCCTCCTCTCTACCCTAATCCTCACTTTTCAAAAACCGCCGCCCTCATTTCCCCTCCCCCGTTGAACCCTAACGCCGCTGCCACACTCAAATCCCGATCCTAATGGGATTCTTACCCTCTTCCCTTACCATTTTAGGGTTCTTCCCTTATTTGGTGCTAGATTCCGGAATAACTTAGGTACTTGCCTAAATATGGCAAGTACCCCGATTTGATTCCGTCCAAATCTGTGTTTATCGTTTGAATCCGGATAAATCTCGAGTCCAAGTACGTTATTTGTGATGATTCTCCCATATCTCTCTTGATTCGCACTATGCCCTAAAGGTTAGGGTTTCAGATGTTCTTTGATTTGAACCAAATCTGGTTCAAACTCTTTTTTTTTAACCTTTCTTCGTCTATATTTGCTCTATTACTTATGGGTCTGTTGATTTTTGTCGATTTTGTGACTTACCTAATTTAAGGTTTCAAACCCCTTTTACTTGAACCAAATCTGGTTCGATTATAAGTTTTCTTTTTTAAGTTCCTATATATGTTTATTTTGTGCTAATATGTGTTCTTTTCCTTTATTCTTGCTGATTTTGTGTTTTACCCAAAATTAGGGTTTCAGTCCCTTTTTACTCGAACTAATCTGGTTCAATTTCATGTCTTTTTTGAATAATTCTTGTCTACGTTCATTTGTATGTGCTAATACACGATTCTTTGCCATTATTCTCTGCTAATTTCGGGATTTACCTAATTTAGGGTTTCCAAACCTTTTTACTTGAATTAAATCTGGCTCGATTGAGTATTCCTTTTACAATGATCTCTTGTCTGCCTGATGTGATTCTTTACCTTATTTCCTACTTGTTCTGTGTATTTTTTCACCTAAAACTTAGGGTTCAACCCTACTGATTTAAACACTGACCTCAGTATTTAAGTGAGGAATTCTTTAATGCTAGGAGATTATTCGAATCCCTCCCCACTCCCTTTTGGATTAAGTTTAGAACTCAAATGTTTTCACTCATAGCAATACTACTCTGTGCTTTTGATTCCTGGCCGGCTGGAAGCCAAGGATAGAAAACCTCAACTATTTTGCTTCTATTGGTAACAATTGCTACACTGTTGGATTCCTGTTTCATCTTAACTGGTGAGTTTATTGAATCCTTTGCTATTCCATTATGATTACCTGCTTAATGTGTTACTGTTATCAAACCATGTTACCCCAAATGCTATTACTTGTATTTAAGACATGTTAAACTTAGTTTGAATCTGCCTAACTCTGTGTAATTTAGGGATATTCCTTAGCCTTAAATGCCTTCATAGCTTTCCTAAGGACTGTTTAGTTATGTGTGCCTTAACAGATTCATCAGTTTGTTTATTAAACCTGTCACCATGTGACTTGTTTGGTTCTGTGCTCACTATGTTATGATACCTCTGCTAAATGGTTTAATCAATTCCTAATATTAATTAGTGTGTTCCTGACATAATGTTAATCAATGAGCTTTCTTTCTGTGACTTAGTCTAATTTGCAGTCTTTGTTATCATTGTGAACATGTTTATGAACTGGTCTTATTAGCATGTGATTGTGTTAACTTCTAAAACTGAATTAAGTCTGCCTAGGTTCAAATGTGTTGTTATTTGTTTGTGTTCTATGTGTGATTCTGTACCCCCTAATCCCATCCTACTCTCCTGAATTCTCACTCTTTGTTGGCTGAAAGCCAAAGTAATTTAGGTTCTGTCCCTTGGCCTCCCTAGTGTGAGCACTGCTCTGGGTTCATATGAGACCCTCGTGAACTCTGACACACTAGGATTTGGTCCCTAGTCTTCTTTGAACTGTTCTGATCATTCTTCTTTAGTGTGAGCCCTGCCCTGGGTTCTTGAAGCCCTTGGTAACTCTGACACACTAGAGATTTGGGTCCTGTATGCTTATCCTTGAGATATGGGTGAATCATTCACTGCTGGTTACTGTGTATCTTTGAACATGGACTTTTGGAGCTACTGTGAGTTGAAGGCCTGGCTTGTCCAAGTGTATTTGGGCCTGCTGCAGGCTTCCTATAGTTTGTATACTTTGTAATTCATTCATTCAATTCTGGTTTGTAATAATTATTTGTAATAACAATTAGGGTATTTGTAAATTGGGAAACTGGGTTTATTTTAACATTTGCATGAGAATGGGTAGAAAGCCTGCCTATAGTTGTTTACTTTGTTCATTCAGCTATTGTGTTAGACAATCTGCCTATAGGTGTTTACTTTGCTCATTCTACTATTGTATGTTAGATAACCTGCCTATAGGTGTTTACTTTGCTCATTCTGCTATTGTATGTTAGATAACCTGCCTATAGGTGTTTACTTGCTCGAATAAGCTGTGGATAACCTGCATATTTTTTTTTTTAGAAACCATGCCTATAGGGAATAAAATAACCAAAGTTCAATTTGCAATGCAGCATATTCATCAGGCATCATGATCATAGGGTCATTTATAAATCTGTATTTTTAGAAGTCATGCCCATAGGGTTCTTAATTGATTGATATGCTATTGTCATACTTGCTCATTTAGTATATAAGAACTAAAACCAGTTTCAATCATCAAGGGTAGGAATCTTGTCTATAGGGTAATCACTATTTGTGTTAAGCACTAAAATCAGGCTTTAAAACACTGCCTCGTTGAACGCCAGTAGAAAGCATGCCTATAGGAACAACTGAGTAATTCTGAATATCTTTCATGTTTATTACTGCCAAATACTGAGTAAATCACCTAGATAGCATGTTTATAGGTTTCAACCGCTTATGCTTATAATCAATAGACAACTTTGCAGTCAGTTTGAAATTACTTTGCATAACTGCTCACATGATTAAAATCCAGAATCATATAGAAATCATGTCTATAGGGCCTAACGACTTCAATTGTTGAAACTGTCAAAATGTCTAATTTGTTTGCGTGCATTTGATGCCTAAGTGTGGAGGCTAACCTGAGCCCTTATTTGCTTTTTCATAAAAGTCGAATTTATTTTGTATGTCGCCTAGTTTTTATCATTTTTGAGCAACCTAAGTTAAGTCTAGAACCATCCAAAAAATAGAGGTCCAAACGCCTCATGGTCCATAGGCAAGGGACAGGTAGTGCACGCATAGGGTACGATTTAGAATTGATTAGAGCGCTTTAGGTAAATAACTTAAAGATAGTAATTGGGTAGCATAAGATGATAGTTTGTGCCCGTTGAATAATGTGAGTAACACCCCCGTCTTGGAGGAGTTAAGAAGTATTATTTATGTTGTACGAGGTGATCCTTTAGGCTAAAAAACTTAGGACCCCCCACTCCTATTAAAATAATTCTCTCTTTATGTCTATCTTCTCTCTTAGACAAATTCATATGATTTAAGTTCGGTCGGGACCCACTGTTGTGGACCTCGAAAAGTGCCTAACACCTTCTCCTCGAGGTAATTTGAGCCCTTACCCGATCTTTGGTGACAGAAACTAGTAAACCCGAGTCATTTGCAATAGGTGCCCTAACACACCTTAATCCGTTAGGTGGCGACTCTCTTTTAATAACCCTTCCTCCCTTTTTAAAAGAGTTGTCAATATCGAAACCCGATTTCGCGAGAAAAAGGGGGTGCGACAGCATGGCGACTCTGCTGGGGATATCTTTAGGCTCTTACCATAATGAACTTGATCTGTGTGAATTAGTTTCCCTCGATAAGCATGTCTTTATTATTTTATGCTCAAATTCACCGTTTATTTGCTACATGCACACCCCATTCCCTATTTTCCCTTTTACATGAATTTACATGCAACTTTTCGTTTAACCTTGTTCGCTAGCTTCATTCTTTATGTCTTTCCCAATCCCTACCCCTTTTACCGCTTTATTATAATTTTTCCATTATGCGAACTAACTCCGTCTTTGTTTTTATTTCTTTACTGTCTTTACATTTATTAAATACTGCATTTATCACTTTCATCATAAAAAATACTTGACAAGGTGTTGTTTTATTTTTTGCTTAATTAAATGCTCTGCGTCATATTCCACTCGTGCGTAATTAATACCATAGCGGCACTTGATGAGTGTCTGCGCTCTTCTTATATTACCCTTTTTAAATTTGGAAAAGCTTATTTGCAGTAAAACTAGTTGATCAGCGGTGCAGTCGATGATTCCGTGCCTTTCCCTCTCAAGTCGTCTGCTTGAGGGTACCGTTCTAGACTTCTATAGAAAACCCTACTCTGATGTTAACTGTGCATGCATCATATCCAAACCTAGCATGAGTTAGAATGTTGTCCGCATAATAATTCTCTAAGGAAAGCCTTGTCCAAAGTCCATCGGGATTTCCATAATCCCAGCGGGCACGATCATGATACGTGCATTATTTGGAAAAAACATGCCGATATGCTAATCATTAATGTGTAAGTAGTCAAACCCGGAGGGAGAAAGGGCTAACTTTATTTGTTTTACAGAAATGAGGCACGAAGTCCCCAGGTTCGGCATGGTCTGAAGTATCTCACCTCTATTGCTAGACTGGTGGGAAAATCTCTCGCCAAGCGACAAGAACCATGTGAAAAGAATTCTTGGAAATTTACCTTCTTTGCTGGATATTCAGCCAAACAATTTATTGATCGAGGCCGCTACTATGTTCTGGGATGAAAAGAGGGTTGTTTTCCATTTTGGTAACATAGAGATGACTCCCCTTCTTGAGGAAATAGGAGGTTTTGCCGGGCTACCCTGGGATAGCCCTGGTCTGCTGGTACCGGAAAATCATACTTCTAGGGGATTTCTGAAAATGATGGGTTTTAGAAAGAATGACGAGTTAGTTTGCCTAAAGAAGTCCTACATACCTTTCGACTTCCTCTATGAGCATTATGGGCACAGCACATCCTACCGTATCTATCATGATGAGTTTGCCATCACTTCCCTGGGCTGGACTCATCGTCGGGTTTTTGTGTTCATCGTCTATTTTCTGGATATGATAGTATTTCCAATTCAATGAGACAAGATTTATGCTCGTTTGGCTATGGTTACCAAGACCTTAATGGAAGGGATTGAGGGACAGACTTACACTATTGTCCCAATGATCGTGGCAGAGATATACCGAGCTTTGGACCGTTGTAAAAAGGGATTCAGACATTTTGTGGGTTGTAATTTGTTACTGTAAATATGGTTGTTGGAGCATCTTCAAAGAGGAAAGTACCATTAGGAATTTCCGCAGCGACCATGGAATGACCACATAGCCTTTCACTATCCAAAAAGAATGACTTTCATCCCAGATAGGTTTGCACAACCGGCAAATGTCGTGGATTGGGTACAGTTCTTTAGCAATTTGATTGATGACAAGGTCCATTGGATGTTTGAGTGGTTCCCTACTAGAGAGTTCATCATCAGGTCCAGGGATGTTCCTCACTTAGTGCTGATCGGGTTGAGGGGTATCTATCCTTATGCTCCTATCAGGGTCATGATACATGCTGGGAGAAAACAAGTCATATCGCGAGTTTCTAAGATGGTTCACTACAAAGCAGACTTTTAGTGTGGTGCCATTCCATTCAAGTGTGAGGCCCAACACATGTGGCATCTGAAGATTATTGTGAAAAATGATACCATCGAATCAGATCGGTACCACGCCGGTCATGTGTATTTCTACCTATCATGGTTGGATGATGACATAGCAAGAGAAGTCGAGCCAGGGACCGATCTAGGAAACAGGGTCATAGACAATGCTGCTGAAGCACAAGTAAAATACAAAAGGTTGTGCAAGAGAATCCTTGAGTCTGAAGCCAGACATTTGG